>NW_028288732.1:0-300000 GCF_059628265.1 Tinamus guttatus | reverse complement strand
CCAGGAGAAACCTGTCCCCCCAGCCTCAGCACAGGGCCAGCCTGCGCCCCAGGCACCCTCCACCCAGCACCCTGGGTCCCCGTGTTTATGGAGCTGCTGCTAATGGTCTCCCACGGCTTTATGGCGCACATTAAATATTTCATTTATTCCAGGCCGCGCATTACTGCCCTTTTTACGGCCGTGCGGCTCAGGCCCTGCAGTGATTAACGGGGGGCGAGGGGCTGCCCGGGCACCGCCTGCACCCTGGGCGTCCCGGCCACGCGTGGCCACCCGCCTCCCACACAGGCCTCCCTGCATCCCCGCGCAGCTCCCCGGCGTCCCCATGTCCCCAGTGTAGCACCTCTCTGTGTCGCTGGGTCCGGGGCCATCCCGCAGGCCAGGCTGGGACGCCTCACAGTGACCGGCTGCCCCATCCCGGCCAGGGGAAGGGAGGCTGCACATCCCGTCGCGGCACGTCCGACGGGAAGGGGAGCCCCACGCGCTCTCCCTTGCTGGACAGCATCCCAGGAAGCAGCAGCGCTCTTGCCATCGGGACGGAGTCCCTGTAAATGCCCCCCGGAGCCGCCCGCAATCCCGACCCCGGGCACACAGCGCCCTGCCAGGCCCCGTGCCTGGGGCCCGCGCGTGGCCGCGCGAGCGGGCGCCCCGGGGAGGGAGCGCGGGCGCTATCGGGGCGCTGGCCGCAGCGCGGCCTCCACCGCGGCCTCTGCCCCGGCGCTTCCTTATCGAGGCTTCGCCTCCCGCTTCCCGCTGCGCCACGGGGGCTCCGGGGCCGCTGCGTGCAGGGCTCCCTGCAGCTCCGCCACCCCTTGTGCCCCGCTTATCTGCTGGGCACGCGGCAGCCGGCCGGGGTCTCGCCAGAGCGAGGCCCGGATTTGATGGGAAAAATGCAAATAAAGGTCCCTGTCCCGCCTGTCCGCGTTATCTCCGGAATCCGGAGCGCCAGCAAGGCTCTGGCTCCTGCTTCGAGCTGGATCCATATTTCATCTGCGGCCGCTGGCTGGGACTCAAAGCTGCAGTGGGGGACAGAGGGAGGCTCTGTGGGGCTTGGAGCTCCCCACGGGTGCAGGGGCTGGGGGCTCCACATCCGCCCTGGCTCCCGGATCAGCCGCTAATGACGTCTCAAAAGCCGCTTGCAAAGGGCGTAAATTATTTAGCTCCTCATCAGGGCAATTAAATTAACTCCTCCTCGTGCACCATGAATATTTCACAGGGGCAGGGGTGGCGGATGGGACCGGCCCCGCTGCCCATCACCCCTCCATGTGGGGCTGCGCAGCAGGAGCCGGCTCTGCGGGGACGCGTGTGATGACTGTGCCCGTCCTCAGCCCGCAGCCGTGGGGACGCGGTGGCCGGAGAGGACGGGGGTCCTGGGGAGGCCGCTCACCGGGTGCCAGGCAGCCTCGGCCCCGCGGTGCCCTGTCCGCCCCGGTTACTTCCAGCGGCTGCTGATGGAGACCAGGTGCTGGGAAGGCCCCGCGCGTCCCGCCGCTTCCCAGCGCTTCCCCCTCCTTCATCCCGCCCCAGATGGAGGCCGGGGGGTGTCACCGCTGCCCCCCGGGACCCCCGCCCCTGCCTCCGTGGGCTCTGTCGGTCGGTGCCCGCCTCCCGCCCCGGGCCCCACGGCATCTCCGCCAGGATTTCTCCTCTCTTTCTTCCTCGCTCCGAACAATTAATAATTTATCTCGTAATAAAAGAGGAAACGGTTAATGAGATGAAAACAAGGCAGAAACATCTGCTGGGGCTGCTTTCATCGCCGTCCCCGGGCCGCCTGCGCAGGAAGCGGCGGCGGAGGTGGGGGACGCGGCAGCAGGAGGTTGTCCCCCACACCGGGCCTTCCTCGCCACAGCCCCCTCCTCCTCCTCCGGCGCGGGGACCCCCGCGCTGCAGCCTGGCTCCGGCCCAGCTTTCCAGAGCCCAAAAAGGCCAGCTGAGACCTGCCGCGCTCGGGTCACGGGTGGCCCTGGCACAGGGACGTCGCCTCCTCACAGAGCTGCTGCCCGGGCAGTGCCCCAGCCCGCAATGAGGCTTCTACCTCCTGCTCCCCCCAGTCGGAGCGGGCCGGGGCTGTCCCCTGTGTCCCCTGTGTCCCCTGCGCCGTGCCTGGCCGCGCCGCCTGCGAGGACGGAGGCTGGGAGCAGATGTTGTTGGTTAGGGCGATACGATCTGTGGGGCTGCCCTGGGCCGCGATGCTATCGGGGCAGGAATGCGACCCCGGAGCCTCGTGGCGCCCGGGGCCCCGGGCAGCGCTGGGCACTGCAGAGGCCCCCGCTCCGCGCCCGGGCAGTGCGGGATGCTCCGGGATAGCGGGCAGGGGGACACGGCAGAGCGGGATGGGGGCCGGGTCACAGGTTGACAGCCCGAATGCAGGATGGGGAGAGGTCAGACAGGGAGCATTGGGAATGGGTTAGGACATGGGGCCAGAGCAGTGGCCAGCACAGGCTGGAAATTTGAGGGAAAGGGGTGAGGAAGGTGAATGGGAAAGGGAAGGAAAGTCCCAAATCCCAGTACATGGGGGGATTCTACCAGCCCGAGACACCCTTGGAGGTTTCACCACGTCCCCGAGCAGGCGGCCATCGCCAAAGGGCAGTGGAGCCGGATGCACAGGAGCGCCCAGGCCTGAGATCAGGGTGACGGGCACCAGGGCAGAACGGGGAGCTGCAACCAGGGCCGCAGGGCCAGGGAAGGAGGGCAGGGAGCGGGTCAGATGCGGGGCTCTGTGCGGCCTCTGCTTCCAGTCCCGCCGCTCCTGCCCCAATCTGCAGTCGCTTCGAGCTGTTTGTCTTCCAAAGCCATTAAACTAATTTCGAGCCCTCCTAAATCCCTTGGCCCTAATCCCACCCCGGTGCTTCGGCTCAGTTGGGGCCAGGCAGCGCTTTGGGGGCAGAGGAGGGACAGGAACATCGTGGGGTCACCAACAGCGAGGACGAGGGAGGCAGCGAGGGGATTTCTGTGCAGCCCCCCCCAGCCTGGGGCCCCCAAGCCTCACCAGCCAGACTGGGGGCTGGTGGCAGCTCAGGGCCGTGGTGGGGACAGGAGGACGTGATGACAGCTGGGGGGGTGGCCCCACCATGGAGAGGTGTCGCGGAAAAAACGACGTCAGCAGCGGCCTGCAGGAATTCGGCCTCGATGGCCGGTGCTGCCGGGAGGCAGTGGGGGGACACAGGTCCCAGGGGGTCCCTAAAAGACCCTCTGTTTCCCCTTCCTTGCACCCTCCTTGGGGCACGCAGGGTCCTCAGAGCATCCCTGGGGGGACATATCCCGGCCTGTAGACACGCGTCTGAGTGCAGAGGGCTCGTGACACTGGTGACGCATCCCTCGACGCCGGGGTGGGTAACAGGGGGGGTTTCTTTTCCCGGAAGCCGGTTTTGCCCTCGGGAGCCCATTGTGACCCCAGCAGGGGGGACGGGGCTAATCCCCCCCGCTGGGCACACCTGGAGCTGCCGAAAGGAGCGGCCCGGATTACACGGCGCTAATGAGGGGGATTAGCGGAACCCAGGGCAGCCGGCTGGGAACGAGCCCAAGGCCACTCCCGGTGCCACCTGTGCCCCCCCCAGGGACACATCCTGCCCCCCGCCACCTCCGCGCCATCCCCATCATCTCCTCATCACCAGCCCTGCTCATGGGCGCCCGGTGACAGACGGGCTCATTAACAGCTTCATTTCGGCTTCATCTCTCCCTTCCTGCCCAAGCCCCCAGCCCCAAAGCGGGGGGCCATGTCCGGGGCCACCGGAGCCACCCGCGAGCTGCAGTGTCCCCCGCTGCTGCCCGGCCCCACGGCCTCTCCCTGCCCGTGTTTGCTGCCCCAACGGCGGCTCCGCGGCTCCTTTGTGCCGCACATGACAGGGGCCGCCGCCGCTCTGAAGCGCCCGCGCGCGGCCCGGGCCCGTCCCTGGGGTCCCACGGCCACGCGGACCCACACCGCAGCGCCCCCCACGCACCCATGAGCCCCCAGGCCTCGGCGGTGCCCCCCGTCCATGCCCGTCCCCCCTTGGCAAGGGCTGCAGCAGCAGCCAGCCTGTAAATTAGCGCATTCCACCCCAAAACGCTCCCCCCCACCGGATGGAGGGCTGGCCGCGTTTCAAAGGCGCTGTGTTGTATAATTTATCGGCTGCAGATAAGAGGCGAGCGGCTAACGAGCGCAGGGGGCTCGGGGGGAGCCTGGCACCGCGGGGCACAGGGCTGTGCCCGCCGCGGCGCTGCGCCCGCACGCGAGGAGGGGGCGACCCTCACCCCCGCCATGGGCCCTGCTATTGCTGGGGGCTTTGGGGTGCCCATGCTGGGGGGGGGAAACCAAGGCTGGTTTGTGTCCTGCTTTGGGGGTGCAGGTCAGGGGCTTTGCCCCCCCCGTCCATGCCCCTGCAGGGCCGCCCTGGCATGGGGACCCCCAGGGAGGGCACTTGGGGGGACCTGCCCCCAGCACAGGAGCTGGGGGGGCACTGGGGAGGCAACAGCAGCTCCCGACACCCGCTCCCCATGGTTTGTTCACCCCAAAGAAGGGGCGATGCCGGGCGCAAGCCAGGGCTCGCGGGGGGACACAGGGGCTGCTCCCTGGGGGGCTCTGGGCCCCACAGCTCAGTGCACAGAGCCCAGCGCGAGCCCTGGGCATGGGCGGACGGGGCTGGCAGCACCGGAGCAGGCATCATCCCAGGGGACCGCGGGCACTTCTGGCACGGGGAGCACCAGCTCGGCACGGGCAGCACGTGTGAGCGCCCACAAGGGCGCCAGGCAGTGCCCCATCCCCGTGCCGATGCCTATAGGGCACAAGGGGGGCACAGCCACCCCCGGCACCCATCTCCCCGGCGGGGGTCCCTCTGCGCTGGCCCTGTCTCCCTGCACAGCGAGGCGCTGGCGCTGGCACTTCTGGGCCTACAGTGACATCTGCCGGCACCCAGGCAGGGAGGGGGCTGGGGAGGGGGTGGCCCTGCCCTGTCCCCCTGTCCCTGGCACTGGCCAGGGCACAAGGAGGCCTCCGTCTCTCCGGTGGCCTCCTGTGGCACAGACGGCAGTGCTGGGCCCCCGTCCTGCACCCACACATGAACCCCACGCTGGTCATGCCCCACAAGCGGCCTCGGAGCAGGGGACAAGGCTGATCCAGCCTGGGCACGAGCCCAGGCAGGGGGGACTTGGCAGGAGGCCGCCCCGAGGGGCCAGGGGCTGCGTCGGGTCCCGGCTGCCGCCAGGGCACTGCGGCTCCTGGGACGCAGCCCAAAGCTGGTCCCTCACTGTCCCGCGACCCCCGGGTCTGGGCCACCTTGGCTGCCACCAGCACTGCCAGCCGGCCCAGGCTGTGGCAGCGGTGTCCCTTGGGCGCCCGCCTCACCAGCTGGCAAGCACAGCCCCCGCCACCCGTCCTGGCCCTTCTGACCTGCACTGAGCATGCCAGGTCTCAGCAATGGGGCCAGGGCTGCTCGGGGTGTCTCCTGTCCCCTCCTGTAGCCCCCAAGCTCCCCCCGGCCCAGCCAGTGCCCTGGCCCCGCTCCCGGCACGGGGTCGGCACTGGAAAGGCCAGGCCTTGGCAGCCAGACCTGGGTGCCAGCAGCGCCTGCTTGAGACATCCCAGTACCCACACGGGGCCACCTCAGCCCTGCTGCCACCCGGGGCTGAGCCTGGGGACATCCTCGCTCCAGGTGACACAGCCATGCACCAACCGCAGCGCCGCTCCAGACACCAAGGGCCGTGGGCCAGAGACGTCTCAGCTCCATCACCACGGCCAAGCTCTGGAGCCGTCCTGGCTCCAAACGCTGCGTGCCACGAGCTGGAGACATCTCGGCTCCGCACATGCTGGGCCAAGCTCTGGTGATGTCGCGGCTCCGGACACCGTGAGCTCCGCTCTGGAGCTGTTTCGGCTCTAGACGTCCTGGCCCATGCCCTGGAGCCACTTCAGCTGCATGGACTCTGGAGACTCATCTCTGCAGCCGCCCCAGCCGAGTACCAGAGCTCCGCATCCGCACATGTCGCCGCTCACGGTGTCCCCATCCCCAGGGGCAGGTGACACCATGCTGCCTTCCCTCTAGCTCTGCTGGGACAACCACCCCGCCACCGACCCCACTGCCGTGCCACGTTGGTGCCACCCGCTCCCCAAACCTCGCCGAGGCTCTGCCCGTGGGCCGTGGGGTGGCACATGTCCCAGCTGAGATGGGGGACAGGAGGTTAAAGGTGGCAGCACAGGAGCCAGGGCATCACCCTTGGATCTGCCGGTGCCCAAACTTCTGACGCGCCCCTTGCAGCATCCTACAGCACCTGAGGTGCGTGTCCCCGCGCTGTCACCCCCTTCCTCCTCCCCCTCCTCCTGCGGCCATTCCGGTTCATCTGCCGGCCATGGGTGACACCATCCACCCGTCCTCGGCCCCTGTCCCGCGCTTGGCCCGGGGGCTTCACACCAGCTAGACCGGCGTGACGCCACGACGGGATGACCCGGGCTCTCTGACCCCTGTCCCCACCGCGGGCCAGCCGAGGCTGCCCAACTCATGACACTGATGCCCGGCGCCACCACGGCGGCTCACGCAGCGCCCGGCGGCTCCCGCCGAGGCCCCGCGGGAGGCCCGGCCGCGAGCGCGCGTGGGGCGGCTCTGCCCCCCGGGCCGAGACCGGGCGGTGGCCGCGGCCGCGGGTGCCACCGTCCCCGGCCATCCGCGGCCTCGCAGCTCCCCCTGCCGGCCCGTCCCTGCCGCGCCGCCCCCGCGCGACGCGATCCGCGATCCGCGACCCCCGCGCTGCAGCGCGGCCCCCCACTGCAGCGCAGCCCCCTCCCCACTGCAGCGCGGCCTCCCCGCCGTGCAGCCCCACTGCAGCGCAGCCCCCTCCACTGCAGCGCAGCCTCCCCGCCGTGCAGCCCCACTGCAGCGCAGCCCCCTCCCCACTGCAGCGCGCCCCCCCCGCCGTGCAGCCCCACTGCAGCGCAGCCCCCTCCCCACTGCAGCGCAGCCTCCCCGCCGTGCAGCCCCACTGCAGTGCAGCCCCCTCCCCACTGCAGCGCGCCCCCCCCGCCGTGCAGCCCCACTGCAGTGCAGCCCCCTCCCCACTGCAGTGCAGCCTCCCCGCCGTGCAGCCCCACTGCAGTGCAGCCCCCTCCCCACTGCAGCGCGCCCCCCCCGCCGTGCAGCCCCACTGCAGTGCAGCCCCCTCCCCACTGCAGCGCAGCCCCCTCCCCACTGCAGCGCGCCCCCCTCGCCGTGCAGCCCCACTGCAGGGCACCCCGCACGGCACAGCCCGCCCGCCGCAGCCCCCTGCCCGCTGCAGGGCCGCCCCGGCCGCTGCAACGCGACGCCCCCCGCCCCGGGGGGCCCTCACCCCGCCGCACGGCGCCCTCATTGCCCCGCTGGAATCACCCCCACGCGCGATGCTGCGCGGGAGCGCTGCGTCCCCGGGCACCCCCCGACTATAATGCCCCCCAAGGAGGAATGTGCCCCCGCTGCGATGCCCCACTGCAGTGTCCCCACTAACAATGTCCCCTCGTTGCGATGCCCCACTGCAGTGTCCCCACTAACAATGTCCCCTCCCCGGTGCAGCCCTAAACGGGGAGCATCGACGGAGGCACCGGGACCACGCGGAGCCCCGCCGCCGGGCCGCGCACTGCGCATGCGCCACGCTGCCCCGCCCACTCCCCCGCTCCCCGAAGCTACTTCCGCCCTTCCGCGGCGCGCGGGCGGAAGCGGCGGCCGCGGCGGGGCGGCAGTGGCGGCGGAGGCGGTCGCGGCGCGGCCATGGCCGGGATCCTCTTCGAGGACATCTTCGACGTGAAGGACATCGACCCCGAGGGCAAGAAGTTCGACCGCGGTGAGCGCAGCCCGCGCCGCCGCCCCCGGCGAAGCTTCTCGAAGGCGCCCGCCATGGCGCCCCCCCAGCCCCACGCGGCCCCTTTCCCTGCGGGCCCCGTTCCCCCTTTTCCTCCCCTCTGCGTGCCCAGGTTTCCCTGCCCATGATGGGGCTGCCCTTTCCGTGTGCCCCCCACATTCAGTCCGAGCCTGCCCCGTCTCCCTGCACCCTGTCCCCCGGCGTGTCCTGTCCCCTTCCCCCGGCGTGTCCTGGGCTGCCCTAACCCGCTGTGTCCCCATGTGCGCGTGGCCCCGTACCCCGTGTCTCCCCACGCACCCCGGTGCCCGCCCTGGGCGCTTGGCCCGAGTTCTGCAGTTGCCCCATGTAGCTCAAGCTCTGGTGCAGCTCTGGGGCAAGGCCTGGTCCCAGGACACTGTCCCCGGGGCCGGGGGAGGCTCTGGCTGCCCCGCTGACCCCGCTGCTCTCCGCAGTGTCCCGCTTGCACTGCGAGAGCGAGTCCTTCAAGATGGACCTCATCCTGGACGTGAACATCCAGATCTACCCCGTGGACCTTGGTAAGCGGCTAGCCCGGAGGGCTGCGCTGGGGTGGGCTGGGTTGCAGCCCGCCTTGCTGGGGGATTCGTTTGGGTTCGGCTTTGTGTACATGTTCTATGGGAAAACCGAAAGAACCGTATCTGATGCTGCTCTGACTGTGCCCTCTCCTGCCAGGTGACAAGTTCCGCCTGGTCATTGCCAGCACCTTGTATGAAGACGGCACCCTGGACGACGGGGAGTACAACCCCACGGACGACAGGCCGTCCAGGTACCGGGATCCGGGTAGCACAAGCTGCAGAGCTGGGGAGGCAGTGGAGAGGGCAGCGGCTGGATGCCGAGAGGCTGCTGGTACCTTCTCCCGAAGGAAGTTCCCAGTTTTGATGGTTCTGCGCAGTCACGTTGTCCCATTGCAGGGCAGACCAGTTCGAGTACGTGATGTACGGCAAGGTGTACCGCATCGAGGGCGACGAGACGTCCACCGAGGCAGCCACGCGCCTGTGAGTGTCCCCGGAGCGGGGCCGGGGGACGCGGCGGGCGCAGGGATCTCGGTGCCCGTGGGTGTCCCCGCTCTCACCGCTCCTTTCCTCCTGCCTCAGCTCTGCCTACGTGTCCTATGGGGGGCTGCTCATGCGGCTGCAGGGAGATGCGAACAATCTGCATGGGTTTGAGGTGGACTCCAGGGTTTACCTGCTGATGAAGAAGTTGGCCTTCTAGAAGAGGATGTCCTGTCTCCATGGGCTGCCTCAGAGACGTTTTGCTGGCAAGTGAACAGGATCCCCCTGATTCTTGCCCTGGCATCGGTGCTCCCTGGCCTCTGCGGTGCTGGTGGACAAGGGACAGTCCCTCCTTGTCTCTTGTGACACTTGCTGGGATTTGCAACCCCTTTCCACATGGAGAGAGGTGCCTGGCAGCCAAGCAGGGGCCGTGCTGGGTACTCTGCAGTCTTGCTCACTAGTAGTTTCTTCCTACCTTTATTTTTGTACTTGCAGATCAGGCTCAGCCCCGGTCGAGGGCAGCTGGCCTGGGACAGCCACCTGCCTTGGGGCCGGATCCTTATCCGAGGAGCCATCCCGAGATGGGCTGGGCTCGCTCCCAATTAAAGTTTGGGCTGTGTTTTCTATATCTTCGTCTGTTGCCTGTGAGAGGAGGCTGCCTGGGAGCCCTTACGCCTGGGTAGGGGCACGGCAGGCTTGGGTGCTGCATGGGACACGGGGGCCGTTCTGCGAGGGGGCAGCATGGGGGGCACACGGCACCCGCTGCACGGAGGACGGGGAACCAGCCCGGGCAGAGAGGTGCCGCGTGCCCCCAAACCTGCCCGGGCCCTTCCCTGTGACCTGCTGGGGCAGTCGCTAGAGGAGCTCAAGGGCTGCTCAGTGGGAGCTCGTCCCACCGTGGGGAGACCCACGGGGCCCGTCTGCCCTGCGTGTGTCGCAGCTGCCACGGGAAGGACACCCCGGAGCGCGTCCTCCAACCAAGCCCCGGAGAGGAAGGAGACACAAGCAGCTCTGTAGAAAAATAGCTATTTTACTGTAACGCCTTCACAGTAGAGCTGCCCTCGTGGGTGGGAGCGGGGCTGGTGCCCAGCTATTTGCTGCCACCCGGCCCATGGAGGCTGGCAGCAAGGGCCTGTGGAATGGGAGTCAACCCTTTCCCTGTGGGCACCTTCCGGGGCGCCCAGGGCCCGCTTGCCAGGGCATGGTCCAAGCTCCGAGCTCGCTCTGCCCTCACATCAGCGGTAGCCTTGTGCGTCACCTCACCGGGCCTGGCGGGGGTCCCTGCCGCCCCCCTGGCCTTGCTCGCACGCGTCCTTGGCCAGGTCGTGGAAGAAGAAGCGCAGCTTGCCCTGCACCAGCTGCCGGTAGGTGAGGAAGATGCCAGCGAGCTGCGCGTGCTCCATGGAGCGCGGGGAGCAGCCGGGCTCCGGGGGCGCTTCCTGCGGCGGGGAGCAGAGGGGTCACGATGGCCGCGGCGGGCAGCGCGGTGCGCGGGCGCGCGGGGAGCCCTCACCTGCCAGCCGAAGGTCTGCAGGAGCAGCAGGAAGGCGCCGGCGTGTCGCTGCAGCAGGCCCAGCTGCCTGCCCGCGCACTCCTGCGTCACCTCGGCGCGCGCCCCCGCCGCGGCGCCCGCCAGCAGCGCCAGCTCGCACAGGATCTCCCGCCGCTTGGTCTCGTTCTGAGGGGAGCGCGCGGTGAGCTTGCCCACCCCCGTGGGCACCACGGCTGCGAGTCCCCCTTATTCCCTAGGTAAGGATGGTCCCCCATGCCCGCGTGATGCCCCAGTGCCATCCGATGTGGCTCCGTGTCCCCCTGCGGCTCCTTCCCCAGCCCCGTGGGCACTGCAGGACCCGAGCCATCATCCCAGCCCCTCTCACCGTCTTGGCCCTCCACTGCTTGAGGCTGAAGTCCACCAAGGGCAGCACCATGGGGCAGGTGAGTGGGGGCAGCGCCTGGCACTGGCTCTGCGGGGCAGAGGGGCGATGCCGCAGTGAGACGCGCGGAGCCGAGCCCGGCCCTGCCCGCGAGGAGGGGGCACCGTGGCCTCACCGCTTTCCTCTCCATGTCCTTGGCCTCCCCGATGTACTTGTGGATCAGTCTGGTGTCGCAGAAGAGCCGCGCCGGGCTGGCCCGGCCCGCTTTCATGTGCAGGAGGAAAGAGGTGAGGAGGAGCAGCCCTGGGGGGACAGGGCTCACGTGTGGCACCGTGCCAGCCTCCTCAGGGGGATGCTCACCCACCTGGGCAGCCCCGAGAGCTGCCTCTGCAATGAGCCACCCTGCAGCTCACGTGCTCGGTGCTGGGCGCGTTGCCAGCCCTGGACCAACCCCGGGCTCCAGGGAAGATTTTGGAGGGGGAAGGGGGCCTGCTGCCACCCCATGGTCTGCGCGATGCCACAGTGCGCAAGGAGAGGCGACCTGCCTGCCTCCCTGTGCAGCCGGCCTCTGTCGAGCCCGGCCTTTCCGGAGGCTCTGCCCCTCGGGATGGCAGCCAGGAGGTGCCCTGTTCCCGGAAAGGCAGGTGGTGCGTGGCGAGGCCCGCGCCCCGCTGCCTCCGTGCCAGGTTTCCAGCGCCGGGAGCAGAACCGCGTTCCCGCACGGGCCCTGCCCTCGGTGAGGGGCGTTCGTGCCTGGAGCCGCTCCAGGCGTCACGTGTGTTTGGGGAATCCTGGCCTGCCGGCACGTCTGCTCCTCAGGCCGCCCAGCACGGCCTTTCCCAGCACTCATGGTACACCCCTGCCTGGGCGCCCTGCGCCCAGCTGCCCTCTCCAAAGTCCCCCTTAGCATCTACCTGCTCCTCTGGAGCCAGCTGCTGCCAGCTGTTCCCCAGAGCCAGCACTGGGAAATGCTTGGAGGACCTCGGGAGCTGGCAGGGCCGTATCCCGCCCCTCTGCAGCCGCACGTGGGCTTTGCTGCCCAAGCCCGGGCTGCGGGACACGGCGCCAGCAGCCACCGCTGCCCCTTCCTGCCGCTGCCACCCCGCTCGCCCGCACTCACTGTTCAGCTCCATGCTCGGCTCGGGGCTTCGGCCCTGCATGTCCCACCTCGGGGCCGGTGGCTGCTCCCCGGCTCCCGCCGCCCTGCCATGGAGGGCGGCTGCGGCGCGGGCTCCCCGCGAGCCACCGCGCCGGGCCGCAGGGCCGGGGCCGCGCGTGCCCCCCGGGCGTCACGGCGCTCCGGCCGTGCCGAGGCAGCGCCGCTTCCTGTTGTGTCGCTGCTGACCTTCGAGGAAAAGCGCCGCGGGGCCCCCGGGAGGGCTTCCTGCCTCCGGCCGCTTCCTCCCCGGGGCCGGGGCTCCACGAGGGCGGCCGCGTCGCCCCCCCGGCCCCCTCACCTGCGCCCGCTCCCTGTGCGCTCGGCCTGGCAGCGGCGCCCGCCCTGGGCAAGGAGGCGCCTCTGGTACCTGCAGAAGACGGGGGCGCGCTGGATGGCCAGGGGACCAGCGCCCGGCATGGCCCCTGCTCCTGGGCCAGCGTGGCCAGGAGGGCCCCCAGGAGCCGGGCCCTCTGCCCGTCACCTGGATGTCGGCCTTGTCCCCATCACCCTCTGCCTGTGTGTGCTGTGAGCGCTGCCACCCTCGCTCCGGGGACAGCAGCGCCCCAGGGGCTGCAGAGCATGGAGCCCCCATGGCTAGGGAGAGGGGTAGGGAGCAGGAGCCCATGCAGAGGTGGCCCTCAGGGCTGCTCCTGCAGCAGCCACAGGTGCCAGCAGGCTGGGGACGCAGAGGGAAACACCCTCCTCCAGGCGGGGGACCATCCGCAACCACCGCCCTCCCCACGGCCGCCCCACGCTCCCCGCTCCCGCGCGCTCCCGGCCCGTCCCGGCCCGCGCGGCGCTTCCCGGCAGCGCCTGGCCGGGTGACAAGAGGCAGAGTAAACACGGAGCGCGCGGCGCGGCGCCGGCCCGCGCGGCCCCTGCAGCCCACCTTGCGGCACGGCACGGCACAGCGCGGCGGCACGGCGCTCCGGCGGGATGGGACGGCGCTCCGGCGGCACCGGCAACACTGGCGCAGGCCGCGCACGGCGGGTGCCGCGAGCAGCGGGGTCAAGCACCGCTGGGCCCCGTCTCTGCGGACGTGACACAGTGCAAACGCGCCGTGCTGGCACCCTGAGCCCCTCGGCCTCCGGGCCAGCGCCGCCGCGGCTCCTGCCTCCGCTCCCACGCGTGCGCCCGTGTCCCTGCCGCTTCCCGCTCCCACGGGCGCGCGGTGCCTTCCGCAATGCCCAGCTGCAGAATCGTGGTGCCCAAGGATTGGTGGTGCCGGTTCTGTGCAAGCCTCCGTTCTGAGGCAGACAAGCCCCTGGGGGTGCTGCTGATGCCTGGTAAGCTGCCTGATGGAGCTCCGGGGTTGATGGAGGGTCCCCAGACAGCCCTTTCACCCCAAAACGGTCCTTTTCCAGGCTCACCGGGAGCTAGGCAGGCAGCAGGAGGCTCTGCCCTTGCAGCCTGGTGTTTCCCCCCCACAGGGCAGCGCCCCTGTCTCTTGCCCCAGCCAGGAGCACCGAGAGGATGAAGGCAGGACAGGGGAGCAAACCTGGCACTGCACAGCGCCCGGGGCACGTAGGGGACAAGGGAGCGATGCAGGGGGATGTGGGGGGCTCTGGGTACCCCTGAGGGGAACGGGCTGCTCTGGCCATCCCTGCTGCCCGTGCAGGGCCCCGGTGTGGAGGCGGGGGGCAGGAAGCGAGGAGGGGGCTGCAGCGCTGCAGCTGGCCGGACCCCTGGTGCCAACTTTCCCACCTGGCCTTAGAGGGTGCAAAGTGCCTGGAATCCCACCGGGGGGGCGGCCGTTCGCACCCACTTTGCCGAGGTGCCGCGGGCAGCCGGAGGTGCCAGGCGGAGGGGGTGAGCTCGGGCAGGTGGCACTGTCACCGTCCCCATGGCCACCCACGTGTGCCCAGTGGGCACCCCCAGGATGTTGGTGCAAGGCGGTGGGAAGCAAACCCCAGTTTCGAGAGGCAGCACGCGGAGGGCCCCTTTGAAGCCCCCATAAAAGCACCCGGCATAAAGGCAGGAGAAAGTCAAAGGAACAAAGAGAGGGCTAATCCTGCGTGAGCAAACAGCCCCGTTTGCTCAGCGCCCAGCTGGCCCGGGCCGGGGGGAGCAGCGCGGCCGGCCCCGGCGGTGCCAGCGAGAGCCCCCCGCCCCCTGCACTTCACACGTGCAAATTGCCAATAAACATCCGTGGGCAAACACATCTCAGCCGGGCCCTCCCGCCCGGCCGGCCCCGAGCCTGGGAACGGGCTGTGCAGGGGTGGCATCCGCCGCGGTGCCATGGGGACAAGGGCCTGGCACAGGGCGCCCGGCTCAGGCGGCGGCTGGTGCCCATTCTGCCTCTTCCAGCAGCTCGTCCTCCCCATCCCGAGCCCACGGGCACGTGTCCCCATGCTGTCCCAAGGGATTCCCCCATGCCCCAAGCGCTGGGTCGCTCCCATGGGGGGCAGCAGGAAGGGGTCTGGGAAGGGGCACCGGGCCCCTCTCCCCGCGCGCTGGTGTGCACGGGGTGGCGAAGGGGTTAATGCCAGGCGGCCAAGCCGCAGGTGGGCGCAAGAATGAAATTCCTTCTCGCCGTCCTGCGAAGTCTGGGCACAAATATTTGCCTGCATGTCCGGTGGGGAGGGGGGAGACCACCATCGCTCTGGGAGCTCGCTAATCCCCATGCCAAACAAGCCCCCCGCCCCGCTCCTATGCGCCCCCTTCCTCTTTGAGTGTGGGGAGGGCTAATGTGTGGGGGGGGACCCCTTCCCCTGCTAGGGGTGCTGCCGATGGGCACGATGCCACAGGGCGAGGGCCGAATGTACCGGGCAGGGCAGTGGGGCTGCGCGGGGGGCACCGCACAGGCAGAGGGCACGGAGCAGGGGCTGCAATCCGGGCGAGAAGGGGCTGAGCGCCCCCGGCGCCTTCGCCATGCCGGGAACGCCAGGGCTCTAATAAGCTCCATGTGTTCGGAGACGAAAAGCAGCCCCTTTCCCCCCCTCCATCACCCCCGGCCCGGCTGCATCTCCCGCCTGTACCTGCCGCCCCCCGCAGCCCCCGGCTCCCCCAGCCCCCCTCGGCCCCGTCTGGGGCAGCCCAGCCCCGCGAGCCGCCTTCCAGTTGTGCAAATATTGCCGGAACGGCTGTAATCCCCGCGTCCAACGTGAATTATGAGATATTTCCACCCATTACGACAGCGGTTCCCCCCCTTCTTCCCGCCCTGCCGCGTGTGCGCGAGGCCGGGGGGGTGGATTAGTCACAGGGCACAAAGCGCCGGGGCGGCCGCGGGATCCCCTCCGCTTCCCAAGGGGAAGGGGGCCGGGGTGGCAGTGCCCGGCGGGGCGGATGGGGGGTCCCGGGCGTGCGGTTCCGCCTGGAGCCCATCCCATGGGAGCAGAGGCTCCTTCCTGCCGCCTGGGCCTGGTTGGCGTTCCAAGCGCCAGCGCAGCGAGCGGCTCGTGGGGACATACAATAGGGAGCTGCGTGGGGCCGCTGGCAGCGGGATCGGCACGCAGAGGGGGGCCGGGGCCATCCTGGAGACCCCCCCCCGGCTTCGCGGGTCCGGGGCACGTGTCCCGCGGGCTTTGGAGAGCCGCGTATCCCGCTGTGCCGGCGCCTCCGGGCACCTGCTGCAGGTAGCGGCAGAGGGGCAGGGTGCCAGGCGGGGACCCGGACGCGCTGGCCGGGGCCGGCCGGCTCTGTCACCGAGCGGATCCAGCTGCCTGCAGCTGGCAGGGAGGCCACGGCGCCAATCCTGACTCCGGAGTGCCAGCACGGATGCTGCTTTATGGGGTGCCCCCGGACACTGCTTTATGGGGTGCCCCCGGGTCCCCCGGCTCCCGAAGGGGAGCCGGGGGACCCGGGGGCACCCCATAAGCCTCAAGGACCCCATAAGCAACATCCTCATCCCTGTGGCTCCAGCACCGCCAGCATTTCTGGAGCTGGGGCTAAGGGATGCCCAGGCCCAGCTGGGGCAGATTTCCAGGCTTCCCCCCCTCCGCCCGCCTCCGTTTCCTTTCTCCCCATGTGCCCACGTTCAAGCTGCAGTTTTCCCCTCCCCGGGTGGAAATGCCGAGTGCGGGAGCCAAGATACCTCCCTGATCCAGCCCGGGCGCCCTCCCGGCCCCCCGCCTCGTCGCGCCGTGGCCCCGTGCCTCAGTTTCCCCCCGCGCCGCGGGCTGCGTGCCGGCAGGTTTCCCGGGTTTCCTTCCTCGCCGGGAAAGGGGAGGGCGCTTCCCCACCCCGCGCTCGCTTCCCCGCATCCCCGCGGCCGGGGCCGAGCCAGGAGACTGTGACGAGCTCTCGGAGCGCGGAGCCAGCGGCGGATTCCTGCGCTGCGCGCGGCTCTGGCACCGCCGGCAGCCGCCGCCCGCCTCCTCGCCGCGCTCGGCCTCGTCCTGCCCACGGGCCGCAGCCCCGCGCCGCGCTCGGCCGCGCTGGCACCGCGGCCCTGCCGTGCCCCGGGCGCCGCCGCATCCCGGGCCAGCGGGGACGCCGCGGGAGAGCAGAGGGGACAGGTCGGTGCCACCTCCGCGTCGCAGCGCGAGGGCAGGGGGCCGGGGGGGGCGCCCACGGGCACGGTCCCCCCTCCGTGCTCAGGAAGGTGTTGCGAGCGGCTGGGAACGGGGCCGCAGTTGTGTCCCCTCTCCCGGGGGGTGTCCCCGTTGGCATCGCGGCCTGCAGGGTGCCTGCAAAGTGACAGCTTTGGGGACACTCTGGCTGCTGCTCTGGTGCTGCCTGCACCCACCTCGTGCCAGGGGAGCTCCCGCCATGGGGATGCATCCCAGGCATCCTGGCACGGCGCCCATGCCCTCCCTGCGGAGAGGTGCCCGCGCCGATGGAGACGGGTCAAAGCGGTGCTGGGAGCCTGCAGCAGTGCCGGGGGCTGCTGGACATGCCGAGCGCGGCTGGCACGTTGGCACAGCGGGTACCAGCGCAGGCACCGGCGCCCTCGAGCCGTGCCCGGCCGCCCGCTCGCTGGGAGGCCCGGGAGGAGCGTTGCGGGGAGGCAGGGGCCTGTTGTGCTCCAGCTGTGCCGTGTTTCCCTAGCTACACCGTGCAGCTGGCCGGGTGTTTGTACCGCCGAGAGTTGATTTTGGCAGCCCCGGTCTCCCCCTCCTCCCCTCGCCTCCCGGGCGTCCGTGCACCCGCCACCCCTCCCTCCATCCCTCCATCCCTCCCACCTTGGGCTCCCCAGGGCAGCGGGACATGGGGCAGAGTGGGGCTCGCGTCCCCTCGCGGGGCTCCGTGCCTCAGTTTCCCCAGACGTGTGATGCTCTCCCCAGGCCTCTCCATGGTGTCTGCTCCCCGCCTGCCGCCACCGCCACCCTCGCCAGCCCGGGCACATGTGGGCCACGAGCAGGATTGGTGCTGGGTGCTGCTCTCTCCACAGCTCCCCCCTGCCTTCCCGGGGAAAGAAAGTCCAGGCATTTGGGCTCCTGTCCCGCTTGAACCTCTGCCACCAACGGGCAGGAGCCCCGGCCCTCGCTGCCTGGGGTGGGCAGCAGCTGGGGGGCTTTGGGGGTGTCAGCAGGACAAGGTGTGGGGTGCGTGTGAATTCTCACTTGCAATGTGGATTTGGGGGTGTGAAGGGAGCAGTGCAGGCCTGGGGGTGTCTCTGGGGCTTGCGGTGCTCCTGGGGCGGGTGATTTCTGCTGGGGGGTGGTGGGGAGGGCAGGAGATGCTGAGTGCTGCAGCACTAGAGGCACTGCAATGGGGTGCTGCATGGGGGGCATCTGGGGCACAGTGTATGTGGCAGGGGGGCCTGTGTGAGTCTGGGGCTCCTGGGGGGCTGTGTGGATTCACAAAGCAGGGGCTGCCCCGTTGGGCTGTGGTGCAGTGTGGACTGTAGGGGCTATATCGAGGGGTGCCCATGCTCTTGGGGGGTTGTCTCTGGGGGGAGGCTGAATTAGGGGGACACCCACAGGAGCCAAACCTGGTGCATCTGAGGGAGATCCAGAGGGGTGCCCCATGTGCAGGTCCCAGGGATGCCCAATGCCCGGGCTAGGGGGGTGTCCCGTGTCATGCTGGGGGGCTCTCCCGTGCCCGAGGGAAGCGGTGGGGAGGCGTATGGAAGCAGGACGCCTCCAGGATGCGCAGGGCCGGGGTACTCCATGCCGGGGGGGGATGCCCCGGGCGGGGAGGGGGCCGGGTCGCGGCGGGGCGCGTCCCCCCGCGTCCGGCCGCTGCCTGCGCCTCATTAGCGGGGCCTTTGTTTGCACAGGGCTCGCGGCCGCCGCTAGCCCATGTCGCCGCCTATAAAGCGGGGCCGGGGCCGGCGGCCGGGCAGAGGCGGCGACGGCGGCGGCGACAGGCAGCGGGCGGGCCCCCCTCCCCGGCCCCGGACGCCTGGGTCCCGCGGGCGGCCGGCACGATGCGCCCCGCGCTGCTGCTGCTGCTGCTCGCGCTGCTGCTGCCGCCGCTCGCGCCGCCCGCCCGCGCCGCGCGCCCCAAGCTCGCGCTGCCCATCCGGCCCGACACGGAGCCGCTGCCCCCCGGCGGGGCGGCAGGTAGGAGCCCTTCGGCAGCCCCCTGCGCGCACCGGCTCCTCGCACCGCGCTCCCTCCGTCCCGTCTCGCGCCCTGCTCCCTGCAGCTCCTCCTGGCACACCCCTCTTCGTGCCCGCTTCTTGCGTGTCTTCCTTGCAGCCCCCCACCCTGGCACCTCCCTTTCTGGCACCCCTCCCAGCACCTCCTTCTTGCACCGCTATCCTTGCACCCCTCCCCAACGCCCCCTTCTTGCACCACCTCATCTTGCACCCTCCTCGCCCACCCTCTCTTCACCCCTTCCTTGCACCCCCTCCCTGGCACCCCCTTTCTCGCACCCCTCCCAGCACCTCCTTCTTGCAGCCCCGTCCCTGCATCCCTCCCCTTCTTGCACCACCCCTTCTTGAACCTCCCCCTGGCACCTTCCCCGACACCCCTTCCCCGCACCCTGCTCCTTGCAGCCACCTCCGGCGCCCCTTCCCCGCTTGAACGCTGCTCTTTGCACCCACTCGGAGGTGATGGGGTGGCTGGGGGGGGGGTCTCCACAGGCTGCGCTTTCGGGGGGCACTTCTACGCTCTGGAGGAGACCTGGCACCCGGACCTGGGGGAGCCCTTCGGCATCATGCGCTGCGTTATCTGCCACTGCGAGACAGTAAGGACCCCCTTCCCCCCCGGAGCCCCTGGGGACCCCCTTCTCCCCCCGTGTCAGCAGTGCAGGGCAGGTGCCCCTGGGGGCGGGGGCTGCATGTCTCACCTCACTCAAGACCCCCATGGAGAGGGCGGGCAGGGAATTCCTCCAACCAGCCGGACACCTGGGCCCCCTCCCCCGGCAGGAGGGGGGGAAGAAGGGCGGGGGGGTCTTAAAGGATCAGGCTTCATCCCTCCTCCTGCTCCGGGGGTGGCCCCGGCCCCCCTCCTTGCGAGGAGCCCCCCGAGGCCGGGCTGGGAGGCGGCTGCGCAGCTGGGCCGGGGGATGGGGCCGCGGGGAGGGGGCCGCGCTCGGCCGCGGCGCTGGGGGCTGCACAAGGTGCCTGCAGGCAGCTGGGGACAGGGACCATATGGGCCGGGCCGGGGGCTTCAGCGGGGCTGGCACCTCACATGCCCTGCACGGTGCCACCCCGCGCGCCCGGGTATTGCCCATCATCCGGACGCCTGGGCCCCGCTCTCGCGGCCTCTGTCCCCCTCACCCCGCAGCAGAGGAATCGCCGCGGGAAAGCCCTGGGCAAAGTGAACTGCAAGAACATGAAGCAGGAGTGCCCCGTGCCAGCCTGCCCCCACGCCACGCTGCTGCCCGGCCACTGCTGCCACACCTGCCCCAAAGGTGAGGGGGCTGCCCCTGTGCCCATGGGGTCCCTCCACACTCGGTCCATGCAGGGGGTGTGGGAAGAGAAGGCCCTTTTTGGGGTGCCCAGGGAGAATCCACACCGTGACGGGGTGCAAAGAAGGGACACGGTGCTGAGCCCCGGTCCCCCCACACGTGCCCTCCCAGCAGAGCCTTGCGGTGGTTTCCAGGGTACATCTAAGCCTGCCTGGGGAGGGGGGTTCCCGCTGCCCCCAAGCAGTGATGCCCAGCAGCGGGTGCAATGCTGTCCTCTCTGTGCCCACACCAGCCTTGCCAGGGCCCCCGGAGAAGAGCCCCGAGCCGCCCTTCGACGCCTTCGAGTACTTCCAGGACAAGGAGGACGAGCTGGACAAGCCCTACAACGACCGCTCCTACCTCAGCTCCGAGGGCCTGGCCCGCGACGATGCCCGCGCCGGTGAGCGGCGGCGCCCGCAGCGTGGGGGCGGCGGTGCCCGCGCGGCCCCTGCGGTAACCGGCGCCCCCCCTGCCCAGAGTTCGTGGCCCTGCTGACGAGCGGCGCGGAGCCCTGGCAGCCCACGTCCAGCGCGGTGGCCAAGGCGCGCTTCACCCTGCTGCGCTCCTCCCTGCTCTTCTCCATCAGCTACGAGCGGTGAGCGCCGCCCCCGCGTGCGCCGGTGCCGCCCGTGCCTCAGTTTCCCACCCGGGGCCCCCGCGCGCCTCCCTCCATGCCCGCTGTACCGAGCCCCTGCTCGCCCTCCCTCCTTCCCTCTCCGGTTTCTTCTCTTCCTCGCTTCCAGGCCCTTTTGCATAGTAAAGTGGTGACTAATTTCCAGCTCCGACCGGGAAGCCAAATGGAGACGAAAATGCTCCTAATTTACAGCCGGGCCCGACCGCGCGGCTCCCCGCACTCCTGCCCGAGGCCGTCCCAAGCGGGGACCTCCCTGCTGCCCGCTGCCAGCTGGGCCGTGCGCCCCGGCCTCCCTCCTCCTCCTCTTTGTCCCCAAAGCCCCAGCCCCGCCGGGATCAGGGTGAGGGGGTCCCGGTGCTGAGCCCCGTCCCGGCGCCGCAGGCTGGGCCGCCCGAGCCGCGTGCGTTTCAGCGACGCCGAGGGCACCGTGCTCTTCGAGCACCCCGTGCAGAAGAGCAGCGCAGCCGCCGCGGACGGCATGGTGAGAGGGGCCGCGGGGGCCGCGCTCGGTGCCCCCAACCCGCCCCAGCGGTGCCGGGGTGCGCGGGGACCCCGGCCCACGTCCCTCCCTGCCCGCAGCTCTGCGGCATGTGGCGCACCGTGTCCAAGGCCAACGTGCAGCTGCTGCGCGCGGAGCAGCTCCGCGTCTCGCTCGTCACCCGCGCGCAGCCCTCCGGAGAGGTCCACGGGCGCATCCTCAAGCACCGCGCGCTCTTCGCGGGTAAGATCCGCCCCCCGCGCGCCCCCCAGCCCCGTGCCCGCCGCGACTCCTCTCACGGCACCTCTGCCCGTTCCAGAGACGTTCGGGGCCGTGCTGAGCTCGGCGGAGCCCGCGCACCTGGGCGCCGGTGGCATGGCCATGCTGACGCTGAGCGACACCGAGAACAACCTGCATTTCATCCTAATGGCCCGCGGGCTGCTGGAGCCCGGCGCCACCGGTGAGGGCCACGAGCCGGCGGGTGCGTTGGGAGTGTCAGTGATGCGGGTGTCCGGGGCTCAGTGTGGGGCTGTACAGGTCTGAGAGGGTGTAGGGGGGTACATAAAGGATGGATGTGGATCATAGGTGCATGGCGGGCATATGGGGCAGGGTGTGCTGAGGGAGTTGTACCTGGATGGTTAGGGGTTGGGGTGTGCATGGGGCACACAGGGATTGAGGTTTGCATGTTCATGGGATGCATTTGGGTCGAGGTGGGCATATGGGGTTCACCCAGGGTGCATATGGGTCAGGGGGTACATCGGGATGTGCACGGGATGAGTAGGGTTGGGCTGTGCATGGGGGTCAGCACACGCCACAGGGCTGCGTGTGCATTGGGAGGGCTGCGGGCCGAGGTGCAGGAGGGGATGGGAGGTGCTGGGAGCTGCAGGACCGTGGGCTGTGTGCGAACGGTGCCCGCGAGCTGCGCCCCAGGCAGGCTGGGGAACGGGCTTGGGGGCACCCACCATGGGCTTCCCCCCCTCCACCTTGCGCAGAGTCACCCTGGGTCCCGCTGCGCGTCTGCATCCTGCACCAGGGCCGGGTGCTGCGCGAGGTCCGCGCCAACATCACCGTGGAGGTAAGGCCGGTAGCCGCCCCGTGCGCGTGGGGCAGCCCGCGGCACCCGCCGTGCCGGGGCTGAGCGTGGGCCCCGTCCCCGCCGCCTTGCAGGAGCCCGACTTCGCCGAGGTGCTCAGCGACCTGTCGGCGCGCGAGCTGCAGTGGCTGGTGCAGGGGCAGCTGCGCATCGTGGCCGAGACGGAGGGCCGGCACCCGCGGCGCCTGGCGGGCACCATCACCGCCCGCCGCAGCTGCGACAGTGAGCGCGGGGCGGGCTCGGGCACCCCCGCGCCGCGCACGCCGGGCCCTCCGTGCCAGCCTGACCCCCACCGGCCTTCCCTCCCTGGGCTCCTCAAGCCATCCAGAGCGTGCTGTGCGGAGCGGACGCCTTGACGCCAACCAAGACGGGCGCCGTGGGCTCGGCCAAGCTGGCGCTGCACGAGAACGGCACGCTGGAGTACCAGGTAAGGAGCCGGGCAGGCACGGGGTGGCCCGGGCGCTCGCGCTGGCTGCGCCGCTGCCCCTGGTTGTGCCCTGCCCGCAGGTGCAGGTGGTGGGCACCGCCAGCGAGGTGCTGAGCATCACGCTGGAGACCAAGCCGCGGCGCAAGAGCAAGAGGAACGTGCTCTTCGACATGACGCCCAGCTACCGGGACGGGCTGGTGGGTGCCGCTGGGGCTGGGACAGGGCAGGGGGTGCTGGGGGGCATCTGCCCATGCCGACCACGTGCCGTCTCTCCTGGTGGGCAGGCCCGGGGCGCCTGGTCGAGCCCCAGCGCCCGCGACGCCCACATGCTGCTGCAGAACGAGCTCTTCCTCAACGTGGCCACCAAGGACTGGCCCGAGGGCGAGCTGCGGGGACAGATCGTCTCGCTGCCCTACAGCGGCCTCCTGGCCCGCTACACGGGTAGATGTGGGGCAGGCGCGCGGGGGGCGGGCGGCGCGGGTGCCCCCACGCCTGCTGCCTCTCACGGCGCCGTCCCTGTGCGCAGAGCTGCCCGTGGCGCTGGCAGGGCAGCTGGTGTCGCCGGCGGTGGGCAGCGGTGCTGGGGCGCACGCCTGGCTCTCGCTGGACGAGCACTGTCACCTGCACTACGAGATCTCGGTGGCGGGGCTGGGCCGCCCGGCCGACGGCACCGTGAGCGCCCATCTCCACGGCGTGGCCGAGCTGGGCGAGCTGGGCGCCCGCCCGCCCCACCACCACCACAAGCGCCTGCTCAAGGGCTTCTACAGCAGCGAGGTGAGCAGGGCGCCGGGGAGCCTTCCTCCGCGGGATGCCACCCTCCTCATCCTCCTCACGCGGCCCTGCCCCTGTCTCGCCCCCAGGCGCAGGGGGTGGTGAAGGACCTGGACGCGGAGCTGCTGCAGCACCTGGACCAGGGCACGGCCTTCCTGCAAGTCAGCACCAAGGCCCACCCGCGCGGCGAGCTGCGGGGCCGGGTGGGTACCCGCGCTGCCCTGCTCTCCCTGTGCCCTCCTGCCCCAAGGTCCCTGTCCCCCCGGGACCTTCTCCACCAGCCCCTTCTGGCAAGGGCCACCCGGGCTGAGCGGGGCGGTGGCACAGGGACCGCTGTCCCCCCGGCTGTGCCAACCCTGCTGCTGCCTCCCAGGTGCACATCCCCAACCGGTGCCAGGCTGGGGGTGCCCGCCTGGCCCCCGGGGGGCCGCAGGGGGAGGCCGAGCTGGCGGAGGCCTCCAAAGCCTGGGACATGGAGCAGCTGAAGAAGGACCCCAACTCCTGCTTCTTCGAGGGGCAGCACCGGGCGCACGGCGCCCGCTGGGCTCCTGACTATGACAAGAAGTGCTCGGTTTGCAGCTGCCAGGTCAGGATGGCAGGAGTCGGGGGGGGTGACAGGGCAATGGGCAGCCCCACAGGCTCCGTGTAATGGGCTGTGCTCCCTGCAGAAGCGCACGGTCATCTGCGACCCCATCCTGTGCCAGCCGCTCAACTGCACCCGCCAGGTGCACCCCGAGGAGCTGTGCTGCCCCGTGTGCGAAGGTACCGGGTGCCAGGCAAAGGCGGCGGGTCCCGCGGGTCCCTCTTGCACCCTGGCATCCATGCTGGGTGCTGCTTGGATGCTCCCCTTGCTCCCCTTGTCCTTGCAGAGAAGAAGGCCGGGCAGGAGGAGCTGAAAGCGGAGCGGGTCCGGGACAGCAGTGAGGGTGAGTCCTGGCAGGTGAGAGGCTGCTCCTCCCGTGGGGCTTTGCCCACCTCCTCCTCCTCCTCTTCCTCCCCAGGCTGCTACTTCGATGGCGACAAGACATGGCGAGGCTCTGGCACCCGCTGGCACCCTGTCGTGCCCCCCTTTGGCCTCATCAAATGTGCCATCTGCACCTGCAAGGTGAGCGCGGGCGCCACGAGGGGCAGGGAGCCGCTCGGTGCCGCCGGGCGCTCGTCCTGGTGCCGCTCGGCCCTGTCACCACTCAGCTCCCTCCCCGCAGGGCACCACGGGTGAAGTGCACTGCGAGAAGGTGCAGTGCCCACGTCTCACCTGCGCCAACCCCGTGCGCGCCAGCCCCTCCGACTGCTGCAAGCAGTGCCCAGGTGCGTGTGCCCGGCCCCTGGCCCGCTCGCCCTGCGCTCTGGCACCGGCTCGCGGTCCCACCGGCCTCTCCCGCAGCCGCCGAGAAGAGCGTCCCCGAGCTGGCCGACGGCATGCAGGCGGACGGGCCCCGCGCCTGCCGCTTCGGGCGCCGCTGGTACCTCAACAACGAGAGCTGGCACCCCTCCGTGCCGCCCTTCGGAGAAATGAAGTGCATCCTGTGCTGGTGTGTGGTGAGTGTGCCAGGCCTCGGCAGCACCGTGCCCGTCCCGTGCGCTCTGGGGGCCCTTGCTGCACCCCGGGAAGCCCCGGTTGTGGTTCCCGCTCCTCAGCCCCGCTTTGCCATCGCAGTCGGGTGAGACGCACTGCCAGCGCCAGGAGTGCCCGCCGGGCGCCTGCGCCAGCCCCGCCGCGAGGGACAGCCCCTGCTGCGCCAAGTGCCGGGGTGAGTGCCCAGGCGCTCGCACGCGCTCCCGCACACACGCACATGCACGCACACAAACCTGCCGCTGTGACTTGTCCCCCCGCAGCCCCCCTGGACAGCCGGGAGAAGGTCCGCGATGCCACCGCCGAGGCCTGGAGCCGCTGAGCCGGGAGCCGATGCCCAGGGCTGAGCCCGCCCGGCGCGGCGCGGGGCAGCCGCGCGCAGGGCCCGCGCGCCCCAGCCGCCCGCCCCTGCCCTGCCGGCGAGGCGTGGGGCGCCGCGCGTGCCCAGGGACTGCACGGGGCTCACCAGGGCCCCCAGCTCGGCGCGACACCGGGCACAGGCGCCCGCTGCAGCAGCCTGCGGGCTGCGAGGCCGAGGGGGCCAAGTCTGCCCTCCCTGATGGGTCTGAGGGCATCACCAGGGGCACCATCCCCGTGCCCTCCGAGCCCCCCGGGCGGTGGGCGCAGCGGGCACCGTGCCCGCCTTGTACATACTGTAAAATCCTTCCCCCAGCCCCGTCTCGCTGCACCCCCCGGCTCAGCTGGACTCGACATGTAATTTATGGTGCCTGGGGCGGGGGGCCCTGATGTATTTATTAAAGACAGAGCTATTGCCCACCTGGCCCTCTGTGTCTCCCTGGGAAGGGCTGCGTTCCTCCCAGTTCTTTCAATCTGTACCTGGCCTTGCAAGACCTGGCACTGCCGGGGGGTGGCACAGGGGTTGTGTGTGGGGGATTGAGGGGGATATGGATCCCCAGAGCCAGTGCCAGGCCCTGGGACACCGACGTGGGCTGGACCAGGGGTTCTGTGCGAGGGGGGAGCTGTGCCAGCCCCAGCCACCTGGCACCTCAGGTGTCCCCATGCAGCCCCCCTGAGCCTGGCCAGGCTGGTGGCGGGTGCAGGCACCACCTCCCCAGCATCCCCACAGGGGGGCACCTCCCCGGACATCACTGCGCTCGAACCGGGATGGTGGCAGAGCCACACCGGGCTGCGCGGGAGCAGGGCCAGAGCTGTAAGGAAAGCAATGCCGGGCTGCAGACAAGGCTATAGCGGGACGGCACCAGGCTGTGCTGGGCCCGCCCCTGTGCTCCAGCGCGGTGACACAGGGCTGGAGGCAGGAGGAGGCCACGGGCACACGCTGGCCCCGAGCCATGGTGCCGAGGGGGCCTCGCCACGTGCCGGGGGCCAGCGGCCGGGCACCCCGGGCGCAGCTGGCAGCGGCCGCGTCCTGGCACCGGGCTCCCCTCCGGAGCCGCGCGCCAGCCGCCGGGGCTGTGCCAGGAGCGAGGAGGGGACTCCGTGCCCGGCGAAACAATGAGCGCGCGGGGAGCTCATTTGATCGCCTCCTTGCCGCAAACCGGTTCGCGTCCGGCGATGAGGCTGCTGGAGGGCATCTCCCAGCCCCTGCCCTGCCCCTCTTCACCCCCTCGGGGGTGCCAACGTCAACCCGGAGGGTGGCACCTGGGCGGCAAGAACCAGCCCGTTCTTGGCCGCGCGCAGCCAGCCCGGCAGTGCCACGGCACCGTCCTCGCCGCCAACGTGCCATGGGGCACCCTGGAGAGGAGAGGGACCTCGGTGCTGCCAGGCGCCTTTGAGCCCACCACGGGGCCACACGGAGACCCCAGAGGAGCTGTGGCCACTGGGCCATGCCGGAGCGCCTTGCCTGAGGGTCGCCAGCGCCAGCCCGGCCCGCGCGCCCCTCCGCAGGGCACCGAGACGGGGCCGCGCAGCCGGCTCGGCAGCGCGCGGGCAGCGAGCGAGCTCCACCGGCCCGGCGCGCGCGGGCGCTCAGCATTGCCAGGGTAAGGACGAGCTCCCTGCCAGCTTTCGGGTATGTCCAGCGAGTCCCCACTGTCACCACCTCCTGCAGGCTGAGGGGATCCCTAGACTCCCGATGCACCCTCAGTGGCACCTCCTCAAGGGCACCCTCTTCCCAAGCCACCCAAGCCCCAAAGCCTGTGCCCTGCCTGGCATGGCTGTGAGCCTGTGCAGTTTTCTCCACTCAGGCTCTGCTGCCCAAATCCTGCTCAGGAGCAACCAGGGGCTGCACAGGGCAGGAATCAGCAGGCAATGGCAGCCCCAGCGCCCCTGGAGAGAGGGAACATCCCCCCCAAAAAAGAGCTGCTTCCAAGGTCCCCAAAGCCACCCAGTTCCAGGCTTTACCCTCTTCTTCTGTCCTGTCCTTGGGTCCACCCCAAGCTGCTGGCAAGGAGGGCTGGCATGGTCCCAGCGTGAGCTCTGGTGGGGCATCAGCACCCACCCAGAGGAGCCAAATGTCCCCAGGCAGCCCTTTCCAGGGAAGTGCCTCTCCTTCCCACCACCCCTGGCCGGACCCTTTCCCCAGTCACCCTTGGCAGTGCAATTGCTCCCTATACCCCATGTCTGGTCCCCATGGAGGGCAGTGGACTCCCGAGCCTGGCACCCCGCACCCTGTTCCCCATGCCAGGAGGTGGGTGGTTCGTGCTAGGTGCCTGTGCCGGTGTTGGGTGCCAGTGCTGGGTGCCAGTGCTGCTGGTGGTGGGCACCGGTGCCGGTGTCGGCTGGCAGCGGGTGTCGGGTGCTGCTGGTGGCGAACGCTGGTGCTGGTGCCAGTGCCGGTGGGGGTGCTGCTAGCAGAGGATCCTGGTGCCGGTGCTGGGTGCTGCGGGTGCCGTTGCCGGCGGAGGCTGCTGCCGGCGGCGGGTGCCGGTGCCGTTGCCGGCGGCGGGCGCTGCCGGCGGTTGGTGCCGGTGCCGGTGCCGGCGGCGAGGGCGGAGCGCGGCCGGTCCCTCCCCCGGGCAGCGCCCCGGGCCCGCCCCGCTCGCCCGGGCGGAGCCGCCGGCGGGGCAGCGGCACCGGCACCGGCACCGACAGGGCGAGGGGCAGCGGCGGCGGCACCGGCACCATGGCCTCGGAGAGCGCGGCGCAGCGGGCGCTGCAGTACGAGCAGACCCTGGTGAGTGCGGCCGGGTAGAGGGGCGCGGGGGCGGCACGGCGGGACCCCCGCGCGCAAGGACCCCCGCTCGGGGCA
This sequence comes from Tinamus guttatus, assembly GCF_059628265.1. Classification (NCBI taxonomy): domain Eukaryota; kingdom Metazoa; phylum Chordata; class Aves; order Tinamiformes; family Tinamidae; genus Tinamus; species Tinamus guttatus. Next base: position 272,236 of record NW_028288732.1, on the reverse strand, counting down.
GTGCTGGGGCCCCGGAGCCCCGACCCGACCCAGCTCGGCTCGGTCCCGGCTCCTCTGCGGCGCACGGCTCTGCTATGAGGAGCAGCGACCCCCCCGGTCCCCCGCTCGCCTCATCTGCAGCCGAGGGCAGGGGGAACCCCCGGGGTGCCACCTGCACCCCGGTGCCACCTGCAGCGCCCTCCATAACCCCCAGCTGCCCAGGACCCCAGCTGAGCCACCAGCCCCTCGGCAGGAGTTTGTGCCCTCATTCCTCCTAAGGAACCACCCAGCACCACTGTGGGGGGTTCCTTGTCCCCCAGATCCCTGTGGGGTCTCGTACCAGTGCCTGTCTCTGCAGCGCCGCTCGGGCACCCCTTGCCCCGCAGCGCTGCGCCCGGCCCCAGCCCTCTGCCCCAGAGATAGCGTATCTCCCCCGCCTTCAACCTTAGCCCTGTGTTTACGACTCCGTCCTGCACACGGCCTCCCGCTGCCCTGGCACTGCCCAGGGCTGGCACGGAGGTCCCCACCAGTGGGGTGGCCTCCTGCCCTCCCGCTGTGGGCACGGCAGCATGGGGTGGCTCGGCCCCTTGCGCTGCCCACCGCCCTCCAGCATCTCGGGCAAAGGTGCTTTTCGCCGGCCTCAGCTTGGCCAGTGCCCAGGGTGTCACAGCAAATGGGTACTTTGCCCTGGCAAGGGCCTGCAGAGAAGCAGGGTCGGGAAAGGTGGGGAGAGAGCGAGGGATGGATGGGATGGCGGGGAACAAATTGCCCCTGGGCTGCAGAGAGCCTGAGCCAGTTGCTCCGGTGGGATGAAGCTCCCCGTGTATCTTCCCAGCCCAGCACACGGGTGCTGGGAGGCTTTGGGGTCTGCTTGACTCCTTCCTCCCTCCCCATCCGACCCTGGGCTGCCAAGGGCACCCTCAGCTCATCCTTCCCAGCGCCCAAGGCCGTGGTCCAGGGTCCCGCTCGGTGGGCGCCCTGTGCCACCGAGAGCCTTTCCTTGTGGCCCTGGCAGAGCCAGGGCTGTGAAAGCGCGATTGTGCGCGGCGGCTCCGCGATCTTATCGGGGGCGTCTCCCTGGCAGGCAGAGCCGAGCCGGGGGCCAGTGCGGGGACGTGAGTGGCGGGACAAGGGCACCGCTCTGTGGGACCATGTGGAGGGGGCTCCTCTTTGCTGCTCTCCTCCTCCTCACAGCTCAGTCCCACAGTGCCACGTCTCTGGGGTGGGCACAGAGCCCCATGGGGATGGAGGATTCTGCAGGCAGGACAGAGGGGAGAGCTCACACGGGCATCGGGGCCAGCATCAGGGCAGCCCTGCAGGGTGCGGGAAGCCTTTGCCAAGCCTTCCTCCTGGCAGGGCAACTCCTGCAGCGGGGGCGCCCCGGGACACCCATCCCCGTGGTCTCTGGGCTGCCGGTGGGCTCAGGCGTCCGGGAGGGCTCAGCCCACAGAGGGCAGAGACGCGGTGACGGGTGAGGCTGGGCATGGGCACCTCTCGCGAAGCCTCACGCCTGCCCCTGGGGAGGTGTCCGGACACATGCCAGGCACGAGGGCTACCCAGCCCTTCCCAGGAAGGCTGAGCCGGCACCAGTGCCTTCCGGCACCTGCCAGGAGGGTTGGCATCCAGCTGGAGCCTGGCATGTGCTGCCTGGAGCCTGGCAGCCCGGGGAGCCCCTGCGCTGCCCTCCCTGCTCCGAGTCCCGGCTCCCATGGGGGGAACCAGTCTCCTCTGCCCTCCTGCCCCGCAGAAAGTCCCTTCTGGTCCCTGTGCCCCCCTCATGCCAAGCGGCCATGGGGGGAGCAAAGGGCCTCCAAAGCGGGGGATTAAGCTTCACAAACTGCCCTTGTTTGTGGTGGAGCCGCTCAGGGCGATTAGAGCCGGGCTAAGACAGGCGGCGTGACCCAGACCCCCACCCCGGCCTCTCCTTCTGCCCGGCAGCTCCCGGCACCGCCGGACCAGGATGGACCATCCTGCCCTAAGGAGCTCCCCGGGATCGTGGTGGGGGGGTACAGGTTGACGGGCACCCCCCAGGGCATCCTCTCTGCATGCCTGTGGCTGGCTCCAAGGGCTGCTATGGGAGCCTTGGTCCTCCCCCCTTTCCACTTGGGATGGGAAGGGGCACGGGGCGAGTCTGCACTTCCCACAGGGGCGGGCATCCCTCCCCCTGGGCAAGCTCCATGCGCCCCGGCCGCGCTCCGCACGGGAACGCCGCGGTGCCGAATGCTGGTCCTGCCCGGCACTGGTACGGCTCGGAGCGCTGCGGCAGGGGTTGTGCCGGGGCCTGAAATCCATTCGGCCGCCTGTGCCCGTGTCCCCGGGTGCCCCCTGCCAAGCGTCCCCCGTGCCCGCTCCCTGCCCGCCCGGCACTGTGATTGTTCAGCTGCTTCGCGGCGGAGGCCGGAGTCCCGGGGCTGTTTGTGTTTCAAAAGGCCTTTGTGGAAAAATAACCCGAGTGAGCAGGAGGAGGAGGAGGAGGAGGAGGGGAGGAAGGAGAGAACCCACCGCTGGCCCTTGCCGGGGGTGCCCAGCGCGGCGGTGGGCGGGCAGGCTGCGGGGATGCTCCGCGTGCCCTGTCCTCGCTGCGTGTCCCCTCGCCCCGCGGCGGTCAGGGGATGGGGGCAGCGCCGCACCAACCCGCGCGCCCCTGCAGGGACGGGGTTTGTGCCCACCCCCGGTGCAGGCACAATGGGGGGCCCTGCGTCACCATGTCCCCTTGTCCCCCAGTCCAACCCCTGGCAGGGGCAGGCAGCGGGATTGGGCACGGATGGGGGAATAGGTGGGACCCCGCACAACTGCACGGGTGACCCCAGAGCGCGGCAGGGCCCGCGCGCAGCGACCTGCGGGGGGGGCCAGGGCTGAGCGGGGGGATTAGGCTGGGGGTCCTGCCGGGGCCGCGCTGGCTGCGAGCCGGGGCCGGAGCGAGGCGGGCGCTTGGCAGGGCGACAGCTCTCCCCGGGGCGCGGGGCTGGCTGTTCTTCCAGAGGAAACAAGCCTGGCCCGAAGGGAGCCTTTGAACACGGGGCCGGGGCAGGCCCCGTGCGGGGCTGGGGTCCTCTCTGGCAGGTGACACTGAATCCGGCCCCCGCTCCGCACGCCTCCCTCCTTCCTGACCCCCACGCACATTTCCATGGGATCAAGGGGCCGCCTAGCCCGTGTTGGGAAGGAGTTTGGGGGAAAATCTGTAGCAGGAGGGTTAGCAATGGAAATGAGTGTACCCCCCCTTCCCTTCCCGCCCACAGCTGAGCTCAACCCTGATATTAGACAGCAGAGAATCCACCCGGCGCCCGTCTGGCTGCTTTTTGCTGCTTGCCAAAGGGACCTGGGCAGGCGGCACCATGGGGAGAAATGCCCCGTGCCCGATTCAGTGCCACTGTCACGTTGTCCCTAAGGGCTCCGGCACGTGTCGGCACACAGGGGCCGTGCCGGTGGTCCTGCCTGTCCTCGGGCCGTGGGCAGGAGCGTGAAAGGGGCCCAGGCATCCGGGACAAGCAGCGCCTTGGCAGGCAGGGCTGCTTCACAGGCGAGCCAAGCACGGTGCCCATCACGCCGCCCCGTCACTGGGCCGTGCAGGGAGGGTCGTTGCCCCTGCCGCAGGGCTGGCGGCCACGTGCCGGGGCAGCGCGGTGGCGGGTGGCGGGACATCGGCATGGGGATCACGTCGGCGCGACGTGGGAGCCCTGGCAGGTCCCCCCGCGCGCCCTGAAACCTCCCTTTGTGCCAGGCCAACCGCTGGCGCTTGGCATTCAGGTCGTACCCGGGGGGGGCGAGCGAGGCAGAAACCAAGCAACCGAGTCCTTGGCAGGGCCACCAGCGCGGGACGAAGGCCCCGCGCGCCCGGCGGTGGGGACGGGCACAAAGAGCTCCCAGGCCGTGCGGGGGGCAGTGCCAGGGCTGCCCCATCGCCCAAGCCAGCCCTTGTGCTGCTGCCAGGCCGGGAGGGTTGGAGGAGGAGGCCAAAGCGGCCCTGTGCACGGCAGGGGGGTGCTGCAGGGGGTGTCCCCAGGCTGCTGCGCCTCCCACTGCCCTCCTGCCCCCCTCGCTGGCTGAGACTGGCCAACTCAGTTCACGTCAGCCATGCAGAGCATGTCTGCCACTGGCGGGATGCTAATGATGCCAAGGGGAGGCAAGCAGGCACCTGCCTGCTGTGGGTGAAGCAGGGGCACAACCACAATAGTAGCCACCAGAGAATCCCCTGGGCCGGGCTGGCAGCACTCCTGAAGCGGGAGGCTCTTCCTTCACTGCCACCAGCCCAGTCCCATGTCCAGGGCACCTGGGCAGGGCCAGGGGCTGGTACCAGCAGGAACAATTGCCATCGATCCCCGCGCCACCTTATCTACCCAGCCCTTCCCTGGCAGGGCAAGGAGCCGAACCGCCCATGGGACCTCTCCTTGAGACTCCACGGGCGAGTGCCCCTGGCTGGCACCCCTGCTTCTTGAACCTCATTCCCAGGGATGTCCCTTGTGGAGGCTGGGACCCCCATGTGTGGCAACCCAAGTGTCCTGCCTCGGTTCCCCCCTTGCGTGTGGGCGCAGGCAACTCCTCCCAGCCCAGCCCGGTCCCTGTGGGCACGGGGACGGAGCGGGTTGGCCCGGGGCGTGTGGGCGGTGGGGCACAGCACAGCACGTCCCTGACCCCCGCACCCCATCCTTGTCCCGCCAGATGTACGGACGCTACACGCAGGACCTGGGCACCTTCGCCAAGGACGAGGCGGCCCGGCTGCGGCTGCAGCAGGAGCGCTGGGACGGCGGCGGTGGCGGGCGGCCCCGGCGCCCCTCCGAGCTGCTCGAGTACAGCCAGGGCCGCTGCGCGCCCTGCCGCGGTGAGGGGCGCGGGCAGGACGTGCGCCGGGCGCGCTCGGCCTCGCGCGGCAGCGGCTTGGGTTTCTCCTGCTCTCCCGGGACGCGGGTGCTCAGGACAATGCCACCTGCCCGCCGGGGACGCAACGGCCCAAAATAGCCGGGCACGCTGCGGGGACGGGGGCCTCCGCCGGGGACCGTGCCCAGGGGCAGCGTTCGGGCGGGCGGGCGCAGCCGTGTGGGGCTGGGGGTCGTGTCAGCCCATGCCGGAGGGTGGGCGAGAGTGCCCCAATGTGTGTGGGCACCGCTGCACGGGGAGGGGACGCGGGCAGCCCCCGTGCCGGCTCTGCGCACGGGAGGAGGGCAGCGCTGCGCGTCCGGCTGTGCGCGCTCGGGCTTGGCGTGCTGGCGCGGGGGCGCATGTCCACGCTGTCCCCGTCCTCGGAGAGCAGAGCCTGTGCCCGTCCCCGCGGCGCCTGGCCCTGAGCCTGTTCTCGTGCCCGCAGTGTGCGCCGTGCAGTGCCAGCAGTTCCTCATCTCCAAGGTGGGTGAGGACTGGATCTTCCTCATCCTCCTGGGGCTGGTCATGGCACTGGTGAGCTGGGCCATGGACTTCGCCATCGCTACCTGCCTCCAAGGTGAGTGGCACCATCAGGGCCCCCAAGGATGATGGGGTGGCCTCAGGAGCCACCTGGTGCCCCGTGGTTGGGGTCACAGGACCACACTGTGCCCCTCACGCCCATGACGTGTCCCTCACTGTGCCCGCAGCCCAGAAGTGGATGTACGGGGGTCTGGACACCAACGTGCTGTTGCAGTACCTGGCCTGGGTCACCTACCCCACCGTGCTCATCACCTTCTCAGCCGGCTTCACACAGATCCTGGCGCCCCAGGCTGTGGGTAGGGCCCCACCAGCACTGCAGACACCCCCGGGGTGACAGAGCTGCCCCAGGGTCTCCCTGCAGTGGGGGCTTCCAGGAGGTCCTCCTGTGCTATGGGGTGGTGGCACCTGGGGGGGTCTTCCAAGGGATATGGGCTGGTCTCTGTATGGAGGGTGTCACCAGTGCCAGGCTCTTCATCTTGGTTGAGGGGTTGGGGTCCTCTGCAGGGCTATGGGGATGACCTCAGGGATACCCCAGGCTGTGGCACGGAGAGGTGTCTCTGGGGGGGTCTCGCTGGGGCAGCGCGGGGGTCCCCCTTGGCCATGGCTGCTGGGTGAGCGCTGTCCCGTGGCACCAGGCTCGGGGATCCCCGAGATGAAGACCATCCTGCGGGGCGTCGTGCTGAAGGAGTACCTCACCTTCAAGACCTTTGTGGCCAAGGTGATCGGGCTGACGTGCGCCCTGGGCAGCGGCATGCCCCTGGGCAAGGAGGTGAGGGCCAGGGCGGGCAGCGGGCGCTCGGCGGCACGGGGGCACCCTGGCCACCCACGCTGTCCCCGCAGGGCCCCTTCGTCCACATCGCCAGCATGTGCGCGGCGCTGATCAGCCGCTTCCTCTCCCTCTTCGGCGGCATCTACGAGGTGAGCAGGGAAGGGACCACTGGGGAGGGGGTTCTCCACTGTGCCCTCTATCAGGGCAGCCCCCGCTCAGCCCCGGCCTCTCCACCTGCAGAACGAGGCGAGGAAAATCGAGATGCTGGCAGCTGCCTGCGCCGTCGGGGTCGGCTGCTGCTTTGCTGCCCCCATCGGAGGTAGGGCAGTCCCTGGTGCCCCCCAACACCTGCCCTGGGCGCTGGCACAGCACCCCATGCCCACTGTGCCCAGGGACACGGGCCTCTCTGGAGAAGAAACCAGGTCCCCGTGGCTGGAGAGCCCCGCGGGCACCTCCAGACAGGGATAGGGCTCTGCCCGCCCGTCCTGCGTTGAGGCCCCAGCTGGCGCTGGCGAGGGCAGCACCGCAGCAGACAGGGGGAGGAGGAAGGCAGGAGCAGGCGTTGTCGTGCGTGAGATGTAACGTCTTGTCTCGTCCTCTCCCCATGCCGCAATGTGCTCCAGGGAGCGCCCCGCTCTGGCCCCACTGAGCCATGCCCATAGGTTGGTGACACATCTAACTCTTTCCTTGCCCCCCACGCGCTGAGCTGCCCAGGCCGTCCATCCATCTGTGCGTGTGTGTGCGCCTGTGCCCCCGAGCCCAGCACCACCTGCCTCCAGCCCCGTGGCCACTGCTCGCATCCCTGCACTGCCCTCTTGCTCGCGCCGTCCTCTGCCCTCCAGTGCCTGTTGCAGATAGCTGGGGAACTGGCCGTGTGCTTGGGCAAGGAGCCCCGGGAAGCCCTTCGCCGCCAGCCTGCGTGCCCGTGGGGCCAGCCAGTCCCGTGAGGGCCTTGCACGCGCATGGGCGCTCCAGGCGGGAAGCATGCCAGGTGTCCACGGGCCCTGGATCCGTTTCGCCGCCTCCCTCGTCTCTTTCCTCCGCTGGTGCCAGGTGTCCTGTTCAGCATCGAGGTCACCTCCACCTTCTTTGCCGTCCGCAACTACTGGCGTGGCTTCTTCGCGGCCACCTTCAGCGCCTTCATCTTCCGCGTCCTGGCTGTCTGGAACAAGGATGAAGGTCCGTCCTGCCGCATGCGGGTGTCGCTGCCCGCCCTGCTGCTCCAGGGCCAGCTGCTGTGGGGCAAACAGATGGGGGAGGGCACAGGGGACCACGGAGGGGTCCCCACTGACCCCGTAACTTCCCCCCAGAGACAATCACAGCGCTGTTCAAAACCCGCTTCCGCCTCGACTACCCCTTTGACCTGCAGGAGCTGCCCGCCTTCGCCGTCATCGGGTGAGCGTGGCTGCGCGCGGGCACCCCGCGTGGCGTCACCGTGGCCAAGGGGACCCCTCTCCCGCTGGGCTCCCCCGGCGGCGGTGGGGCCAGCAGCAGCACTCACGCCGTGCCCGTGCCCAGGATCGCCAGTGGCTTTGGGGGCGCACTCTTTGTCTACCTCAACCGCAAGATTGTGCAGTTCATGCGCCGCCAGAAGACCATCAACCGCTTCCTCATGAAGAAGTAGGTGCCCAGCACCTACCACTACCTGGCGAGAGTGGCCATCACCCCAGCATGGTAGGAGCTGGGGGGTGGCAGGCACCAGCGTGTGTTGGCATCACCCCATGCCACCTTTCCAGGCGCCTGCTCTTCCCTGCCCTGGTGACGCTGGTCATCTCCACACTGACCTTCCCACCTGGCTTCGGACAGTTCATGGCTGGCCAGGTACCTGTGATGCCCAACGTGGCACTCTGCAGTCTGTGCAGTCAGTGCCCGCGAGGCTGGTACCCACCCTGGTCCCATCCCTTTCCCTTGACAGCTCACCCAGAAGGACACCCTGGTGACACTCTTTGACAATCAGACGTGGGCAAAGCAGGGCCTGAGCGAGGAGTACCTGGGCATCTTGGAGGCCTGGCACCACCCTCGCTCCAATGTCTTCATCACCCTCACTGTCTTCATCCTCATGAAGGTGGGTATCTCCTGGATGTTCCAGGCGGGACACAGGCAGGTGTCCTCAAGTGCCGTTAAGGAGATGCTGGACAAGTGTCCTCCAAGTGTGCTAGGAAGGTGCTTACAGATGTCTCCGGGAGGCATTAGTTGGGTGCCAACAGAGAGGCATTAAACTAGGTGGCTGAGTGTCCCCAGATGCTCCTGGGGAGGTGCTGGCAGGTGTCCAGAGGTGCCACCGCAGGCAGACGCTGGCGGGTGTCCCCTCGGAGGAGCCCGGCTGCCCCTCAGCAGAGCGCTGTGCCCGCTCCGCGACAGGCGGTGCCGATGCCAGCTGGGAAGCACAGCTTGAGCTGGCGGGAGGCCCGGGCCAGGGTGCCGGCTAACACATGCCTGTGCCCACCACGCAGTTCTGGATGTCAGCCCTGGCCACCACCATCCCCGTGCCCTGCGGAGCTTTCATGCCCGTCTTCGTCATCGGTGAGAGCCTGCCAACGCTGGGCACACGGAGAGCCTGAGGGGCACCCCGCGGCCCTGCCAAGCCCCTGCCCGCTCTGAGCCGCTCTCTTTGGGCAGGGGCAGCCTTCGGGCGCCTGGTGGGCGAGAGCATGGCCGCCTGGTTCCCTGACGGCATCCACACGGACAGCACGGCCCATCGCATCGTGCCCGGGGGCTACGCCGTGGTGGGTAAGCACCGTGCCCGTGGGCCGGCATGGGGATGCCACGTGCCCACCGCACCGCTGCCTGCTCAGAGGAGCTGCAAATGAGCGCAGGGGAGTGCTCCGTGGCCTTGGCCAGGGCTGGGACAGTGTCCTCGGGGAGCGGGGTGACCCCAGGGCTGTCCCCAGGGGGTCGCAAGGGATGGGTATCACAGGAGCTAGGGGATCTCACAGGTGTGGGGGTGTCCCCAGGGCTTGAGGGTTCCCTGGAGATGGGGGCTGTCCCAGGGATGGAGATGTCTTCAGGGCTATTAAGGGAAGGGGACAGGGACATGGTGGGAGGACGACCCCGCGGGCAGGCAGACGAGGACCTGATGAGCTGCCCCTGTGTCTCTCGGGGACATGCGCGGGCACAGGGGCGGCCGCGCTGTCAGGCGCCGTCACCCACACGGTGTCCACGGCCGTCATCGTCTTCGAGCTGACGGGGCAGATCTCCCACATCCTGCCCGTCATGATCGCGGTGATCCTGGCCAACACGGTGGCCCAGAGCCTCCAGCCCTCGCTCTACGACAGCATCATCCGCATCAAGAAGCTGCCCTACCTCCCCGAGCTGGGCTGGGGGCACCACGAGTGAGTGGCACCCCCAGGCCATCCTCAGGAGTGTTCCCAGCTCCTGGATGGCCCTGCTGGGCACAGGTGCCATCCCCAACCCTACAGCCGCTGTGCCCTGGTGGGTACCTTGGCTCTGTCCGTCCGTGCTGAGGGCAGCGTGTCACCCTGGGCAGGAAATACAACGTGCGGGTGGAGGATATCATGGTGCGGGACATCCCCTACGTCACCCTCAACTGCAAGTACCGGGACCTGCAGCACGTCCTGCAGAGCACCAAGATGAAGAGCCTGGCACTGGTGGAGTCGGCTGGTGAGACACAGGCGCGGGGCAGCGGAGATGGCTCCACCACCACGCCGGGGTGGCCTCCTCGGGCACGGGCACAGCGGCGCAGGCAGAGGGTGGCACCGGCTTCTGTGGCCACTGGGGAAACTGAGGCACGGGATGAGGCTGGGAAGGCAGGCGTCCGAGCCGCGCTCCCGCAGCGGTGCCCTGGTGCCTGGGGCGCACAGTGCCCACGCGGGCCCCTCGCTGCTCGCAGAGTCCATGATCCTGCTGGGCTCCATCGAGCGGACGCAGGTGGTGGCCCTGCTCAGCCACCAGCTCAGCCCCGAGCGACGGCTCCAGGCCCTGCGGCAGAAGGCGCTGGCGGAGCAGGAGGGCGCCGCCGAGGACGGGCACCGGCTCTCCGACACCGGCGTCCGCTTCCAGGTGAGGACGCTCGGACAGCCAGTCTGGCACCGCTGCCCTTCGCTGGGATGGGGAGGGACTGGGTGCAGAGCACCAGCCAGCGCGTCCCGTCCCGCAGATCAGCACCGAGGCCTCATCCTTCGCGCCCACGCGCAGCGGCTCCCGCAAGCCCCTGAAGCCAGCGCTCAAGCGGGTGCCCAGCAGCCTGGCAGAGGGCACCCAGGGTAAGCCCGGGCCCTGCCCGCAGCCCGGACCACCAGGCACCGGGGGCCTGACACGCTCTCCACGTCCGCAGCGGGCACCACTGACCACAGCGGCATCGCTCTCAAGAGCCTCTTCTGTGCCAACGCGTCCACGGAGCCTGCCGAGGTGGGGGCTCGTCCTGCTCCTGCCTATCCATGGCCTGTCCTTCCCCGGCCCAGTTTGGTCTTGTCCATCCCTGCCCATCACTGCCTGGTCCTGCCCATCTCTGCCCGTCCCTGCCTGGTCCTTCCCATCCTTGCCCATCCTTACCTGGTCCTTCCCATCCTTGCCTGGTCCTTCCTATCCCTGCCTGTTCCAGCACGTCCCTTCCCATCCCTGCCCATCCTCATCTGGTCCTTCCCATCCCTGCATGTCCCTTCCCATTCCTGCCCATCCTTATCTGGTCCTTCCTGTCCCTGCCTGGTCCTCCCTATCCCTGCACATTCCTCCCATCCCTTCCTGTTCCTGCCTGGTCCTTCCCATCCCTGCCCATCCTCATCTGGTCCTTCCCATCCCTGCATGTCCCTTCCCATCCCTGCCCATCCCTTCCCATCTCTGACCAATCCCTACCTGGTCTTTCCCATCCCTGCCCATCCTTATCTGGTCCTTCCCGTTCCTGCCTGGTCCTTCCCATCCCTACTGGGTCTTGTCCACCCCGGCCCACCCTCGCCATTCCCACCCATCCCTGCCCATCCGCGCCAGCTCCTGCCCACCCCAGCCGACTCTGCCGTGGGTCCCCCTGACTCCTGTGTCTCTCCCGGCACGGTGCCAGGCCCAGGGCACGGCCCAGCGCAAGACCAAGCACGTCCGCATTTCCCTCTCGGTAAGCCGCAGCCACTCACAGGCTGGATGCGCCTCCTCCCAGCCAATGGGAGCCCAGACTGGATCCTGTCAGCCAATCAGGGGCCTGGCACAGTTTTGCTTGGCCAATCATGATTTCCCTGTGTGTGCGTGAGCCAATCACAGATGGTCCTGATTCTGCTCCACCAATCACGGCGCAGCTTCTGTCCTCTCCATCACAGACCTGCTTGGTGAATAGTCCCTGTCAGCCAATCAGGGAACTAGCTCTACATTGATCAGCCAATCATGGCACAGCCTGTGCGCTCTCAACCAATCACAAACTGGGTCTGACTCTCCTTCACCCATCACGGCATGGCCTGGATCACCAGCCCAGCTCTTCCCAGCCAGTCATGGACCTGGCACGATCCCTGCCCGCCTGATCCCTGCCACATCCCTGCCCAAACCCTGACTGCTTCCCGCTTGATCCCTGCCCATTCTGTGCCAGATCCCTGCTGGATCCCTGCCTACTTCCCACTTGATCCCTACCCATTCTGTGCCGGATCCCTGCTTGATCCCTACCCACTCCCAGCCTGTCCCCTGGCAGGTCCCTGCCCATTCTGTGCCACATCCCTGCTGGATCCCTGCCTGCTTCCTGCTTGATCCCTGCCAGATTCCTGCCCACTCCCTGACCGCGTCCTGCCAGATTCCTGCCCATGCCCTTCCCATGCCCTGCTCCGTGCCATCCCGCATCCTGCTTGCTCCGTGCCGCGCCAGCAGCCCGCCCGTGCCCAGAACGCCGCCCCACCGCCCTGCCAGGCCCGCTCACCACCGCCTCTCTTGCAGGAGGATGTGGACCTGGGTGACAAGATGACTCCGTCAGAGGTGAGACAGGAGGGCTGGCAGTGCCGCTGGGCGCCCCCAGCCTCACCAGGACCCCCAAGGCCCAGCGGTGCTGAGCACAGAGGGGAATGTCTCCAGTGCCCCTGCAGTGCTGGGTGCCCGGGCTGGTGGGGCACCCTTGCTGGAGCCCGAGGACACGGGGAGGGAGCGCAGGCTGTGTGCCCGCATGCCCCACGGCCTCTGCCCCCAGGTGCTGGAGTGGGAGGAGCAGCAGCTGGACCAGCCCGTGGACTTCAGCAACGCCAAGATCGACCCGGCGCCCTTCCAGCTGGTGGAGCACACGTCGCTGCACAAGGTGCGCCCGCGCGCGCCCGCCCAGCGTCCCCGCGCCGGTGCCCGCTGACGCCCTCCCTCTTGCAGACCCACACCGTCTTCTCGCTGCTGGGCCTCGACCACGCGTACGTCACCAGCATCGGGCGCCTCGTGGGCATGGTGTCGCTCAAGGAGGTGAGCGCGCGGCGGGCAGCGCCGGGGCGCGGGGACCCGTGGAGCCCGGCGCTCACGCGCTGCCCGCAGCTGCGCAAGGCCATCGAGGGCTCGCTCACGGCCAAGGGCGTCAAGGTGCGCCCGCCGCTCGCCAGCTTCCGCGACAGCACCACGAGCGCCAGCGAGCCCGACACCACCGACATCCGCCAGCTCTGGGACCGCCACCAGCACCACGCCATGCCCCGCGAGGCCGCCCCGGCCGCCGACGAGGCTGCCCCCGACAAGAACCAGTGAGGCCGCGGCCACGCGGCCGTGCAGGAGCACCCCGGCACGGGCAGGGGGTGCCCCCCCGTGCCCACCAGCCCTGGGGTGATGCCTTCAATCCAGCGCCAGTGAAACGCGCCCCATGCCTGGGGGCTGGACAGTGCCGTGGTGCCCCCCGCCACCGCTGTGCCCACCTCCCTGTCCCCTGACCCGCGCTTCCCACTTCTCTACCTCTGCCCCCGGCAGCCCACTGCCCTCCATGCTGCGAGCCCGGCCCCGGCGCCCCCCTCCCGCAGGGACCCGCTCACCCCGGGCAGTGACGTGGGGGCCAAGGGGCACCGGGGCTGGCGGTGCCCCCGGGGAGGGCGTTTTATCCTTCCCGTGCACCTCACCCCTGCAAGGCAGGGGGGTCCCGCCTGCATTTCTGCTGTGTGCCCAGCTCTGGGCCCCTCACCGTGTAAATACAGAGATTTTTATATTAATTTAATAAAAGCACTTTATAAGTAGAGCTGTCAAGCCAGAGCTCTGCAGCAACCCCATGCCCTGGGCACGGACCGGCACACAAGACCCAGTCGGCATCACCAAGGTGGGCAAGAAGCCTTTATCGACCCCGTGGCGCGTGCGGTGCCCGCTCAGAGCGTGGCCTCACTGCGGTAGCGCGGCTGCGCGGGCTCGCCGGGCCGGGCGCCGGCGCGGCGCCGCGCCGTGATCACCAGCGCGCCCGCCTCGGTCAGGGCGCAGCGCACCGACAGCGGGTCCATGTCCTCGGGCAGCCGGCACTTGTGGGTGAAGGTGTCGCACACGGTGCCGTCCTCGGCCACCTGCAGGGAGGCGGCACCCGCGCCGTGGGGCAGGGTGCAGCAGGGTCTGCTGCCCCACACCGGGCAGGACCCGCAGTTACCCCAGGCCTAGTAAGGGCAGCTCCCAGTCGCCCCGGCACCAGCGGGGAGCTCCATGGGGCAAATCCCAGTTACTAATCAGGGTGGACATCGGGGGCAATTCCTGGTTACCCAGCAGGGAGCAGATCCTGGTTACCCCAGCAGGGTCCCTGCAATGGGGCAGGAGATCCCAGGTGCCCCCTTACCCACTAACACCAGTGCAGGCACCTTGCCTGCTTGGGGCAGGAGGCTCTGGCCCCCCCGTTCCCACTCACCTTCTCGGCCTGGATGGCCACGTGGCAGTTGGACGTGGTCACCACGATGTCGGGGGGCTCGAACTGGCTCACGTCGGCCACCACCTGGTAGGTGTCACCCTGGGCCCGCACCCAGGTGCCCAGGCTGCAGGGACACATGGTGCCCGGGGCGCCTGCGGGCACCGCGTCAGGGGGCTGTGGGGCACGGGGGGGGTCTGCAGTGCTGAGGAGGAGCAGGGTGTCTGTGGAAGGGGTCTGGGGGGCAGCAGGGAGGGCTGGGGACACAGGGGTGGCCAGGCCGGTTCGGGGACTGGATGTATAGGGAGGAAACAGGAAATTCAGGGAGCGTTAGGAGAGATGGGGGGGTAGCAGGGGCAAGGTGGGGGGTCTGGAGATATTGGAGGTGGGGGGCGAAGGCAGTGGGAAGGGATATGGAGGGCTGGAGACACAGGGGGTGCAGAAGGGCTTAGGAGGGTCCCCGGGGGTGCAGAGAGACAGCAGGGAGCCCTAGGGGATGTGGAGGGGGGCTGGTGGGAGCTGAGGGGACACAGGGCACAACGGGGACAGCCTAGGCTCCCCCCCAGGCCCAGGCCAGCGGTTGGGGACGGCATGCAAAGATGTCCCCGCTCCATGCATGGGACAAGGCAGCTGGGCACAGCTGGAGGGAGGAGAAATGGGTGCAGAGGAGCGTCCCCCCCATCCCCTCCTCTCGGTACCTGGGCACGCGAAGGCCTCGTGCGCACGAGGGGCGAAGGGGCCGAGCCGGGGGTCTCCCTCGAAGCGGGGCTCGCTGCCACCTGCGCCCTGGCTGTAGGTGCTGACGCGCTCGGCGCGGTACGCGGCGGCCGCGCTGCGCGAGGCCATGTCCCTGCGCCGGGGGACCGCGAGCCCCCCGCGACGGCCGCGCAGTGCGGGGCAGGGGGCCGGCCGGGCGCCCGCAGTCTCCCCATGCCCATAATTAGCCCGGGAGCTGCCGCACGGCCACGTCGGCCCAGGAATGCGAGATAAGGGCTGGGGCCTCGCTGTCACCCTGCGAGGCCGCGGCGGGGACGTGCACGAAGGGGACATGTCACCACAGCCCCACCACAACGGCCAGCGCCGCGTGGTCCCCAAACTGCAAAGGAGGCGCTCGGGGCGCTGCTCACACGACTGACTTTATTGGAGGCCTGGCAGGACACAACGGTGCGGGCACCCCATGGCACGGCCCCACTGCGGGAGCTCCTCGGCACACGGCTATGGGCGCGTGCACACACACACACACAAATGCACACGGGCGTGCAAGGAGGGCCCTGCACTGACGCACACATGGATGCACACCCACACCTGTGTGCACACGTGTGTGCCCGTGCATACACACATGTGCAAACACCACACGCTCCCGTGCACACACACAGACATGGATGCACACCCACACCTGTGTGCACACGTGTGTGCCCGTGCATACACATGTGTGCAAACACCACACGCTCCTGTGCACACACACACACAGACACGAATGCACACCCATACGCACGCCTGTGTGCACACATGTGTGTCCGTGCATACACACGTGTGCAAACACCACATGCACGCATATACACACACACACACACACACACATTCAGAGCAAAGCCCCTCCGCTGCAGGCTCCCCTTGCCCCCTCACCCACCCCCATCGCAGCACCCAAGGGGCAGGTTGGCGGGTGCCACAGGCAGGACTGACTCCCCCCCCAGCTCCCCACCTTGCAGGCCCGAAAGCTCTGGAGGGGTCGGGGGGCTGCAGAGGGCAACGACAGGCACCCCACATGTGCGTATCTGGCGGTGCAGCTGGGCCAGCTGGCAGGGAGCCCCTCACCGGCGCGTCAGGACTGCAGCCTCCCTTCCCCGACTGCACCCCCTGCCAATGGCGTGGCCGTGCAGGGCACCCCATGGCGGGGCAGAGGCTCTGGGTGGGGGGCAGCAAGGGGCTGCGGGATACGGTTAGCGGGGCAGGAGCTGGGGCTCGGCGCGGGGAAGCAGCGGTGGCCCCGGGGGGGCGTCATGCAGAGGCTGGCGCGGGCGGCGAGCAGCCCCGCGGGAGCGCGTGCCATGCGGGACGGGGCAGGGGGCAAGCGGGGGTGAAGGCGGCATCCCCCACCCCCAAACCGGGCCCGGACTCCTTGCGGCCGGGGGGCCCCCGCTGCCCCAGGCACCCTGAGCAGCAAGGGGAGCGGGCGGCACCGGGCAGGCCTGACCCTCCGTGTAGGCACTTGGTTCCCTGCTGGGGGCAGGGGAGCGACTCGGGGACGAGGGGGCGCGCAGGGACCCACCACCCCCCTCATGCTCACCGGGTGCCCCCCAAGCTCGGCACCCAGGACCCGGGTCCCTCCCTGGCCCGCGGTGGCCCAGGGCGCAGGACGGGACCCGCTGCTGCTGCTGGTGGCGCGAGACGCCCGTCGGGATGGCAGGGGCCGCGCGGCTGCCCCCGCGTGTGCGCACAGGGACAGCCCCGGGCGGACGCGGCGCCGGGGCTCAGCACCACCACGGCCCCTGCCAGGCATCAGTTCACAGTATAAAACTCAGTCCAATAAAAGCCGGTCAGGGAGAGGCGAGAAAACACCCCCTCTTCCCGCTGCTCCTGGCTCCCGCAATGTCCCCCCGGCCGCGGCGCGGGGCCGGGAGCAGGCGGCGGGGATGCTCCACGCCGTGCAGCCGTGCCGGGGGCAGGAGGGCAGCGCGCGGACCCCGGCACACGGGTCCGTCAGTCTGCAGGGGTCCGGGGGGGCAGGCACGGGGGTGGATTCAGACCTGCCCCCCCCCGCCAAGCCCCTTCCCAGCTGCCCCCTCCCAGCTCATGCAAAAAAAAAAAACAGACGAGGGAAGAGAGACGTGGACAAGCAGAAACGGCGGGGGCGGCCTGGGGGGAGGCAGGCAGGGTCCCCGGTCCCTCCTCCGCGCCCGGCTCTCGCAGGATGGGGCAGCGGCGCCGTCCTCCCCACGCGGCTCCTCACGGCTCCTCGGCCTCGTCCTCCTCCAGCGACACCACCCCGGAGGAGGCGACGTCGGAGACCTTGCGGCGCAGCGGGAAGTCCTTGCCGAGCAGCAGCTCGTCGTCGGCGGGCGAGAGGCAGGACACGGCGTACAGGGGGTCCCGGCGGCGCAGCCGCGCCAGGCCCCGCAAGGCACTTTGGCTGCCCGGCGGCGGCAGCGGGGGCAGCAGCAGGTCCTCGCCCCCCAGGGAGCCCAGCAGTTTGGCAGTGAGTTCGGAGGGCGACACCATCTCGAGGCTGCAGAGGCTCGAGCAGAGGGTCTCGGGCGAGAGGGTGCGCGACGAGTCGCTCTCGGGCTCGCACGAGCCGTGCCGCGCGCTCAGCTCGCACCAGTGGCTGTGCAGGAGGTCGCGCAGCAGCGCGCCCGCGGCCACCGGCCCCGGCGGCTCTGCAAGGCACCGGCGCAGGGATCAGCACGGCGCCCCGGCCCTTCCCGCCGCCGCGTGTCCCCAGCCCGGCTCCCGCCCGCTCACCGGTGGCCTGGGAGCTCTCCGCCGAGGGCACCAAGTCCTCGTCATAGGACTCGTCGTTGGAGTCGTCCCCGTCCACCGAGGACCAGGCGCGCAGCTTGGCCTCCGCGATGGCGAACTGCTCGGCCACGCCTGGCGCGGGCAGCGCCACGGCGGTCACGCGGGTGTCCCCACCCGTGTCCCCGCGTGTCCCCCCGCGCGGCGCCGGGCCCACCTGCGGCGAAGCGGGCCTCCTGCTCGCCCTCGCTGAGGTGGCAGTAGGAGCTGAAGGCGCTCTCCAGCGCGGCGGGCGGCTCCTCGGGCTTGCACCAGCCCTTCCACTCGATGAGGTGGGCCACGCGGCCCTGCGCCATGGCCGTCGGCTTCGTCACGTGCTCCTTCACCACCTGCGAGATGCCTGGAGCGACGCCGCGTCAGCGCCCGCCGCCCTCCCCGCATCCCCGCAGCGCCTCGAGATGCTGCCCCAAGGAGCCCGACCGGCCGCAGTCCTGGCACCCTGCTCCAGGCGCTGGTACCTCGAGGTCCCCACACCCTGAAGCATGAGGGGTCCCCGGTGCTCTCACGTTCCCCCAGGGGTGCTCTCCGCTTCAGCCCCTTCTCCCGTAGGGGGACCCTGCTCTGCCCCAGGGTGCCCCTCTGCCCAGGACCCCCCTGCTGAAGCGCCGCCGCGAGCCCCTGCGTGGTGGCTACCGTGCAGCGAGGAGCGGGCCAGGGCGGCGATCTCCTGGATGGTCAGCGCGCGCCGTGACTTGGGCAGCATCTCGACGGTGTCTTCAACATTGACCTGCATGAGGCAGCAGGGCCATCACGACCCCAGCACCCGCCAGCCCCTGCCCACCCTGAGCACCTCCTTCTTCTTCCTCCTCCTCCTCCTCCGGGCATACAGGCCGGCTCCGTGCGCACTCCCAACACACCTGTACATGCCATGTGCTTGAGCATGCTGCAAGCCAACACACGGTGCCGGGAGAACGCACCCGCCATGGGCACTCACACACCCTGCGCACACACCCTGCGCACACACAGCTTGCGCCTGCTCACGCTGTTTGCACGTGTTCGCTGCTGCTTCATGCACAGTGTGCACGCTCACACACGCGTGTGCTCCCTGTGCGCAGATGTGCACGCATGCAGCGCCTCTGCATGCACACGCGTTCATGGTGCACAGGCACATTTGCGCACGCTGGTTGTGCCCACAGTCACATGTGCACACGTGCACTCATGCAGGCACCCACACGTGTCCACACGCATGCACAAATACATGCGTGCACTCACTGAACATGCACATGTGCATGCCCTGTCCTAACCCATGCAGCCCTGTGACATGTGTGCAACCCTGGCTGAGTGTGCACACACACGCACACGCACCCAGCTCCCCAGGCATTGCAGCGTGGGGCAGCAGCAGCCCCCGTGCAGGGGCCTCCGTGTCCCCGCAGCGCCTGTGGGGCCACCCGCGGCCCTCGCCCCGGCACGGCCACGCCGGGGCCCTGTGCCCGCAGCCGCCACGAATGCGATTCGGGACTCGGAGGCTTGCAACAAATTGTATCGCCATGGCAACGAGGCACCATGGACTGATTTCTCCCAGGATACAGCCCCGGCTCGGAGCTGACGTCAGAGCAGCTCCGGAGACGGCAGCGAGCTGGCAGGACCGGGCAGGGGCGGCCAAGGTGCCGGGTGCGCGGCGGGGCCGGCGTCCCCGGCTCGCACACGCAGCGGCCGCGCGCGGGGTGCTGCCCGTCCCCGTCCCCGTCCCTGTCCCCATCCCCGTCCCCGTCCCCGTGGCGGGCACGGCGGTACCTCGAGGAAGTCCTGGCTGTCGAAGGAGGCCTGTCGCGCCAGGCGGTGCAGCAGGGCCGGCCGGGCGGCGCTCAGCGCGGGCAGCGCCTTCACCTCCTTCCACTCCACGTGCAGCGTCGCGTCCACGGCCACTGCGGGAAGAGCCGGGGCGGCGTGAGCGGCACGACGGCCTCCCCGCCGCGGACACCCTCCGCTGCCCCATGGCCCCCCTGCCTGCGCCTGGCAGCTTCGCCCAGTGCTTTGTGACCAGTTTTCTCAGCCCGTCTGAGCGTTGCCTCAGCTCATTGCAGGGATGCAGCGGGCGCAGACTGCTACCCCAGTGCTCCATCCCACAGCGGGACCCTGCGCCCTCGGGCACACGAGGGGCCCTGCGGAGCGGCCGGGCGCCGCAGCAAGGGGAGGGCAGCAGCAGGGGGGTGACTCAGGGCCGGGCAGCCCTCCCGCCGGGACCGGCAGGAACGCGCAGGCCCGGCTGGCAACGGGGCCCGGGCACCTCTCCCGGCTTGGCGCGCATTTCGGCAGGGCCCTTGGCACCTCCGGCCTGCCGTGGGGTGGGAAGGGGCAGCCCCGGGGCTGGGAGTCGTGAGCGGCCCCGGGGAGCCCAGCCCAGGGACCTGCTCTGGGGACAGGGACATGGACAGGGAAGGGCAGCAGCTAGCGGCACCATCTGCCAGCAGAGCAGCGGCCTTGGCACCAAGGCACCAGTGCATCGGGAGTCACCCCGGGATGGGGTGCAGGCTCCCAGGAGATGGGGAGCAATGGGGTGGGGGCTTTGGGCACCAGGGGGCAGCTGGACCGGCTATGGGGTGCTGCTTTGGGCACTGGGGGGCAGCTGGACCGGCTATGGGCCCGGCTGCGGGTGTGCGGAGGGCAGCTGAGCGGGTCCCACTGCGGGGGCTGCTGCTCGTGTGTCACCTTCAGCCCCTTCCTCCACACACACTGCTCCAAATTCCCTGCCCTCCGGCTAGGGGAGAGAGGGGCAAGAAGGGGCGGGGGGGGGAGCATCGGCACCATCCTCCAGGCCAGCAGCCCGGTTGTCTGGCACTGACACCCCAAACCGGGACATGCCGGGGGTCCCAGCAGGAAGGGGGCCCCTTCCCACCCCCTCTCCCGGCAACCCAGGTGCCCGTGCGGCCTCCAGCCCAGCCTGCCCCACCAAGGGCCAGGAAAAACATCTCCCGAGGAGCCTCCTCGCAGCCGCACAGAACCAGGCCTGGCTGATGCAAACCGGCATCGGGGTGGCACACGCGGGGTGGCACACAGCGGGGTGACACACGGAGGGGGTGGCACACAGCGGGGTGACACACGGAGGGGTGACGCACTCCCTCTGACCCCAGCTGGGGCAGCCCCTGGGGCAGCTGTTGCTGGCATCACCCCCCACCTCGGCTGCAGGCACCCCGGGTGACAGCCCAGCACCCCTTCCTACACCCCCAGGACACCCCCAGGCCGTCTGCAGCACCCCCGGGGTCCCAACATGCAGCTAGAGCCCCCACAGCCGCCCGTCGTCCCCGCAGCCCCCACCCGTCCTGCTGCACCCCCGGGACATCTGCAGCATCCCCACTGCTCCCCACAGCACCCCCGAGCCCTGCACAGCCCCCCACCAGCCCCAGTGCTCCCCCTGACCCCCCAGCTCCCCACAGCAGCCCTGCACCCTCGCAAGCCCCATACCCCTTGCACCCGCAGCGCCCTCCTCGCCCCCTCATACTGCCACCCCACAGTGGTGCCCCCCGCCCCGCACAACCCCCCCAGCCCCAGAGGCTCCAGCGGCCCCCCCAGGCCTCACCCCCCGCCTCCACTGGGTCCCCCGGAGCCCATGCACCCCCCGCACGACCCCCAGGCCCCCCCGCTCCCCTGGAGCAGCCCGAACCCCAAACCCTCCTCTCCACCAGCCACCCCATTCCATAGAGCCCCCCGCAGCAGCACCCCCCCCCGCCCCGGCAGCGCCCCCCCCGCGCCGCTCACGCACCGATGGTGGTTTTGGAGCCGATGCAGCCCATGCTCCCGGGGGGGCCCCGGTGCGGGCACTATCGGCGGCTCCGCGCCGCCCGCATCGCCCCCCGGCCGCATGGGACGCGCCGGGGCCGGGCCCGCCCGCGGCCGAGCCCCGAGCGGCCGCTGCGAGCGCCGGGCCGGGGAGCTGCACGTCCAGCGACGTCACTGCGGGGGGAGGAAGAGGAGGGAGAGGGGGAGGAGGGCGGCGGGAGGAAGAGGAGGAGGATGGGGGAGGGAGGGAGGCTGGCGAGGAGGAGGAGGAGCAGGGGAGGAAGGCTGGGGGAGAGGGAGGCGGGGGGGGTGAGGAGGAAGGTTGGGAATGAGGAGGAGGAAGGGGAGATGAAGAGAGAGAAGGGGGATGAAGTAAGAAGGAGGGGAGGATAAAGGAAGAGGGCAAGAGGAAGAGGGGATGAAGGGGATGAAGGAAGACAGGGAGATGGATGGAGCGGAAGGCTGGGGCGGAGGAAGAGGAGGAGGGGAGGAAGGGCAGGCACCTCGGAGAGCGCCCAGCACCGCGGACAGCGCCGGGCCCCGCGGGACCCCCCGGGGCTGCCGGAGCCCCCCAGCCCGCGGAGCAGCCCCCGTGCAGCCCCAGGCAGCACGGTGCCACCGGGGCTGCCCGCTCCCCCCTGCGCCAGCCCTCGCGGTGACACAGGGCAGAGGGACGGGGGCCCCCGCACAGCCCCACACACCCCCTCGCGCACACACGCATGGGGCACGCACAGCCGCATGTCCCCTTGTACCCGTGTCACATCTGGGTACACGCACATCTGGCTGGCCCCCCTCCAGCAGCAAGGGACCAGGGAAGGGCCTTGCCTGTTGGCCTGGCCTGAGCCGAACAAGGTACCAGCCTCTGTCCTGCTAGAGGAGGGTTCGACCCACAGGGTCAGGGCTGCTCGGGACGACCAATGAGTCTCTGCGGCCTTTAGGACTCAGCTCTGCCAGGGAGGCATTTTGCCCTGGTCCTGCATCCCCCATGAGCCCCGCACTGGGCAGCGATGCTGCCGGGGAGCTCCGTGGCGTCTGCTCAGCTCCAACAGCCCCAGAAAGAGCAGCAGCAGCAGCGGGGCAGCCACGGCTGGATGAGGCCCCCTGCTCCCCCCGCACCCAGGCCAGACGTGCCACAACAGGCACCTGTGGGATCTCAGCCTCAGACACTTCGGGTCACCAAGGCCCCCACTGTGCCCCCGTCCTCTGCTCTCCCTGCAGAGATGTCCTGATCAGAGGGAGCCTCCGCAAGCAGATCTACAGAATGAGGCTGCAGGGTGAGGGGCTAAGGTAGCCTGCAGCCAACACAGATATTTGTTCACTCTGAAACCTACTGACAACTATTAGAGTTGGAGCGTCCTTCCTCCAGCACACACCTGCAAGAACCGTGCCTCCCCCAGCGCCCAGCAGGAAACGGGTGCAGCTCAGGGGCCTCCCTCCTGGTACCTGCCCATGGGCCCTGCCAGGCGTGTTCCTGCCAAGCACTTCCCAGCATTAGTCCTGCCAGGGCTGCAGCTCAGACTCCAATCTGGGGAACAGCCTCCGGTTAATCATTCTGTGCCCTCTGGGCCCCGGCCAGCGTGACTCAGCAAGCACCAGCCCAAGACACTGAACACCAGCCCCAGGCCTGGGGGGCAGCCCTGGCCTCAGCCCCGCCAGGACCTGCCCTGGGGGCAGCTCCAGGGAGAGCAGGGGGCACCGCCGCGGGCCCAGGCACTCAGCCTTGCCCCAGCACATGGGGCATTTCTGGGCATTTCTGGCTAACCAGGCATGAAAGAGAGGCCCAGGAAGGGAGGAAAGGTTGGGAACACCCTCCTGCAGCCCCTGTCCTGCCCCACGGTGCGGGCAAGCGCCAGGCAGAGCTCATGCCCCGAGCCCAGGGCCACGCGGGCCGACCCCGCTCCAGGGGCACGGGGCTGCTGCCGGCGCCCCCGCGCTCCCCGTCTCGGGGACGGCCCCTGCGGAGCGTGGCACCTACCTACCCCTGCCCTCGGCGGGCCCGGCCACCGCCGCGGCAGCCCACGCAGGCCCCGGGCAGCCCCGCAGCACCCCGGGCACGAGACACAGGGGACAGGGCGGCAACAGCGGCACACGGGGGCGTTATTTAGCAATGTTCTTTTATTTCCAGTTTTTAAGGTGAAAAGATGCCTTTAAATCTTCAATTAAATACTCCATAAAGAAAAAAAAAAAAGAAAGCAAAAAAAAAATTATTTACAAATTCACGTGACCAGTAATTGAATCCTTGTTTTAATAATTACACGTGCGGCTCGTCACATCCGGCGCTCTATAAATACAGGGGACACGGATGCGGGGCCGCCCCGTCGCTTGCCCAATTGTGGCCTTAAACGTTTGGGGGAGGAATGAGGCTGTTGAGGGGAGGACAGGGACTTGGCCTGGCCCCGAGAGAAGGGGTCACCCCCCCTCCTCCCCGGCACCCTCCCCAGGTGTCAGAGCAGGAGCTGGGGGGGGGAATGATCCATTTAAAATAAAAAACTGGGGGAGGGAGGGAGTCCAGGCAGTGATGGGGAAAGAGAGGACAGGGGAGGGGGAGAAATCACGCTCCTGTCCCCAAACCAAATTTAATAAGTTTATATATATATATAATCTCTCTATATTTCAGCAAGTGGGGAGGAGAAAGAAGAGGGGGGAGAGGAGGGGAGAGATTGTCCCCATCCCGTCCCCTCTCCCCATGACATGAGTCTAAGGGGCTCTCTGCCCCCCTCCTGGTGACCGGGGGTCCCTGCGCTGGGAGGGGGTAGAGGAGGGGCCCAGAGCGGACCCACAGCGACAGCCGCCTCCATCAGCATCCGTTTATTATCATCGTGACAAACTAGTACAGGCCTCGCAAACAAAACCGGGACGGGGGAAGAGGGGAGAGAGAAATAAAGAAGAGAGAGAGAGAGGAGGGCTGCTGGGGGGCACAGCAGGCCCCTCGACCCCGGCATGAGCAAGTCCAGGGGGCCGGGGGTACGGGGCAGGGGCGGGAGGGGATGGAGTCGCACCCCGGGTTGCCCTGCTCTCTCCCCCCTTCCTCCTTCTCACGGCTGCTCAGTTGTTGTCCGACTCGTCCTCGGCTTCCCGGAGCCAGGTGAAAAACGCTGTCACTGATTTGAGGGCCACCCCTTTGCCCTGCTGCTCGGCTGCGTCCTTGCTCGACTCCCACTTGTAGAAGGCCTCCTCTTTGATGACGTCCTCGTCGTAGAGGGCATCGAAGAACATCCTCAGCAGGTCTGGGCGGGGGGGACAAAGGAGAACCCTGCTATTGCCCAGCCGCCAGCAGAGCTGGGGGGGGACATGCCTGACACCCCTCTCCCAGGCCTCCTGGTTGTCCCCGTGCCATGCACAACACTCACTCGGAGGCTGGTCCAACTTCACCACCAAGGCCTGCAGGGCGTAGAGTGCCTGGAGCTCCTTCTGCTCGTCCCGCATGTACTTCTGCAGCAGCTTGGCCCGGCTGCGGATGACCTGGGCGTCCACGCGGTACGGGTTCTCGACTGCAGGAGAGGAGCGTGAGAGGGGGGCAGGCAGCGCCCGCGCGTGTCCCCACCGCGGCCCCCTACTCACAGACTATGGCCGAGTGGCACACGGACGTCATCAGCGCCCTGATAAACGTGTTGGATGAGACCTGCTGCTCACTCAGGTTGGCCTGAAGGAGGGAACAGAGGGGGCCCGTGAGGGGAGGACAGAGCCAGGAAGACCCTCCCACACCCACAGGAGCCCTGCCCATGCTCTCACCTCGATCCAGTCGTATATTCTTTGGTTGTTTGAGTTCTCCTTCAGCAGTTTGTCCATTTGCTTGCACAGCTCCTCCGAGGTCAGCTCCTTGCGG
Organism: Tinamus guttatus; assembly: GCF_059628265.1. NCBI lineage: Eukaryota > Metazoa > Chordata > Aves > Tinamiformes > Tinamidae > Tinamus > Tinamus guttatus. The sequence goes on along the minus strand of NW_028288732.1, from coordinate 247,270 downwards.
CTCGGCGTGTCCGAGCTGTCTCCCATGGTGTACTCCAATTTCTGGGGGACCAGGGAGAGAGGAGCTGCTTAAGGCAAAGTCTGGGAGCACATGCTCCTGGCAGCAGGGTCCCCACACAGCTTCTCTCTGCCTCTCACCACAGTCAAGCTCTCACCTGCTCCGTGACAAATTTGTTGACATCCTGGTCCTCAGGCAGGAATTCCTTCCAGCTCAGGCCTCCATCCCGCCACAGCTTTCCTGCTTTTTTCTGGCTCTGTAAGGCAGCCAGTGTCAGCACCCTGGTGCCGTGGTCCCCGCTGGAAGCGCTGCTCCCCACCCAGGCAGGAGATGCTGCAGCCCGAGTGCGGCACCGCGGGGACCGAGCACAGCAAGGGACACCCAGGTCTAGACACTGTCACGCTCTCCAGCTACAAAGTGCTTTGAACCCCGTGTGCCAACCTGCTGCCTAAAGAGGGGGACAGGGAGCCCACGGCAGGGTTGCCAGTCCAAGGCAGAGGCGCCAGGTATGGGAGCCCCACACACACTTACCATCCCCTTGCACAACAAGCCCAGAACCTCAACCAGCAGCGTGGTGGCCTTCCCGATGGGCACCAAGGGCTTTGTTATCTCCCTACAGGGCACAAGCAACAGGATTAAAATTCCTGCCCCAAAGATTCAGCTCTGAGATCCCCTTCCAGCCCTGCCAAGGGGCACTGCCCTCACCTGAAGAGCTCCTCCATGGGAATGCCTTCCTCGTGCAGGATGGGCGTGATGAGCTCAGCCAGGTACAGCCAGATGTGGGGGATGTCGATCTCCATGTCTTCTGCAATCTCCAGGATCTCCCGGAGCCTGCAGGGCAGAGGCAGGGTTGGGCTTGGGATCGAGCAGGGAGCCCCAGCCTTGGGCAGCAGAATAGGTAGCCCCCACAGCCTCAGCTCAACCAGGACTGAATTCAAAACTAGGGCAGGTTACCCAGCCAAACTTTGAGCATCCCTAGGACTGGAAATCACACACCCACCATGTGGGCATTTGGTTCCCCCTGCTCAACCTGTGCCCGTTGCCTCATGTCCCTTCACAGGCACCAGTGAGAAAGCACCGTCTAACTCACCATCAGGTAGCTGAAGGCAGCAGTAAGATCCTCCCTCTCTGCACGGGCACAAGCCCAGCTCCCTCAGCTTTGTATCCCTCCCGTGTCCCCCCCACCACCAGGTTCAGTCATTTTCTCTTGTACTAGATAGCCCAAAGCTGGACTCAGTAGCCAGCAACAGAGCTGGATGCTGAACACAGAGCATCGTCCCTTGCCCCGTTAGCTGTGCCCTTGCCAAGCAGCACAGAGCGGGGGGCACCGCGGTCCCTCACCCTTTGTAGTACTGCTCCTTGGAGAGCGTGCCCGCCTTCACCAGCTGGAACAGCAGGACCCCCATGTGCTCGCGGGAAATGGTGCTCCTCTCCAGCGTGGACTCAATGCCGTTCCGCACAAACACGTACAGCGAGGAGGGGCTGCCCAGCTCCTGCACGCACTGCAGGGCCTCCTGCAGGGACAGGGTGTCAGAGCTGCCCCATGGCCAGGCCCAGATCCCCCCTCCTCATCCAGGCGCTGCCAACATCCTGCCCAAAGTGCTGCTGCCTGGGGAAGGGGATGGGGTGCTATGGGGAGCACATGGCACGTGCCTGGCTGCCCCTTCCTCTCACCTTCATGTCGTTGATGTGCAGGTATTCCTCTATGATTGCCTTGGATTTCTTCTCAAGCTCTTCTTCTGATAGTGTGGGCTTGGGGGGTTCTGCAGGAGGGGCTGGCTCTTGCTTAGCTGCGAGCAGAGAAAAGGCATCAGGCTCTGCCTGGGACCCAGCCCACAGCCAGACACCAGCGAGCACCTTTGCTCCCAGACTCACTCGTCTCTCGGCTCCTGTCCCGCTCCTCCGACATGCTAGCAACCTTGCGCACGGCCTCGGGGCCGCCCTGCTTCTCCCGTTCCCGACTCCGGTCTTCTGTCTCTTTGCTGAAGCTCCTCTTGGTGAGGGCGGACCTGTTCCTCTCTCCTCGTTCCCCCCGGTCAGGGCGCTCCAGGCGGTCGCTGCCCTTTTCCGAACGCGACTCCCGGTCCCCTCTGTCCCCAGCCTTCTCTGACCGGTCGCGGCTGGAGCTGCTCCTAAGAGAGAGGACAACGTGAAGAAGCTCATCACCACCCTCCCTGACCTCGGAGAGGGGAGCTACACAAGGCAGGGCTGTCTCATCCCTAGAGGCACATGGGACAGTCCCAGTGACAAGCCACGAGCTGCCCTTTAGAGCTGCAGCCAGGGACAGGGCCTTTGCGGAAGGATGGGCTCTAGCTGTCCAACTTCTCCTGCAGCACAGAGCACACCCAAGTTTAAGGTGTTCTGGAAGCAGAAGGCCTAGGCGGCCAAGGAGAGCTGTTCTCTGGTCCCTGTTCCAGTATTTAACCACCCTCCAGGTGAAAATATTTTTCCCTGCATTTAAACAGAAATTCCCTCTTATGCCCACAGTCTCTTGCCCTGTTCCCCCTCTCTCTTCAAGACAACTCTGGCTCCTAGCTGCACACAGCACAAAGATCCCTCTTTGCCTCCTCCTCTCCTAGTTAAACAAACCCAACTTTGACTCTCCTCAGACATTCTGTGCTTCAGCCCTGACTATCCTCACAGCCTCCACAGGATTTGCTCCTGTCCATCAATCTCTCTCTTGTCCTGGGATCACCAAACTGGACATGGTGCCCAGATGCAGCCTCCTAAGTGCCAGGCAACAGGGTGAGAGCCCAGACCCTGCCCTGTCCTCAGGCAGCCCAGGGATCCTCCAACCAGGATCCCACAGCTCCTTCCTAACACAAAGGTTGGTTATCCCAGCCCAAATGCTGGGCTCCAGGCTTGTCTACTGCCCAACAAACTGCTCTCCAACTTAGGGATTTTCTCCTCAGCCTGCCAACACCCCAGCCCACCAAGCAGGTACCAGACAACCGCAGTCCAAGCCCTCCCCAGGGCCCGGGGCCGTGGCACTCACCTCTGCACCACGCGACGGGACTCCAGGCTCTCGGCAGGGGTGGACTGCTGGAGCGCTGAGAAGCGGTTCAAGGTGCTCGTGGCCGGTCGCCCTGAATCAGATGCTGGGTGTGAAAAGAGGGGAGTCTCAGAGCTCAGCACGTCCCCAAGAGAGGAGCTGCCTTGGAAAGGGTCCCCGCTCTGTCCCCTTACCGTGACGCTGAGCCAGCTCCACGCTGCCTACCTGAATCTGCAGGCTTCGCACCAGAGCCTCCGCTGCTGCCTTTGCCCCAGCTCAGCCGCCCGCCTGGCGCAAAGAGCTGGTTGTTGGAGTCGATTGATCCAGGCTACGGGGAGAGACACAGAGTTGGCTCCAAGCCCTACACTGAGGGAGGGGGGCACGACCCGGGCCAGGCAGCCAGCTCAGCCACACACAAGCAGCCTCGGCACCCCCAGGAGCCGGGTTCACCTTGGTGATCTTTGTCAGCCGGCTGGTGTCGATGGGCCGGTTGCCCTTGCTGATGGGCACCGTGTTCCAGCCATCATCCGCGACCAGGCTCCCGCGTCCACCTGCACACAACGGGGACAGACATAAAGAACAGTCCCACCAAAGGCAGCACCTCCACGGAGCCCGGGACTTTGAGAGCCCAGGGAAGAACCAGCCTCTGGGAGGCTCAGGTGTCCCCTAGCCCAGTCGCTCACTGCTGGAGGATGGTCCGGGGGGTCCTCTCCTCTTGTCCTTTGACATTAACTGCTGCACTTTAATGTGTTCCCGATGCTCTTCCATTTCTGCTTCCTTGTGGATCTGGTCAATGGTTTTGGGGCCCTGGTCTCCTCGCCGCGGCACCCAGCTATTCTGCAGAAGGCACAGGAAAAGAGAAGGGACACTGAGCCAGCTGGAGTGTTGGTCAGTGGAGACCATCTCCCAGGTGTGCCCTGATACCACACTCCACTTGTGGGGGCAAAAAGCTTAACACAGGGCTCCCCATTCCCCAGCTGTGCCCCCTCACAGCTGCAGGCTGGTCCCCCTGCTCAGGGCTACTCAGCCTGTACAGCTTCCTGAGCACTGTGGCAGCTTTTGGCACAGTAGGACTCAGTTTTTGGAGCCCTCCTGCATTAAACAGCTGCCAGTTACTGTGTGCCCCCTACTGCTGCCATGCTAACCAAGGGCTAGGGGCTAGCATGGTGTCTCTGGGGCTGCCACAAATTACATCCCCCTGCGTCCTTCTGTGTGGGGATGCAATGACACAGACTACTAGCACTTGGAGGACACAAGTCAGCAGCTCCATGGGGCCAAGCAGAGGACGAAGAACAGTCCCTGGGCAACAGCAGGCCATGCATCTTACCCGTCTGAGGTCAATCACATCCTGAAGCATGAAACGGATGCGGGATGATGTCTTCTTCTCTTTGATGATCTTCTCCATCTGGTTGAAGTACTGGTCCATCCTGGGCTGTAAGGGGATAGAGCCATGATCTAATCCCTCCCAGAGGCAAGGCAAAGCAAAACAAAGCAGGATAACGCAGCGCAAGGATACGATACCTTCGCTTTCTCGAAGTCCAAGTCCTTGCCAATGGTGGTAAGCAAGCGGCAAAGGCACTCAAGAGATTCTTCATCATGGTTTTTGAGCAGCTTCACCACACAATCATGCATGATGGCCTCCGTCAGCATCTTCAGTTTGAACAGCTCCCCAATGAACTTGATGTTGCCCAGGGATCGCCGGCGGGCCTTGTCCCGCGCCTCCTCCAGCTCGTCCTTCATGCGGGCCTTCTCCTCGGGCTGCACGGGGAGCACAACAGGGCAGGTCAGTCCGCAGAGCTGCGCTGAGGACTCTCACTGCAGCCTCAAACCACGGCCTCCCGACCCAACTCACAGCACTGGCATCGTCCATTTCCTTCTGCCGTTTCTCAAAGATCTCGTCGTCATCCTTGTCCTTCTCAAACTCCTTCTGACAGCGGTTGAGCAGCAGTTTGCGGAAGTTCACAGTCACCGTGGGTTTGTCTGTCGTGGGCACTTTGAGCTGCAGGGAGAAGTACAACCCAGGAACGGAATATGAGTCACAAGCCTCCCCCAAAATAATGTAGGCAAAGTCCCAAGCACTGTTCAACCCAGGCAAAAGCCACCCTGCACCTAATGACTCCCCGCAAGGGCATCTGGCTCAACCTGCCAGCCACATGCTTCAGATTCCCCATCTTGGAGGCAGGTTCTGCACCCCCCTAGAGCTCAGCTAAAGTCCCCAAACATTTCTCGACAGCTCCAGGACCAGAGTAGCCCCACAGCTCTTGCTCACCCCCATAAGGCAACGGCACATGTTAGCATAGGCAACAGAGAAGTTTGGCTCCGAGATGGCCTTCTCGAAGACGAGGTCGATGACACCCTTGAGCCGCTCCTCCGTGTCAATGGACAACTCCATCACCTGCTTCATCAGCTGCTGAAACATCTGGGGTGTCAGCTTGTTGAGGATGCTGCGGACGCGGCGGAGCAGTTCCTGGGAGGACAGCAGAGTTAGCGAGTTAGGCATCATCCCCTGAGCAGCGGGCACCAGTGGTGCTGCCTGCTTGTGCCAGCTCCCACCTGCGTCTTGATGTTCTCGGGATCCTCCTCCTCCGAGGCACGCTTGCTGCTGGGCTTCCAGGCCTTCTCGGCCTTGTTCAGCTTGACATCCTCATTGAGGGACACAGTGGCAATGATTTTGCGGGGCTCCTTCCTCTGGCTCTGCTGGGAGCGGCGGGGACCCAACCCTGAGGGCTGACACGGGGTGGGGGAACATCAGGCTTTTGCCCCATCTGCTCTCGGCGGGGCAACACCAGCCAGGCTGGCTCCTGGGGTGTCCCCGTCCACCTGCTCAGATCCTCAACTCCATCATGGACATCAGTGGCCCAGACACAGTGGCTCGAAAGCATGATCATCACGGAGAGGCGGAGGGGGACAGCGTGGGGTGCAGGAGACACCAGCAGATACTCACCAGGCCCCGGTTACCCATGACGGGTCGGCCGAGGTTGGCAAAGGAGGGGGTGAAGTCGGGGCTGCAGTTCATGCCGCTGAGGCGGATGGGGTCCAGCGCCCGCAAAGGCGTCTTGTTGGCCTGCGAAGGAACGAGACAGGGCTGAGGATGCCCAGGGGCAGGGAATGGTGCGTCCATTCCCCTGCCTTATCACCGGGACAAGGAAGCAGAAAACAGCCTTGGCCGTGCCCAGAAGCAGGGCACGAGCACAGGCTGCCACCAGGGCTCTGCTCAGGCACAAGGCTCGCTGCAAATGCTGCAGTGGGGCAGACAGAGGCCCTTGCCTTGCCAGAGCAGAGCTGAGGCACCAGCCCCGCTCCCCAGGCAGCACCCACGCTCCCCTATGCCCAGGACACCACCCACCTTGTCCAGCACCACGTCCATGATTTGGGGCAGTCCCTCGGGTTTCTGCATGCTGGCAAAGATGAACTGGAAACCCAGCAGGAACTCACGGTCATATCGCTTCTTCTCCTCAGGGTTCAGGGGCTTCCATTGCTCTGCAGATGGAAGGAAGAGAGAGACCTTGATACAGCTTGTCCCATTCTTTCTACCCTGAGCCATGGGGCCAACCTGGGCCTACATGGAGACCAGATCGTAAAAATTCCGGTGACCATGGAGCTGTGTTGCTCTGGCACGCCATGAATGCCACTCCTGCTCACTTAAACAGGGGTGGGAAGTCTGAGGCCACCAGTCCTGTCTTATCCAGGACCCCCAGGCTGGTCTCTGTCCCTGACCCCATGCCAGACTCAGGGAGAAGCCAGAAGTGTGTGAGGTTTAGGAACACTGAACAACACCATCCCCGCCACTGGGTCCAGAGGCAGCTGCTCCTAGCAGAGACCTCACAAGATGCCAAAGGAGGCTGCCACGTGGCCAAAACACAGCTCACCTTCCTTGTAGCGGTACTTCTGATCCGCAGCCTTGCCCTTCTCTGGGGCCAGCTTGTCCTCTTTTTCCTCCCACGTCTCCTCCGACTCCTCCTGGGGACGGGCTGGGGCTGTGTCCTCTGCTTCGCGGGCAGGGGCGGATGTAGGGGGCTTGTTCTCTGCCTCCGAGGCACTGTCACTGATCTGAGACTGCCATCAGGAGGGATGGGGACAGCGTCATGCCACAAGCCCAGCCTTGTCCCTTCTGCCCCAAGCCCAGGTGCCCTGCACCCCGCTCAGATCCTCATCACCATCACAGAGCATCAGTGGCCCAGACACGATGGCACAAAGCAGAGTTCATCACAACAAGGGCTGCAAGGTGGAGTGATGCTCCGGAGTCCCCAGGGACACTCACCTCTTTAAAGGCATCCAGCAAATCGCCTACTGCCTCCTTCTTGTTCAATTCCTTCATCCGTCGCTTTTTCTTTGGCACCGACACGGCGACTGGGAGGAGAGACAAGGACGTAGGGGCCAGGTAGCAACGCAGTCCCCCACACACCCTGACACCAGCTCCAGTGTCCCCAGGGAGGCACAGTAACACTGGGTGAACATGAGGACACGGCCAGTGGAAGCCTTGGAACATGGTCCCACTGTCCCAGGCCAGTCCCCTCTGAGCCCCAGCATTGTGTGCCCCTAACCTAGGGGACAGGTTGAACAGGCTGCCCAGAGAGGTTGTGGAGTCTCCTTCTCTGGAGATCTTCCAAACCTGCCTGGATGCCGCCCTGCGCCACGTGCTCTAGTGTCCCTGCTGGAGCAGGGGGGCTGGACTATATGATCCCTAGAGGTCCCTTCCAACCTCAGCCATCCTGTGATTCCAGCCCCGCTCAGCCTGCAGACACACACGGCTGCCTGCAGCACCAGTGCCTTCCCTGAGCACCCCAAAACTGCACCCCGCGCCCCTGCCTTCTGCCAAGCGCCCCCTTCACAGAACCACCCCAGACAAACCTCTCCCACTTACACACTCATCCTCAGAGCTCCTGGGACCCTTCCTGGCACCCTGCATACCTCCTGGAGGCTCCCAGAGCCCCCAGCACCCCCAGGCCACCCTCCTCTACCCACTGCTTCCCCGCACAGGCTGTGTGGCACGGGCTCTGCACCCCATCTCCCCCCGCCGCCCCAGCGCACCCCGTCTGCTCACTGCACCCCTACGCACACACGTACGTCCCCATGCATCTTTGCACGGTGATTCAAGGAGGATGTAACACCCAGTCCTCCCCAGGACACCACATTCTCTGCACGGGCCCTACGGATGGGCCCTGCATAGGGTGCCCCATACGCACACAGCCCCTCTGGCACTTTTCCCCCTCATCCACACATCCCTAGTGCACATCCCATTGCCCTGCCATGGCCCAGAACGCCTCAGGATGCCTCCCCACACACCACTCCAGCACCCCCACCCCACACACCTGATCCTACATAGACACACTCAGTCCATTCCCTGTCCTCCCACTGCAACATCCACATGTCCCAGAGCAACTCCCAAACTCCTGTGCAGCCCCCACACTCACAACATATTCTTGGGCAAGGTGCCCCATAAAAACATACTCCCCACACATCTCCCCCCATCCGACTAACCACAGGCACTCAGTCACCCACGATGTCACCTCACTTCCCCTCATCTCATATCCACACGCCCAAGGAATCTGTCTTGTTCCTCTTGTTCCTCCTTATTCACCCTCCAGCCCCTGTTCCCGGCACCCCACAGAGCAGCCCCTATGCACGTGTCACCCCAACACCCACCCGTGGGACCCCCCACGCTCCCCCTCCCCACGGCTCCGCACGTCCCAACCTGGCGCGGTCGCCTCCGAGGTCTGTGAAGGGGGAGGGGCCGGGCTCGAACTCCGCTCCTGGGCCTCAGCAGGGCCTTCGCTCTCCTCCTCCTCCTCCTCCTCCTCCGCCGGCGGCGAGCCGGGGATGTCCGGCTGGGCTGGCTCCTCGGGCTCCGAGATGGGGCTCACGTCCGACTCTGGCTGCTCCTCGCTCGGCTCCGCTTTGTCGGCGCCCTCCACCCCGTTGGGCAGGGGCAGCTCCTCGGGCTGGGCGATGGGGGAGTCCAGGACGGGCGCAGGCACCGGCTCGGGGGCTGACTCGGGCACCAGCTGGCACGCGGGCACCTCGGGGACCGGCTCGGGCAGCTCCTCGGAGAGCCCGTTGGCCTCGGCGGCGCCGGCCGTGTCCTCGGGACAGGGCTCCTGCGCGGGCGGCGGGGGGCTGGGGGAGGCGGGTTTGGCGGGCGCCTCGGGGGCCGGCGGTACCAGCGGAGGCGACGCCGCCGGGGCCGGCTCCGGGGGCACGGCTGGCACCGGGGGCGCCGCGACGGGCGCCGGCTGCGCCTCGGGCAGCTCGGGCGCCTCCGGGGCGGGCTCGAGGAGGGGGATGGCGGCTTCCTCCTCCAGGACCACAGTGTCCACGTCGGGGGCAGGCACGAGGGGCACATCCACGACCCCTGGCACTGTAGTGACGGCGCTAAAAGTCTTGTGCGGCTCGGGCGGCGCCTCGCCCAGCTCCGCTTTAGTGTCCGCATCCACGGGGGGCTCCATTGGCACCAGCGTCACGGCCGAGAGCAGCACGGGCTCCACCTCGGGAATGAGGGGCGGGGGAGGCGACGGCGACGCCGACTTGCTGGGCTCCAGGGACACGGGCTTGCTCACCACGAGCGCGGGCTTGGGGCGGTCGTCTGCAAGGCCAACGGCATTGAGGGGCTTCCCAACACGCCCAGCGCCCTGATCCTCCCCAGACCCCCATCTGCAAGAGCCGACGTGCCCAGCACCCCAGGCTGGTGCCGACAGACGCACCATGGGACAGCAGGGGACCTTGGTCTGACAGGGGACCTGGAGCACAGGCGAGGGGACAAGGCAAGGGCTGCAAACAGTCCCGAGCACCACAGGGACACGCTGCTCCTCACACACACAGGGAATGTGCCAGCCTCCCGCTCCACCCTGGGCTCATGGGGCAGCCGCATCCCTCCCCGCAGCACCGAGCACACGGGGTGCCCCACACCAGCCACCCCGCCACGCACACCTACCTGGCCGGACAATAACTGCTACATGGGGGGTCTCTCCGTTGGCCTGGGGCTCCAAACCGCTTCCAGCCTGGGGGCAAGGAGGGACCTCAGCAGGGCCCTGGGCATCCCGTGCTGCCCGGCCGGGGGGCACGGAGCCCTCTCACCTGGGGAGGGGTGGGGGTGGACGAGGTCCTCGCTCCAGACATGATTTCCTCAGTGATATCCTTGCCGCCTTGGTTAGGGTCTCTTATTCGGATCTGCCCGCGTGCCAGGAAGCAGGAAGGAGAGGGAAGCCGTCAGCAGGGCGGGGGTCACGACATGCAGGTGCCCCCCACTGCCCTGGGCCCAGCGGCGCCGGGACACCCCCTTCTCCGAGCACGAGGGCGAGGGGCTCATCCGGCGCCGCGCTCGCCCCGGCCTCACAGGGCGCGGGGGCCGGCAGGCGCCATCGCCCCTCGCCGTGGAGCCAAGCGCCCCGCGGACAAGGTGCCCGCCCCGTGCCCGGCAGGAGGGGACACTGCGGGGCAGGGGAGCCTTGGCAGCTGCTGCCGGGGGCTCCAGAAGCAGCGCCGTGTCCCCAGGGCTGGGGACAGGCCACCCCAGCCTTCTGGAGTGTCACAATGGCCCAGGCACTGCCCGCCTCCGGGGCTGGGCACGTGCTGGGGGACCCCATGGCACCCCCGCAGATGTGGGATGAGCAGAGGAGCCGGGACGCAGAGCGGGCAGGGGGCTCATCTCCATCCCCACACACAGCCAATGCTCCCAGGGCACTGCCAGGGGCTGCGCTCTCCCCACCAGCCACGCGCCCAACCACTGCCCTCCAACAGCATCCCCGGGAAAACGCCAGCATTCCCAGGAAAACGCCAGCACCGCACTCGCAGCCCACCCCCCGGCACGGGGCCGGGCAGGCAGCCGCTCGGCTCCCCGCTATAAATAGGCCCCGCGCGCGGCCTCCGAGCGGCGGCATCTCCGGGAGCAGACAGCAGTTGGCAGCCGCGGCACCGCCACCCCCGGGAGCCGTGACTCAGCACAACGGCGCCCGCAGCCCCCGGCCCCGCGCCGAGCCCGGCGCCCCGGCACCCCTGCGCCCAGTGCCGCCCCGAGCCGGCTCCGCATCCCCACGCCAGACCCGGGGCGAAGGGGGCCGGTGCCCGCCGGGCCCCACGCGCGCACGGCGCAGCCCCCGGCGCCCGCGGCTCTTACCGTCTTGCGCTCGCGCTTGGGGGGAATGGGCGGCTGCTGGCTCATCATGACCTGGGCCGCGGGCACCCCCGCCGGGAACTGCTGCACCCCCTGGGCCGGGTAATAGGCACCCGCTGCAGGAGAGGAGCGAGGGTGAGAGCCGCCGGCCGCGGGGACCCCGGCGCCTCCGAACGCCGGGGCGCTCCCAGGAGCGAGGGGAGCGCGTGCCACCCTCCAGCGAACCCCGACTGCATCCGCGCCGGATCGCCCCAACCTGCCCGACAGGCCCGGCTGAATTCCTTCCCCGTGAAGCAGCGCGTCCCCGCGCCGCCCCCACGCCCAGCCGCTGCCCCACGCCTGCCGTCAGGCCCCAAACTCGCGGCCACCGCGGGGCCCCCCGGCTCTGTGCGCGGAAGGGCCCCTCCGGAGCGCAGGGCCGCGGACGGGCGCGCGAGTCCCGGCTCCTGCCGGCTCCCTTATCTCCCGCGGGCCGGCGGCAGCCCCAGGGCGGCTCCGCGCAGCCCGTCCGCACCCTTCATTCCCACCCACGCTCCGCTCGGCCCCACGGGCCTGACCCCCCGGCTACCACCCGGGGTGCCACAGCGGGCCAAGGCCACGGCACGGAGGGATGCCGGGACCCGAGGCAGCGCTGGGCCCTGATCCGGGCCTGGCATCTCCCTGCAAGGATGCTCCGCTCTTTGGGTGGTCCCCAAGAGCATCCCCCGCAAAACTATGGCAAGGAGGGAAAAGAGGAAAACAGGCCGAGGGAAGCGGCCTGGCAGCTGCCGGACACCTCGGGCCCTCCCGGGAAGGGCCGGTGACACCGATGCCAGCGCGCAGGGAGAGACAGGCACAGCTGGGCCCTGCCCCCTCCCAGCTCCAGCCCTTTCCCAGCCATGCCAAGGCCGCAGGGCGCGAGCGCCCGTGCCCCGTGAGCACCCGCCGGGACTCCCCGTGCCCGGGCGGGACACGGGGCCAGTCCAGCTCGCCGGGCGGAAGCAGCCCCTTCCGGGGGCAGCGGCAGGGAAAAACGAGCCGGCGGGAATGCCGGGGCGGCCCCGCGCGCAGCCCGCGCACGTGGGCAGCGCCAGCGCCGCAGGGAGGACCCAGGGACGCCGGAGCGGGCAGTGCGGGTGGCTCCAGGTGCTGGCGCTCGGCCACGGGCTGCGGGAGGGCCACAATTCCCAGGAATGGCCATGCTGAGGGCAAAGGGGCCAAGGGGAGAGACCTCCGGAGCAGAGAGGCCCATGGAACTGCCCGTGACGGGGCACGGAGGAGCAGACAGGCCACGGCCTGAGCGCGCGGTGGAGCCAGCCGGCCGGCTGCTGCCTGGGGCCACTTCCTTCCTCCGAGGGGCCCACGTCAGACATGGGACAAAAGGGAGGGAGCACAGACACATACCTGGCTCAAGAGAAACCCATCTCCGGCCCGGATTGCTTTGCTGCCGTGCCGGGGACGGGACGGAGGCCTCAGCTCACATTTCTGTGTGTGCAAGGCCTCCCGGGACAGACCTAGCCTAAATATAGTCACGAACCGGGTGGCCACATGTGAGCGGGGGAAGAAGGGGGGCTGCCTGCACCAGCGCTCCCCAGCTCCGGGAGAGGGCAGGCACGGAGCGCCCGCGGCCCCAGCCCCTTCCCCATCAGCTCTGGGAGGTGCAGCGGGGGACAGGGGACAAAATAGGAGCGAAGTCTGGGGGGCAGCAGAGACACAGCGACTGCTCCCTGCCTTCCATAGTGGCCGGAGCGGGAGCAGGGGATAAAGTCTGCCCTGCCTCCCTGCCAGGCCGGTTAAACATTAAACGGGGCAGATTTGGAAAAATGGGTGGGAGGACGGGCAGGTGGGACACGATGCACCAGGTAGCACACTTTGGAGGGAGACACTAACATCTCCTGAGCCCAAAACAGTCTGTCAGGGGGCCACTGGGTACAGAAAGGCCCCTTCTCTCAGCAGCCTGGGCAAGGGAGGTGTCTGCACTCAGCTCCTGAATCTGGGGGAGCTGCAGGCAGCCCAAAGTCAGAGTAGCAAAAGGGATGAAGCGCTGCAGATGGAAAACCAACAGCAAGCAAAGATTCCCGCAGTCCGTACCGTAAGTCCCGAACTCCGTAGGGCTGGCTCCAGGGTAAAAACCGGGGGCACCGGGCTGCACTGGGTACTGCTGGGTTGGGACAACGTACGTGGAGCGACCCTGCAATGAGGCAGAAATAAAGTCTGTTACCACCCTCTGCAGGGCATGGAGGTACCCCTGAACCTCACGGCTGCGTAACTGTTGTCCCTGGCAGGAGGGCAGGGAGCAGGATCCTGGAAAAATAGGCATTGTGCATCCCAGTACTGCCAGCAGCACTGGAGAAGTGGAAGGAAGGGGAGAACCAGCACTGCCTCTGTGCAGTGACAAGCAGCACCCTGCTCCGATCAGGTCACGCTTGCAGAGCCCGGGGACCCCCTCTTCCCCCCAGGCTCCAACCCCCAGCCCACCCTCCAGACCCAGGGATGCCCAGGACACAGCCCTCACCTGTCCGGGAATGTAATACGCTCCTTGGGAAGGTGTGTAGGATATCTGGGAGGGTATCATCATCACCTGGGAAGCAGCTGGATACACATGGGCAGGCGGGCCGGGCCGGGCCGTCGTGTTACTCTGCACGCGGGACGCGCTCGTGGGAGGCTGGGCCCTGTTCTGGTAGAAATGCTTGGGGAGAGACGGGGCAGCGCGTGAGGCCGGGAGCGCCCACGGCAGCCGCCCCGCGGCCCGGCCCGGCTCCCTCCTCCTACCCCTTCCCCGGACGGGGCGGGAATCGCCCCGCGGATCCGCCGGGGCGCAGGGAGAGAGGGGCCGGCCGGGGCACAGGGTTGGAGAGGGGAGACCCCCCGAGGCAGCCCCGCGGGCTCCCCCCGCGCAGCCGCCCTCCCGGCGCCCGCACGCACCTGCGGCGCCGCCTGGCTCCATCCGACCCAGCTCATGCCCGGCGCAGCCCCCTCCCAGCCCGCGGGGCCGGCAGCTCCAGCGCGCGGGGCCGGCCACGGCCGCACGCAGCTCCGGCGGCGGATCCCGGCGGATCCCGGCGTGCACCGCACCGGAGCCGGCGCACGCACGGAATGCTGGGACCTGTAGTCCTGCTGGCACGGAGCCGTGCCGGAGCCGGACAGCCGGCATGTGCGGAGCCGGCTACACCCTCCAGGCGCCGGCTTCCCTCCCTCCCTCCCTCCCGGGTTCTTTGCTCTACAGATACATCCCTGGCCTCACTAGGATGCTGCAACCGGAACAGGAGGCCGGGCAGCGCCGACAAACTGCTCGAGCGCGTCCGAGAGCGCCCGGAGCGGAAGCGTCCGCGCGCGCGCCCCGTTCGCCCAGGGCAAGGCTGGGAAGCGGCACGGAAAAAAGCGTTACCTGAAGAGACCTGAATCCTCCCTGTTAGCGAGCGCACGCATACAGAGGGAGAGGGGAGAGAGAGAGACAGGAGTTACCCGGCACCGTGTTGAGACAGGACCCGGGAGCAGGTGCTGGGTGGAGGACGGGACAGGGAGCGGGGGCAGCGCCAGCCTGGGGCCACAGAGGGGGAAAGCGGCCGCGCAGCCCGGGCCGGGCGCAGCGACGTCCCGGCCATCAGCAGAGAAGCAGGAGGACGGGGAGCCCTTCCCGCCGTCCCCGCGGCCCAAACCCACCAGTGCCAGGGGACACGGGGAGCTGCCGCTCGGCCAGGGGTGCTTTGAAGCCCCCCTACCCTCTGGAGGTCCCTGGACACGCCAAGGGACAGCGAGTGCACTAAGTCTGTCCCTAGCAGCCCCTGCAGTACAGGGGGGCACACGGTGGCTCAGAGCCTTCGCCTGCGCTCCTGGAGGATGCATGAAGCAGGATGGTTTGCAAGAGCAGCACCACCAGCACCCAGGGGCCACATCCAGCCTCCCAGGGCCCAGCCTCCGCCTGGGGCCTCCAGGGCCCAAGAGGCTATGGGGTTCCAGCTCCTCCACAGCTCCAGCCTAGCAGACCCACTGGGTCCTTCCAGACCACCCCATCCTGGCACAGCGGGAAGCCAGGACCATGGCAAAAGGTTTTTATCGCCCCAGGATGCCATTTTAGCTGGACTAGGCCAGCAACAGCAGCCCTGAGACACCTCAGGGGGCAGCTGTAACACTGGGAACCCCCCCAAGAGTGGAGACACAGGCAGAAGCGGTGGCCTGGGCAGGGGGTTAGCACAGACACAGCCGCATGCTCCAGGCTTCATGCACAAGCGACCCCGAGGAACTCGGGGACACGGCAGCGAAACCCCCGGGCAGCCAAGCGGGCGCCCCCCGCTCCCCGCGTGCCCCCGGGACCCCCATGCCCAGGCGGGCGCTCGTGGGCAGTGCAGGGTGCTGCCCCGGGCTCAGCATGCGGGGTGCAGGGGCTGGTTAGTACCTGCTGGTGAATAGCACGAGGCCCTGCTGGAAACTGAGAGAGGAGGAGAGCAGGGTTCAGGGAGAGGGAGGAAGGAGAGAAGAGCAGTCACTTGGTGGGCACCGCCGCTGGGGACACATGCCACCCCCCCAGGGCCAGCGAGGAGGGGGCAAGGCCCCAGGGCACACGCACAGGGCCAGCCACAACCCCGGGCTCAAGCAGCTGCCCCTGGCACGCAGGTCCCGCAGGGAATGACGGGGCTCCTTGCTCCCGTTTACGGACGTGGCCACGGGAGGAGCGCACAGCGGGCGGCCAGGCGGCTCCGGGAGTCGCACACAAGCTCCCAAAGCCTGGGATGAGCTCCCAGACGTACCCCCTCTGCCCGGGGCGAACCCCTTACCTGTCGCGGCTGGGAAGGCGTATTCATTTGTGAGGTCGGTGCCGGGTTAAAAACCACAGGTGCCGTCTGAGCGGGTGGGAACGTTGACTGCAGGGAGGGAAGCGTCGGTGAGGCCAGGCGGGACCGCGGCCCCGCGCCGCCCCGGGGAGCCCCCCGCCAATCCCGGGAACCCCCGCGCCGCCCGCGGGCCGTTACCTGTGGAAGTCCGGGAGAAGGGGCAGGGTGCGGGGCTGTCGGGGCTCCTCCTGTGGGCTGTGGAGCTTTGTTCATTTCATGTGGTTGTGCATAAGGATCCCCTCGCTATCTGCAGGCACACGGAGAGCGGGCATAAGCCGCAGGCGGGCAGCACGGCCGCGTCGGTGACCCCCAGGAGCCCCGGCCCACACATGTGCCACCTCACCAAGGAAGCGCCTCAAACGGGGCGTCCTGGCCCCGCAACCCACCCGGGGCAGGGACACAGAGCTCCGCTGTCCCCACAGCCCTGGCACCGGTATCCAGGAACCTCCTGTCCCCCATGGGCCGGAGAGGCAAGGACACGAACACGGGGACTGTCCCATCCGCCGCACGGCTGCTCCGAGCTGGCCCGGGGCAGCCGGGCTGGGTGACCCGGCACAGGCAGAGCCGCAGCCACGGGGAGCCCCGGGCCCCGTCACGGCACCCAGCCGCGACGGCCGGACCCACAGCAGCTCCGGGGGGCTGGGTGGGCCCCCCGGCGTCGGCCAGGGACCAGCTCCACCCCGGCTGACCTACTAAACGCTTTCCCTGGCCGGCCAAACCTGTTCCTGCCGGCAGCGCCGCGGCCCCGGCGCGCACCACAAACGCCTACCGGGGAGGGCAGGGAGCTGCTGCCGCGGCCCCCCGCGCCGGCGCCGCTGCCCGGGGCTGCCGGGCCGCACGCGGCCCCGCGCGGATCCCAGGATGAGGATCCCGGCAGGGACTTGGCACCCGGTGCCGCTCTCTCCGCCCGAGGGCAAAGGGCGCCGGGGCGGGAAGCGGCCGAGCTGCCCCCCGCGCCGAGAGCTGCCCCCCGGGCGGCGCGGCGGGACCCCCCCGAGGAGCGGCCGGCGGGGCCGCGCTGTAACCCGAGCGCGTCGGCACCCGCCGCCCCCAGCGCCGCAGGATTCCCTGCTGTCCCTGCGCCCGCGGGGGCCCTGCCACCAGCACGGGGGGGACACGCGCCCCGCGGGGCCTCCGGGGCACCCCCGGCACCACGAGCCCAGGGCGGCATCGACCCCGCTGCACCCTGAGACCGCGGGGCAGGCTGCGCCCCACGGCGCTCGCCCTGGCCCCCTGCTCGGCAGGGCCGCTGCGGCGCCCCGGCGAGCGGCAGCGTGGGCCATTTTAAAAAGACACATTGGCCTTGGCACAAGTTACTTGGGGAAAAAAAAAAATAAAAAAGACGGGGGAGAAGGATTAAAACACGGACACGGGCCCGCGGCGAGCCCGGCTCCCCGGTGCGGCAGCCGCGGCACCGGGGCAGATACTCACCCCCCCGCGGGAAAAACCTGGGCCGGCTGAGCGGGCCTGCAGGGACCTCTCATCCGAATGACTTGGAGCGAGAGCAGCAGGGAGAGACGAGGGGAAGAGACGGGGAGAAAAGGGAAGGAGAGCGGGGCGGGTGGGGGGGGGGAGAGAAAAATCAGCCGGGGCGCGCGGGGAGGGCACGGCCGGCGCGGGGAGGGCACCGGGCGCCGCGGGGAGGGCACCGGGCGCCGCGGGGAGGGCACCGGGCGCCGCGGGGAGGGCACCGGGCGCCGCGGGGAGGGCACCGCGTGCGCGGGGCTGCCGGCCGCGCTGCAGTGCGGGGCCGAGCCCGGGGCAGGGCCGCACCCAGGGGCGCCCCGGCCCCGCCGCCCTGCCCGGTGTCCCCCGGGCGCGGGGCCCCCCGGCCCGAGCCGCCATTTGGGCGTCTCGCGGCGCCGCGGCCGGGGCGGTGCGGGGAGGAGAACGGGACACTCCGCCCGCCGCGTTCCCCCCCCGTCCCCGCGGCGCCCCGCGGGGCGCGCGGCCCCCCCCGGCACCCGCGCCCGGGACGCGCGGGGCGGCCGCGGCTGACGCAGCCCCGCGGACCGGCCCGACCGGCCCCGCGGCGCGGCCTGACTCACCCGCCGCCCCATCGAGGCGGGGGGCGGCCCGCGGCACCGGGAGCGGCGCCGCCGGGGCCCGCCCGGATCGGCGGACCCGGCCGGGGGAGGGGGGGGCTGGGGGAGGCCGGGGCGCCGCGGCGGGCGCTGCCGGTGCCGCATCCGGCCGGGCCCGCTCCCCCCGGCGGCGGCGGCGGCCTCTGCCAAGGACACGTGTCACTGCCGGCCGCCGCCATGGCGCGCCGGGACGCACCGGCACCGGCGGCGCGGAGCGGAGCACGTGGGGCGGCGGGGCCTAGCGGGGCGCGGCGGCGGCACCAGCACGTGCGCGGGCGGCGGCGGCGGCGACACGTGGGCGCCGAGCGGCGGCCGCGCGGGCCGGGCCGGGCCGGGCCGGGCCGGGGCGCGCGGTGGGGGAGGGGCGGGGGCCGGCGCCGGGGCGGCGCCCACGTGGTGGCGGCGACGGCGGCGAGCGCGGCGGGGGGGAGGGGGCTGCGCGGCCGGGCCCGGAGCGGCGCGGGCGGTACCGGTACCGGTGCCCCCCCCCCCTCCACTCCCCCCCCCTCCCCGGCGCGGCGCCCCGCCCCCATCCCGGTTACCTTCAGTCTCCTTCAGCGCGCGCGGCCCGACGCAGCCGCAGCGCAGCGCAGCACGACCATTTCCGGAGCGGCGCCGCGCGCAGGGGCGGGGCCACGCGCCGCCGCGGGGGAGGGGCGCGGGCGGGACCCGCCGCCGCCGCCGCCGGAGGCCGCCCTGGGCACCGCCCGCCGCACGTGACGCCGCCGCCCCGCCCCGCGCCGCCATCACGTGATGGGGCGGGGGCTCCGCTCCGCCCCGCCCACCGCGGGCGGGGCTCGCGGGGAGCCCCTCCCTCCCGCGGTAGGCCACGCCTATCGCCATGGCCACGCCCACCGCGGCGCTGCGCGGCCCACGTGCCGCCCCGGCACCCACTCGGGACGCGGGATGGCAGCACCCACTCGGTACCGGGCACCCACCCGGGATCCGGCCACCACCCACGACCCAGCACCATCAACTCGGCACCCTGCAGGATGCAGCACTCCGCACCTCACCAGCACCCATCCAGGACCCCTCAGGTCACAGCCCATGGCACCCACGGGGATCACCGCGGCCCTCCCTGGGACACTAATCCAGCACCCGATGCGACAAGACACCCACCACCCCCTATGTCCACCCCCGAGCATGGGGAGTGCATGGAGCACCCTACAGCTGGGATCGATCCTGCCCCCCTCCCCTGGGCTGGGATGCAGCACCCCCAGCCCCTGCGGCAGGGACCTACCGTGCCCAGGGGCTGCCAGGGGCTTGGGCAACTCAGGCAGTTCTAGGACACCAGTAGCCTTAGAAACAGCACTGGGTATTCCCCTCCTTACCCCCTTCCTTCAGCTTGCTCCAAGACTGATTTGAACTCTGCTCCCAGCCCCCTACGGCTCCCGAGGACTGGCCCTCCTGGAGCTCAGGCACCAGAGAGTAGCCAAGCTCCCTCTTAGTCAGCAGAGTCTCCCCTTGGTGAAAGGCCGGGCTCATGCCGGGCCACACCGGGCACCCGGGGCAGCGCGGGGCAGGGAGGCGGCGCCGCGGAGGGCAGGAAGTTGCACAAGGGCAGCGTGGGCGCCAGGCGGGCACACCCTGCACGCAGGGCACTGCGGGGACACGGCCCTGCACCGGGCACGGAGAAAGGAAAGGGGCGCGAGGAGGAGCCCGCGGGCGCCTGGGCCGCCCTTGGCACCTCTGGGCAACCCCTCAGCTCAGGGCTCCAGGGTTAATAGAGACGGTCCCAGGGCAGCTCGCGCTACCTGGCCCAGGGGAGGAGCGCCCAGAGTGCCAGGACAGCACCAGAGTCTTCGGAGAATTTATTTTCTCACCGCTCAGTAACAAAAACAAACAAACAAACCACCTTCCACCCTTCCCACCCCCTGAAACTTGCCCTATAAGTCCTGTCCCCCACCCCTTTCCCTGGCCCCGCTGCCTCAAACATCGTAGTTGGGGTTCTTGCGTAGGATGACGAAACCCTCCAGGATGGGGGTCACGGGCACATGCTCCTCCGTGGCCAGCTCTGCCCGCTCGCCATGGGCCAGCAGCACTGGCGTTGTGTGAGTCTGGAAGCCAGTAATGGTTTTTGGCTTTCCTGCCTGGCCCACCACATCCACAGCCTGCAAGAGAGGAGGGAGATGAAGGCCACGACCCCACAGGGACCCCACGCACCCTGTCCTCGCCCCCGGTTGCCCCCTTACCTGTCCTACCCGCACCGATACGGGGAGCGGTCGCAGCTCCTCGTCAAAGGTGACCAGCATGCGGGGCTGCATGGCAGCAACGAGCCCGTAGAGAACGTAGTGGGACTTGCCCAGGATAACTGGAAGGGAGACACAAGGGTCTTCGGTCAGCGCAGATCAGGGCCCCACAGGGGAGGGCAGAGGGGTGGCAGGGAGGGGATGTCCCCACACTACTCACTGTTGCGCACGTCCAGGAAGGACACAAGGACAGTGAGCAGCCCGGCCACAGCCACCTGGCTCATGAGCTGGCGATCACTGTGGTAGGGGCACAGGGTAAGAGTCCCCTTACCCAGGTGGGTCAGGCCCTATGGAGGCAGAAACAGCACATGAGAACTAGGGAACCGGGCACCTCTCAGACCTACCCAAGAAGGGGCCGAGAGCACAGAGCCAGCGCTCCCCCCACACACCCAGGACGGGCACCCCATCCTCCCCTTTCCCTCCATGAGCAGCGAGTGCAGGATTGTCACCTGGGCCAGCCGCACCATGAAGAGGTTGTTGGGGTCTTTGGCATGGTACTGGGCCAGCTGTCGCAGCATCGCTGCCAGCCGGGCGTTGTTGGTACCTGGGGAAGAGAAGGTGGAGGCAGAGATGAGGGTACACTACCAACACAGCCCCAGTTTTCCACTTTCCCTCATGAGGGTGCAGGGCAACCAGCCACAAACCCTGGAACGGGCAAATATGCAGCTTCCAGGGAGTGCAGTTCCCCTCACCCCCAAGGCCGTGTCCACCACTCTGATCAGTGAAGTGCCCGGGGCAGTGTCCCCAGCCGTGCTGATACCCCAGGACAAGGGCCACAGGAGGTGAGTGCACAGACATCCCGAGCGGCAGCCGCATGCAGACCCCCTCCCAGACTTACCACTGCCCACCATGCCCATGGCAAAGATGGAGTTGTAGGAGACCTCGGGGTCAGCGTCGTGGGAGAACTTGCTGAGGGTGTCGAGGATGTTGAGCCGGGGGTTGGAGACGGAGATGAGCGCCAGGGCCAGAGGCACAGCTCGGCGCAGGGTCGGCTCCCCGTACCGCAGCTGCACAGGGAGGAGGGTGTTAGACCCCAGGCAGGGGCAGGGCACCTATTTGGGGTGCCCATAGCCTGCCTTACTGAGGGCAGCAAGGTCCACAGAGGTGGACATAGATGAAGAGACCTTGTCTGTCCCTCCCCAAGCCCCTTCCCTGCTCTGTGCTGTCTCCTCAGCATCACTTACCAGGTGGCCGAACGTACGCAGGGCCATCTCTGCACCAATCTCCTCACCCATGGCAATGAGTGCGATCCCCAGCACTGCTACACCCTGCAAGGGACACAGACACTGAGCCAAGAGCAGAGAGAGAGCACTCAAATCAGGTCCTTACAGTCCTTGTGCCCACCCAAAACCTACTGATTTGGGGTAGAGAAAGTAGGAGATGCTACTAGGGGCTGTTTTCCTGCAGCCTCAATCTCACAGGAGGCTGGCGAACAACCCCCTAAAGTCAGCAACTGCCCCTAGGGACAGGGCTCCCAGCCTAGGTTTCCCCACCTGGTGGGCTCCCATGTCAGCTGAGCTTTCCTTCTTCTCTTTCTCTTTCTTGTCCTTCTTATCCTTATCCTCCTCTTTCTCCTTAGAGTCAAAGTGCTCACTGCAGATGTGCAAGAGCTGCTGCACCTTCAGGACATTCCCTGAGCCTGGAAGGAGAGCAATTGAGCAGGATCAGCAGAGGGAGGACCCAGGACCTGTTCCTGCCTTCCCCTGCAACCTCAGCCAGCCCAACTCACCTGCATAGGCACAGATATCCACCAGCGTGTTGGCAAAGCTGCGGAATGGCTCTGACACCACCTCCAGCGCTGCCAAGATGGCCTCAATTGCCTCTCCCTTCCCTGCCAAGATAGGAAGATGTCGTGGTCAGAACACAAGTGACCAAGGATGCTCTCACTCCCAGTCGCCACCTGCAAGTCCCCAGTGCCACAAAGCCACTGGCACTGCCCAGCCTTACCCAAGTGGTTCAGACCCAGGCCAAGGGGCAACCACCGAGCATACGTATCCTTCAGCTCTGCTTCTGATTTCTCCATGATGGTCTGGAGGATGGTTGAGGTGACATCACCATTGCAGGAACCCACAGATATCATCCCACAGGCCAGGGCAGTCACACCAGCCACCTGGTAAAGTAGGGAAGGAAAACGTTGCAGGCCAGCTCAGTGTGAGCTGGAGCACAGCTCCACGCGCAGGCCCACACAGTTCAAGAGGACAAAGTGCCCAGGCCCTGCTTTGTGCAGAAATTTGGGATAATGGGAGGCTGATCATTTCCCACTCTCCTGCATCAGCACCAGCCCCAATCTGCGAGCAGCTCAAGGGAGGAAAAAACAGGGTGGTAATCTTCCAGCACCCAGAGGCCAAACTGACAGCAGGACAGACCATCAGGAGTTGCCTGGGACCAAACAGGGTCCACACTCCAGTCCCTCTTCACTCCTTACCTCCATACTGGACTTGGAGTCTCCCATCACAGGTAGCAGCAAAGTCAGGACGTCCTCACGGTTGGAGCCCGCGTAGGCTAGTCCCAGCCTGCAGAGCCAGAGGAGCGTTAGGAGGACGCTGTGCTGCCCTGGGCAGTCAGCAGAGGCTGGGGCCAAGCTCTTACCCAAAAATGGCTCCAATCCTCATAGTGTTGCTGTTGTGGAGGACGTAGTCTGACAGGAGGGCCAGGGCAGGGTCGCACTCGTTCCTCACACCTGAGTTGACGATGCCACAAGCCAGAAGGGCTCCCGACTACAAAGCAGAAGCACTGTCACACACCAACTATCAACACATATATCTTTCTACAACTAATGTCACTCCATAATTTATACCTATTCCCCAGAACAGACAAGCTAGCATCATTCACTTGCAAGTCCAAAATAGCAACGGGACCCTCAATCCAGCTCATTAGACCAAAGCTGGTAGCTCTGCAACAAGGGGATGCCGTCACAGAGTCCCCAAGAGCCACCAGCCTTGCTGAGAACTTCACAAACATGTGGGACATGCGGTCTCCAAGCCCCTCTTCCCGGCTGGGGCCAAGCCGTACAGCAGACCAGGATGAGGTCAGATGTTCCCCCAAGACAACCTCACATCTGGCCAGCAGCAGGTGGGATACGAGCAGGAGCCCTGGGCACAGCCTAGGCTGGGATGGGTGCCACTGACCTTGATGTAATCCTCTGAGGAATACAGGTACTTGTCGATCTGCGTGAGCCCCCCATCCACGTCCCACAGCAGGATAGTGCCCAGAGAGGCAGCAGCACTCAGCATTCCTGCAGTGCCAGGGGAAGAGAGCCCACGTCAGCCCCCGTATCGACGTGCCCTGCCGAGGGAAGGTGGTGCCCAGGGACACAGAGATGCCACAGCTGTGCCCAGCAGGCCCCACTCTCAGCAGGGCTGAAGAGGACAGAGTAGCAGGAAAACCCAGGGGCACCTCCAACCCCTGCCCCGACGACTCCCTCACCGTGGTCCTTGTTCTTGTATAACCATTTATTGCCATCGTCTGTCAGCAGCTTGTCCTGGCCAAAGGCAGCATTCACAAAGCCGTTTACAAAGGAGGAGGCCAGATTCATCCGCGCCGAGTCCACTTGGGAACCGCTGCCTCCAAACCCTGGGGAACGATGTCAGAGTGAGCCAGGCAGAAAAACAGCCCGGCCTGCAGCCCAGCCCTCCACCATACAACTGCCCCATGGCTTGGGAAGCACAAGGGTCTGTCTGCTACCAGCAGCAAGGAGGAGCCCAAATCCACCGTATGCAGCTGAGGATACTCCAGGTGGGCAGTCCACAGACAGGAGGAAAGCTGTCTGCCCGCCCCAGTTACAGAGGCTCCCTGCAATGCCAGGAGACACCTCCGAACCCCAGGAACTCCCCGCGGTCAGGGACAACAGAGGCCACGACACAAGCCCTTACGGTTATTTTCCAGGTGGGTTTTGTAAATATCATCTGGCACTTTGGGCTCCATGATGTCCAGCTGCAGAGACAAGGGGAGAAGAGAGTTACCTCCTCACAGATGCACCACATAGCACTGCCCCACAAGAGCACCCTCTTCTCCACACAGCACCTAGCCAAGCTGGGGATGAAGTATCCCTTTTCCAGCAATTCTGCAGGCACAGGGCCAGGCAAGGCCATAGTCCAGGACAGCTCATGGACTTTTTTCCCAGACAGGTTACTCACCTCTCTGGCCAAAGCCAGGAAGTTGCTGTTGAGTTGAACATTGGACATGATCTCAGTCAGGTCCTCATACTCTTCCACATCCTCATTCAGCTCCAGGAAGACCCCGTGGCGGCCCAGCATAAAAGCCATCTGCTTCTGGACAACTCTGGAAAGAGGGAAAAGTTTTACAAGTGCCCAGACCTGAGCCAGTCCCAGGACAGAGGCATGCTAAAAAATCAGCACAGACAGGCATCAACCTGCTCTGCCATTCAAACACACAAGAACCAGCCCATTTTCCTGCCCCTCTCAACTGTAGGGGTAAGAATCTCTGCCCAAGCCCCCAGACACTTCTCGTGGTGACAGGATCTCATCTGGCTGGACAGGGGGGCCCTGGACAGAGACAGGGCCTTTGCCATCATCAACTGCTTTTATTTATTGAGGTCTAAATCTACTTTTCTGTCTCCACTGTGCTATGTAGGGAGCATAGGGTGACTGTGCTCCTAATACAAGTGGGATGAATTTGTGTCTCAGACACTACAGACAGGGAAGGATCTCAAGTTAGACTCGGATGACCTCTGTGAAGGCCCTGTGCACAGGGCAGTGAGTTTCCACCCACACATCTTTGCAGGAAGTGAAGATGTCCTCCACGAGCTCCACATCGTTGAGTATCAGGGCCAGGCGCAGGGCTTCAGGGTAACGGTTAAACTTGCGGAAGATGCCCAGGGCACAGCGCAGCAGAGCCGAGTTCTCCGGCTCTGGGACGTAGCTTACACAGCTTTGAGGAGGAGATGAACATAAGAGTGAGCAAATGCATGAAACGGTGAGGCAGGGCCAGCCCGGCCTGCCAAGGACAACGCACAGGCCTGCCAGCCCCTCACCTCGTCAGGTAGAGGCACACTTTGGAGTAGGCATTGTCGTCGATGTACTTCTCCAGCATGTCCATCTGCTCAATCTCCATGAGCAGGTCACAGGCCTCGTGCTCCGCATTATGAGCCATGTTGTAGGGGACAATCTCCTTGACCAGGGTAAGCAATGTTTCCCTCTGGGTCTTGTCAGCTTCATCGATTTCCTGCCACTCCTTGGCCACCTCTCCTGCCAGGTGCCTGCAGGGACAGAGGGATGTCAACAGCTTCGTCCAGCCCCAAGCACACAGAGCAGCTGCTGCCAGATAGCTGGACCTGTGTGTTGTTTGTGGGGGACATAAGCAGTCCTGCTCTCCTGTGAGAGCTTGTAGTAAACCCAGGGGAGCCAGAGAGTTAACAGCAGAGATTGCAGAGGCCAGACATCTCAGTTCTCTTTGGCAGCAAGATATCTGCAGCTGGCAGAGGGTGAGGAAACACTCATACAGACGTGACAGGGACATCTGAACCAATGCCCTCGGACACCTCCGAGAAGGGACCAGGATGGAGGAGCACCCCAAACACCCATCCCTCCCAAGCCCTGCTCTCAGCCAGCCTCACCTGACATATTCGTGTCCCCAGGACGCCAGCTCCTCCTGGGAGCCCAGCAGCCGGTACTTCAGACACTCGCGCTCCCCGCTCATGGTCATGGCCAGAACGGAGATGATGTCTGCTGCGAAGCGCTGCGGGGAGAGCAGCGCATGTTCACACACAGCCCGGGCAAGGGGCAGCCCGCGCCAGCCAGGAGGGCCCTCCCTGCACCCACAAGTAGTCACGGAGGGAGCAGGCACGGCCCTGGCAAGTTAGAAAGGGTGACGTTACCCCTGGCAGCCTGGCACGGCTCTGCGGTCACCTGCCCCTGTGCTGTCCTGCATTTACCTTGTTCTCTCCGGGAGCCATGTTTTCATAGATCTCCTTCAGCTTGCCGTAATGCGGCCGCAGGAATTTGAGGGGTTTGGGAACAGAGGTCATGGAGGTCGTGGAAGAACGGATTTGCCTCCGCAGCTCTTCCAGGGCAGGGCGATAGAGGGACGTATCCTTCTCCTGCAGAGGAAGATTGCCTGTCAGGTGGGTTCCTGGGTCGCCCTCCCCAAAAGCTGCATCCAGACCCAAACGAAGGGCCCTCCTGCCCCACAGCCATGCAGCTGGCCCCCCACCAAGGCAGCCAGGCTGCAGCAGTGCCACCAGGCACATTCCCATGCTCTGGAAGAGCCGAGGCACGCACTGGGGAAGGAAACTGCCTTCCCACAGCTCTGGGCCATGGCTGGGTTGCGTGAACCTACCCCCAAGCGCTCCACCAGCATCTCCAGCTCATCCTGCAGCTGCTTGTCTTCCTCGGACTGCACCGGGACACAGGAGAAGGCAGAGTTAGGGCTGCCCCGCATGGACACCCCCGCTCCGGAGCGCTCCCCAGGGCGGCAGCTCATCCCTAGGAAACCCCCGCGCTTCCCAAGTTTGGGTTTGGGTGTCCCCATGGCTGTGTCTCCCACCCGGGAGGGGTCGCTGGCGTCCCTTGGGGGAGGAGAGGTGACACAGCACAGGTCCCGTTGCTGCCGGCAGGGATCCCGATGTCACCCGCACA
Organism: Tinamus guttatus; assembly: GCF_059628265.1. Classification (NCBI taxonomy): domain Eukaryota; kingdom Metazoa; phylum Chordata; class Aves; order Tinamiformes; family Tinamidae; genus Tinamus; species Tinamus guttatus. Next base: position 220,431 of record NW_028288732.1, on the reverse strand, counting down.
CCCTCGTTACGTCACCCACCGCTGATGTCACACCTGGGGTTCCCCCTCCAGGGGAGCCCCTCAGCACTCGCTGTCACATGCACCCTCTGATGACATCACAGCTCCCCAACTGGCAGTATGGCCTGTCCCCGGTGACGTCACACCCCATGAGCCCCCAGCAGCACCCGCGTCACGCAGGGACCCCTCAGCGTCATCACCCGGGCACCCCATGACGTCACGCCCCCCTCCCGAAAGGACGTCCCTACCCTGCTGACGTCATGCGCCCCCCGCGCGGAGCGCCCCCGCACCACGGCACGTCACGGCCGCCCGCCGGAGGGGGGTCCCGCCGCTGCGCTGACGTCACGCCCGTGGCAGTGACGTAGGACCGCGGCGGGCGGGGGCGGCGGCGCCGGGCCCGGCCGTGACTCAGCTCCGCGCCGGGAACGGGGCGGGAAGGGGGGAAGGGTGGCGCTCACCAGCTCCTGCTCCTTCTCGGGCGCCGCGGGGCCGTCGCGGCGGTCCCGGCCCCAGGGCGGCGCGGGCTTCTCGTCGCCGCCCGAGCCGGGGCCGCCCTGCACGCGGCTCTGCCCGCCGCCGCCGCCCGCGTCCATGGCCGCTCCGGCCGCGCTCTGCGCCTGCGCGGCCTCCGTGACGGCAGCGCCGCGCGCCCGGGGGGCGGGGCCACGAGGCGGGGGGCGGGGCCACGAGGCGGGGGGCGGGGCTGGGGGCGGGGCGGCCCCCACGTGGCGCAACCGGGCGGCCCCGCGGGCACCGGGCACCGGGCAGCGGCTGCGGGGCGGCTGCGCTGGCACCCCGGGCACAGGGGACCCCGGAGCGGCGGAGCTCGCCATGCCGAGCCCTGGCAGGGTGGCACCCCCGGGCGGGGACAAGGCCGGGGGACCTGCGAGTGCTGGCACCTCCGGGAGCGGTGGCACTCTTGGAGGGGTGCGGGGTCAGTGGACACAGCAGCCCTGGCAGCCCAGAGCCGGCAGTGGCATCGTGGGGATACGGGAGGGCTGGCACCTTGGAGCCGGGGGACCCAGGGGTGCCGGTCCCTGGGCAGGGCCGTAGCTGGCAGCGATGTCCCTTGCCCACCCTCATGTGCCCAGGGCTGCCAGGGCACCGCAGCGTAAGCGTGGACACATCCCCCAGGACAAGCGCTGGACCCAACACACCACAGACACGCGTGCGCTTGTGTCCGCGCACACCGCTGTGCCTGTAGCCCTGCACATGCCTGGTGTCCCGGGGCAGCAGGCCCCCAGTTCAGGCAGGTGATGCTGCCTCATCCTGCACCACCAGCCCTGGGCAGCGGGAGCACCCGTGGGGCTCACCCCAATGCAGGGGGTGACCAAGCCAGGGCCAGGTGGGTTACTGTGCACCTACATGCAGAGCTGACGCATACCCACACCTGCCCCTTGAGTCTGGCCCCCAGCCCTGCAGAGCAGACTGACAATCTGCACCAGGGGCACAGCTGGTTCCATGGTGACTCCCCCACTCCATGGGGCACAGGGGGAGCTGTCGGGGTGCCAGTCATTCATGCCAGTGTTGAACCATTGCTACTGCAACATGTGCTGGGCACCACAGACCTGAGCAATGTGTGTGCATGTGTGCACGTGTGACACCTGCAAGCAGGCAAGCAGCAGGAAGCCACACGGTACATGCACAACACCGTGCCAAGGGCAGTGCCAGCATGTGCTCTGCGTCACCAGGAGCTGCTCCTACTGCAGGTCTTCTGGAAGGACTGGCTGAAGCCACGGTGTAGCCACAAGGTCCCTGTACCTTGACACCCTCAGCATCCCACTACCCGCACCAAGTGGGTGCTGTCCAGCAGCAGCGTGCCTCGGTGCAGCGGGACCCTCTTGGCGTGTTGCTGACTGTGCTGGTGTTTGAGGCTGTGCGAGTAGCTGTGCGCATGCAAGGGCAGCTGAGCGCGACAGGAGGGTACACATTGCCCAGGGCTGGCGGTGGGGGTGTGCAGAGTGTGTGCGACTGTGTGTCAGGGTGTATTGGCACGGGCCTGTGTGTGTATGTGCATCCGCCTGTGCGTTGGTGTAGCGCAGGCGCTGGGTGTGCGCCTGTCTGTGTGTGCGCCGGTGTCACCGCCTGTGCGGGTGCCGAGGTACCGGTGCAGGGCCGCACTGCTGCGGCTGCGGGCGGCTCCCGCCCGGGTGCCGGAGTGCGAGCCCCGGGGCGAGCGCTGCTCCCTGCGCCAAGCGGCTCCCGGGGCCGGTGCGGGCGCGAGCGCTGCTGCGGGGCAGGGGCAGAGGCGGGTACCACTGCGGGTGCCGGTGTCGCTGCGGGCGCCGGTGCCGCTGCGGGCCCGCCCGTGCGCACGGCGACCGCGGCCCCTCGCGGTCACCTTGGCGGCGGGGACCGGAGCGGAGCGGAGTGGCCGGGCTGCGCACGCCGCTGTCCCCGCTCCCGCCGCCGGGGCCCCGGCCCCAGGCGGTGCCGACCCCCGGTGCGGCCGCGCCCGCTTCCCTCCGCCGGTGCCCAGACATCCGCGGCTCCGCGAGCCCCGACCCACCTCGGCGGGGCGGCCGCCGCCGGCCCCATCAGCGCCGGTGCCCCGGGGGCGGCGCGGCGCGGGCCATGGCAGCGGCGGCGGCGGAGGCAGGCGGCGCTGCGGCGGCGGCGGCGGCGGGGGCCCGGCGCGGCCCGGGCGGGGAGCGGAGCTAGGCGGGAGGGGCCCGGGATGGCCAGGATGAACGTGGCCCTCCAGGAGCTCGGACACGCCGTGAGTGCCGGCGGCGCGGGTGGGCCCAGGGGGGCAGCGGGTGGGAGAAGGGGACGGGGCGGGGGGATGAGGAAAGGTCGGGAAGGGAGATGGGGCCGGGGGAGTAGGGAGAGCCGCGGGGAGGAGCCCCCGCGTGCGCTGGGAGGCAGCTGGGGGGGCACCAGGAGCTGGGAGGGTTTTGGGGGACCCCAGGAGCCTGGGGGGGCCCTCCGGGCCCTGGGAGGGCTCAGAGGGCTGGGAGAGAGGAGTGGATGCAGGGGGCTGGATGGGCCTGGGGGCTGCAGGAAACTGGGGGTTAGGGAGGCTTGGGGGCAAGGGAGACCCCTTGCTGGAGGGACCCAAAGGGGAGAAGGGATTCCTGTGCAGGGCAGGGGAACTGGGTCGCTGCAGGAGGCATGGTGGGCACCCCCAGCCCCTGCTCTGGAGGGCACGGAGCCAGCCGGAGGGCAGAGCACGGCCGCCTGTGGGGGCCCTGAGCCAGCCCTGCTGGCAGCCATGGGTTGGCTCCGCAGGCCACGGCGGGTTGCAGCAGGAGCCTCAGGCTGGCCTTGGGGGGTGTCCCCGGTGCAGGGGAGGGGGTACAGCTGGGTGGTGGGGGGACAGGGCCACCCCAGGCAGGAGGGCCCATGGTGGGGGAGCCCAGCTTGCTGAGTGTCAGGAAACACCAAATCATCCCTCGCCGATGCCGGCGGCTCCAGGGAACCCACCCAGTGAGGGGTTTCCTGCCAGCTATCGCTGCCAGTCACCTCGTGCGGGTTCCTGCCCGGACAGCCCCCCGTGGTGCCCCCACCCTGGCTGGGCAGGGGCACCTGCCGCCCTTCACCCCCTTCCTGGCATCCTCCCCCCATGTCCCTGGGTCCTCCACGGTCCCCGACACCGGGCCTGCAGACAGCCCCACGGCATCTGCCTGAGTCTGCAGCTTTGGGCAAGAAGGATGAGCCACAACCCAACAGGGTGTTAACTCTGAAGCCTAAGGATGTATTTGACATCAGCATTGTCGATTCTCTTCTACCGAAGCATCCAGCCTTTTCCTCCAGCTCGTTCCCCCCCACCAAGTTCCTGGCTCATCTCCACTGCTTCTTTCTTAGTTGATTTCTTGGCAGCCCTCATGTCTGGCTGGGTACAAACAGCCCACACAGGGCTGCCCCGGAAAGCTGGGTGTGCGGGGGGATTCCGGCCGGGTTCGCCAAATCCCTCTTTGTCCCCCGTCTACCCCCGCGAGGCTGTGCCTGCCCGTGGGTGAGCGTGTGGGGCCGGGGGCTCCCGCGGGGGCTGCCGGTGCTTCCAGATGTTTCGGAGCGCCGTGCACATCTGCATGGAAAGTTCCAGGCAGGGGGAGGGGCGAGGCAGCGGCACTAGGCAACGGTGCAGCCGGTTGCCTGGCGACGGGGACCACGTCTCCGCGGCGATGTGGCACCTGGCGGATGCCTTTGCCGCCATGGCGACGTGGAGGGATGCTCCGGCTGCCCGCCCCGGGCCCCCCGGGATGATGAGGAGGGGCATCGAGGGCGAGGAAGGCCAAAGCACCGGGGAGAGAGCCCGGGGCGCTGCCGGAGCCGGGCTGGTGCCTCCCAGCGCTGTGAGCGCCCGTGCCGCGCTGCCGGGCACCCCGGCCCTGTCCGAGCCCGCTCTCTCCACCGGCAGATGCCCGACTACAAGCGCGCCACGCTGCAGGACGACGAGGGCCCCGAGGCGGCAGGGGACGGTGGCGCCTCTCCGGACAGCGTGGAGGTGAGCTCTGTCCCCGGGCGTCCCCTCCGAGCCCCCAGCATCTCCAGTGCCTGTGTGTGCGAGGGGCAACGCAGCGGGGCCCAGAGCCCCCAGGGCCACGCTGGCCCTTTGCAGGGTGGCACTGGGAGGCAGCCAAAATGCTGCAGAGGGTCTGTCCTTGTGCTGGGGAGGAGTGTCCCCCTCCGTGTCCCCTCCAGGGACACCGCATCCCGGCAGCCCCAAGGGGGTGCTCGGGTACCCATCTTGCTCCCTCCTTGGAGGCCACTTCCCGGCAGTGCTTGGCTGCTCCCCTCCGTGTTCCCATGCGTCTTCCCATCCTCATGCGCTGCCGAGACGCACGGAGGCGGGGGTCCACGGGCGTCCGTGTGCCGTGACCCACGCTATGCCCTTGCTAGGTGGGCTTTCGGAAGGGGACGGCGCCGCTGCTGAGCCGCCTGGCCGCCCGCACGCAGCTGGAGCTGGTGCTCTGCGCCGTCGCCGTCTCCCTGGCCCTGCTGCTCGGCATCGCCGTCGTCGCTCTGGCCATGCAGTACCGCAGAGGTAGGGAGAGACCCCGGGTGGTGGCCCCCAGCCACGGGGGTGGCAGGACGGGAAGGGATGGGGCCTCTGGCTTCAACATATCCCAGGGACCTTCCTCTGGGGCAATCCACACTGGGATACAACGCCAGAGAGACCTCCCAACAGCCCCCTGATGCCCCCCAGCCATCAGTGCCTCCTTCATGGTGCAGAGGGGAGGCTGGAGGCCGGGGGGGTTGCCCCAGCTCTGCCCCACTCCGTGCCTCGGCGTCCCCCCGCACACGTGCCCACCGCCGGGCATGCCCTCCCTGCCAGATCCCTCTCACAGCACGTGCCTGACGGACGCCTGCGTGCGCGTGGCCAGCAAGATCCTGGAGGCGCTGGATTCGGAGATGGACCCATGCCAGGACTTCTACCAGTACTCCTGCGGCGGCTGGATCAAGAGGAACCCGCTGCCCAACGGCCGCTCCAAGTGGAGCACCTTCAACAGCATCTGGGACCAGAACCAGGCCATCATGAAGCACCTCCTAGGTGGGCGCGAGGGTCCGGCAGCAGTCACCTGCTCTCGGGGCGCCTCCGTGCTCCCCACGCATGGTGGCACCTGCGGGCTGGCTCTCCTGCAGAGAATGCCACCTTCAACTCCAGCAGCGAGGCGGAGAGGAAGACGCAGCGCTACTACCTGTCCTGCCTCAAGGAGCAGCGGATAGAAGAGCTGGGCTCCCAGCCGCTCATGGAGCTCATCGACAAGGTGGGCGCAGAGGGCTCACGCGTGTCAGGTCTCAGCCCCACCAGGCCTGGGCACAGTTACATTGGGTGACTGGAGATGGAAACGTCCCCTGGAAACGCGGGACAGCCCCTGAGGCACCGGGTCTGTTTGCCAGCAGATCGGTGGCTGGAACATCACGGGGCCCTGGAACCAGAGCAACTTCATGGAGGTCCTCAAGATGGTGTCTGGCACATACCGGGCGACCCCCTTCTTCACGGTGTATGTGGGTGCAGACTCCAAGAGCTCCAACAGCAACATCATCCAGGTCAGCTCCAAGGCACCGGGGGCCGCAGGCACCGGTGGCACCGGTTGTTCACGCTGCCTCTCTCCTCCCCCAGGTGGACCAGTCGGGGCTTTTCCTGCCATCCCGGGATTACTACCTGAACAAGACTGCCAATGAGAAGGTGAGGCTGGGGGAAACCCATGGTGTTGTGGGGAAACGGGGCCAGCGCATGTCCAGCACCGCATCAGGCTGCAACGGGCACGCTGCCCACGCGGGCAGTGGGTCTGAGCCCCTGAGCAGATGACCTGGGGACATTGCTGAGGCCGGGTGCGCGGTCCTACCAGGTGCTGGCGGCGTACCTGGACTACATGGTGGAGCTGGGCATGCTGCTGGGAGGTGCCAAGGAGCCCACCCAGCTCCAGATGCAGCAGGTCCTGGACTTCGAAACACAGCTGGCCAACATCACCGTGCCCCAGGCCGAGCGGCGGGACGACGAGAAGATCTACCACAAAATGAGCATCGCCGAGCTGCAGGTAGCCTGACACAGCCTAGGGTCCCATCAGCAGGGAAGAGCTTGGGAAAACCCTGGATACCTGGAGAGGTTGTCCATCAGCATTGCTCCCCAAGGACACACAGGGACAGAAACCCCCACCTCGGGCAGCTCTGACCCTCCTGCAGGTGCCAGGGCAGGTGCTGGCAGCGAGGTGCCCTTCACTTTGTCATTAGGATTTGGCAGGAGCTGCCGCTCCTCACCGGAGGGGTCCCCGTCTCCCACTGGGCACGGCGGGGGGATCCTCTCCTCAGCCTGGAGCACGGAGAGCTGCAGGGTGCGGAGGGATTCGAGGCCCTTCTCTGGCGGTCCCTGCTCCCTGTGCGCAGCAGAGCCATGCTGAGCGCCCCGTGTCCCCGCAGGCCCTGGCCCCGGCCATCGACTGGCTGGATTACCTGGCCTATGCCCTGGCCCCGCTGGAGCTGGCCGACACGGAGCCCGTGGTGGTGTACGGGGACGCCTACCTGCAGCAGCTCTCTGAGCTCATCAACAGCACCGAGCGCAGGTGAGGAGCCCGCAGGGGTGGCAGGGACACGTCTGGGACAGGCCACTGGCTGGAGGATGGGGGATCCCGTGTGGACTGAGGCCACGGTGAGCTGTGGCATCTCTGTGCCCCTCGCAGTGTCCTGAACAACTACCTGATCTGGAACCTGGTGCAGAAAACTGCCTCCAGCCTGGACCAGCGCTTCGAGACGGCCCAGGAGAGGCTGCTGGAGACGCTCTATGGCACCAGGAAGGTAACAGTGGGGCACAGGATGAGCCCCCTCCACCCACAGCCTGGACCAACACCAACACAGGGGCAGTCGGGACCACCCCTGACCTTGGGATGCCCTTGGGAAGCAGCGACACAGGATGCTGCAGACCACAGACCGTCTCCTGGGGTGCAGGGGTTTAAGCTGCTGACGGGCGCGGGGAGGGGAGCAGGGGAGACTGGGGCTGCTGGGGTGTCCTGAGGGTCTCACGACTCCGTCTCACCCCCCACAGTCCTGCACACCCCGCTGGCAAACCTGCATCTCCAACACGGATGACACGCTGGGCTTTGCCTTGGGCTCCCTCTTCGTCAAAGCCACCTTCGACCGTGACAGCAAGGCCATCGTGAGGACACTTGTGCCCCCTTCATTCCCCACCGCTTCCCCTGGGGGATTCCCCATAGCCGCCCCCTGACCACCCTGTCCCTGCGTGAGGGGTGTCTGGGGTGGCATGGGCACAGCTGGTGCTGTGGGTAGAGGTTTGTTCCCTTCTTTCCCCAGGCTGAGGAGATGATCAGCGAGATCCGGACGGCTTTCGAGGTGTCCCTGGACCAGCTCGACTGGATGGATGAGAAGACCAGAGAGGCTGCGAAGGAGAAGGTAATCCAGAAGGACAGGCTTGTCCCTGGGCTCGGGGAGGCCAGTGGGTGGGAGACCCCCGGCAAATGCCCTGGTCCCATCTCACCACCAGGCACTGCCTGGGGCCTCTCTCCATTCAGGCAGATGCCATCTATGACATGATCGGCTTCCCAGACTTCATCCTGGACAACAAGGAGCTGGACGACGTCTATGACGGGGTAGGAGAGCACCCAGCTCCCGCCAAGCCCTGCAGACCCCCAAGGAGGGAGTTTGGGACCCTTTGGGCAGTCCTGTGGGCGGCAGAGCTGGGTGGGAGGCCAGCACGATAGGGGAGGACATTACCAGACATCTCAGTAGCCATCGCTGGTGGCGGAGAAGAGCCCCGGGCTGGGCTCCATCCTCATCCCGTCCTCTTCCTCGTCCAGTACGAGGTCTCCGAGGACTCCTTCTTTCAGAACATGCTCAACTTCTACAACTTCTCTGCCAAAGTCATGGCCGACCAGCTCCGGAAACCCCCCAACCGGGACCAGTAAGGAGCTGTGGGACGCGGCCTGGGGGGAACGCGGGAGCGCGCCAGCCCCAGCACCACGCTGCACGTCCCACGGGACGATGCTGGGGGACACAGCAGGCGGGGACACGTCCCTGCCCAGCCCGTGCTGCGTCCCCAGTGCCCGGTCCCTGCCCCAGGTGGAGCATGACCCCGCAGACCGTCAACGCCTACTACCTGCCCACCAAGAACGGCATCGTCTTCCCCGCCGGCATCCTGCAGGCCCCCTTCTACGCCCGCAACCACCCCAAGTGAGCACAGCCGGGGACACCTCCAAAGAGCGGGGGCATGGGGGGCGATGGCAGGATGCAGCCCTTAGGGCCGGAGCCCACGGCCCCCTCTCTGGCGGGGAAGAGCCGCTGTGGAAGGAAAACCCGGGGGGGCAAAGCTCCATCCAGGCCTTGCGTCTGGCGTCTATAATGCCCTGCAAAGTCCCCATGAGGCCACCGGTGTCCCCAAGCTGCCAAGTGGGCAGCGGGGCTGGGGATGTGGTGCGGTGCCCGGGATGCGCAGCGGGAGCTCAGGATGTGGTGGCAGCTCCTGGCACACATGGGCAGCCAGCCGAGAGGCTGAGCGGGCGCGGGGACACTCACCCGGCTCCCCCGCTGCCTCACAGAGCCCTCAACTTCGGCGGCATCGGCGTGGTGATGGGGCACGAGCTGACGCACGCGTTTGATGACCAAGGTGAGACTGCCGCCCGTGGCACCTCCTGCCCCCGACCCCTCTGCCCGCCCCTGGGCCCTCGGTGTGGGAAGAGGGGCACGCGGGGAGACCGCTTCGCCATCCATCGCATCCTGTGTGTCCGTGCCCCGGCCGCGCTGCACCCCCCAGCTCGCAGGTTTCCCCTTCTATCGTCCTGTCTCCCCAGGTGGCACCCGCCGATACCTCCCCCTGGCTTCTCTGTGCAGCTTTCGCTCCATCTGCTTGGTGAGGACACAGTGTCTGCAGCTCGGGCTCCCCACCGCCTCATCCGCATCCGCATCCTCATCCTCATCCTCCCCTCGGGGCACGGCACAGGGCTCTCGCGCATCTGCTCTGCTTTGCACCTTCACCATAGCCCTGGGGCCAGCAGGGACGAGCTGGGGGCGATGGGAGAACCAGGGGTGACACAAGTCAGGGGGTTTGGAGCAGCAGGGGTGTTTGGGGCCCAAGCATGTAGCTGAGGCCAGAGACAGCTTGGAGCAGGGGCTGGCATGAACATGAAGGCTCCAGTGCCCTCGACGTCCCCCAGCGCATCCCCGAAGCCCTAACGCTCACACCGGGGCATCTCTCTGGGGATCTCCTCCATGGGGGGCTGGCTGGGGCGCGGGGCTGCTGCCCCCCGTCCCGCTGCCCCACGGCCCCCTCCCGCAGGGCGCGAGTACGACAAGGAGGGCAACCTGCGGCCCTGGTGGCAGAACTCCTCGCTGGAGGCCTTCAAGAACCGCACGGAGTGCATGACGGAGCAGTACGGCCGCTACACCGTGCACCGCGAGAAGGTGAACGGCCGGCAGACGCTGGGCGAGAACATCGCCGACAACGGCGGGCTCAAGGCCGCCTACAACGTGAGTGGCCCCGCGCGCGGCGCGGCGGGCACGGCGTCCTGCGCCCCGCGCCGCCCCTCACGGCGCTTCCCCCGCAGGCCTACAAGTCGTGGCTGCAGAAGAACGGCGAGGAGAAGCGCCTGCCCGCCCTGGGGCTCACCAACCACCAGCTCTTCTTCGTGGGCTTCGCACAGGTACCGCCGAGCGGGACGGGGAGCGCCGAGACGCCAGGGCCACCCTGTCCCTTCCGAGCTGCTCCTCTGCAGCTCCCTGTCCCATTATCCCGCAATCCTGCTGCTCCAGAAGCCTGGGGAAACCCCCATCCCGGCCCCCCGCTGCTCCCAGCGGGGCCGTCCCGTCCCTAAGGCCGCTCCGCTCCGGCAGGTGTGGTGCTCCGTGCGGACGCCCGAGAGCTCCCACGAAGGGCTGGTCACCGACCCGCACAGCCCCGACAAGTACCGCGTCATCGGCACCCTCAGCAACTCCCGGGACTTTGTGGAACACTTCGGCTGCCCCCTGGGCTCGCCCATGAACCCCGGCAAGCACTGTGAGGTCTGGTAGGGACGGCGCCGGGGACAGAGCGCCGCGTGTCCCGCCGCACCCCAGCCTCGCGCGCGGAGCGGGGCCGCCTGCCGGGCGCCCCCCGCGCGCCGCCGCCGTGCCCCTCCATCCCAGCTCCTCCCGCATCCCGGCTCCTGCGGCCCCGCGCCGGGCACGGAGCGGAGCTGCTGCGCCCGCCGCCCCGACCCCACGACGCCGTGGCCCCCCGGGAACGCGGCACCCCCGGCATCACGGCCCCGCAGAGCCGGCAGGTCGGATGGGCCCCACGCGCAGCGGGAGGGCCAGATCCCGCTCCGCTGCCGCCACCCCTGCCTGCTGCCCCGCGCAGGGACACGGTCCCCCTGTCCCCAGGCCGGGCTGCGGGAGGCAGAGCGACCAGGCTGGGAGCCGCCCGGCTCCTGCTCTTAACTCCATCCCCTCCTGAACCAGCTTGGCTTCCCCATCCACGTCTGCCGGGACCAGTGGGCGGCAGAGGGAACTGGTGCCTTGGGCTGTGGGTGGCTGTTGCTGAATTTATTTAATGATTAAAAGCAGTTTCCACTTAATGCTAGTGGCTCCAAGTCCTTCACAGCGTTGGGATGGAAAGAGAACCCAGACTGGGCACAAAGACAGTGGCACAAACACACAGGGTTGGGGACACGCCGGAGACCAGCCCTCCTCGGGGACAGGAGGTCTCCCAGGCAGGGATGGTCTCCAGGGAACGTGGCAGCCTCAGAGCCAGGCAGGAGACTGCGTGCCCTGCTCCGGGCATGGCAGCGTGGGGACAACGGGGAGCCCTGCCGCCCCCTAGACACCGGCACGGCGCGGGGCCGGTTGTGCTGCGGATGCGGTGGGGCCGGCCCGGCGCCCTCCCGCTCCCACGGCGGCCCCGCGCCCGCCCGGGCTGCACGGGGCCCCGGCCGCCATGCTGCCCTCACCGCCCTCACCGCGCCCAGCGCGCAGGCGCGGGCAGCCATGGGGGGGGGGGGCGAGACGGCGCAAAGGCCGACGGGAGTTGCAGTCCTGAGGTCTCCCGGGGAGGCGACTCCAGGGGTGCTCGGCGCAAGGCCCGACGGGAGCTGTAGTTCAGCGCGGGTGCCGCCGGCGCTGCCACGAGGAGGGGCACACTCCATTTCCCAGCAGGCAGCGCGGCGCGGCCCGGGCGCCTCCGGCGGTGTGGGGCGCCGCGGCGGCGGGTCCGGGCCGGGCCTGGCTGCGGGAGCCGAGCCCGGGTCCGGGCCGAGCGGCCCCGGCGTGGCCTGAGCGCAGCCGGCGGCGCGCGGGGCCCCGCGCGAACCGTCCCCGCCGCCATGGACACGGCGCCCATCACGGCCGGGGAGCTGCTCTGCCTGGGCTCCAGTGTCGCCCTCTCGGGCCTCTGCTACTACCTGTACCGCAGGAAGGCCAGGGTGGCGGCGCGCATCCAGGTAGCGGCTCCCGGCCCTCCCGCCCCCTGCCCCGCGGCCCGGCTGACCCGGGCCCGCGGCTGCATCCTCCAGCCGCGTCCTGAGCCCCCCGTGTCCCCTGCCCTCCTCACACGCGGCCCCTGCTCTTCCAGGAGGCCCCCAAGCTCCGGGTAGATGACGATTTGCCCGCGCTGGTGTCCGCGGCCGAGGGGAGGTGCCTGTCGTACGTCGCCCTGGAAGGTAAGGGCGCCTACAGGCTCCCCGTGGCCCCCGCACGGGGACCAGGGCCCTCCTCGCTCGGCCCTGATGCCTCCCCTCGCCCTCAGGCATAGTGCTGCCAGCCAAGGCCGCGCTGTCCAGCCATTACCACGAGGAGATGCAGGGTGTCATCCAGAAACTGCTCCTCAAGGAACATCGGCTGGTCTGGAACAGCCTGGCCTGGAGCTGGTGAGCGACGCGGTGTCACAGCAGGGCTGGGCTTGCACTGGGGCTCCAGCTGCCTTCCCCAGGGCTCTTTGGGAGGCAGGAGGCAGCTCGGGGCTGTTCCAGGCTGCCAGCGTTCTCAGCGCTGTGCCCTTGGCTGCTTGCAGGAGCGACAGCGAGCGGGTGCTCTCGGAGCAGGTCTACACCGTCCCCTTCCTGCTGGCCTCGGCGGACGCCGCGGCGGCGACGCGGGTGAGCGTGGAGAGCCCGCTGCGAGCCGCGCAGCTGCCCCTGGAGACGGTGTACGAGCGCTTCCAGCAGCCGGCGCACGGCTTCCGCGACCTGCTGGGCCACTACCTGAGCGGGGAGAAGCCCAAGGGCATCCTGGAGACAGAGGAGATGCTGCGAGTGGGGGCCGGGCTGACGGGCATCGGGGAGCTGGCGCTGCACCCCGACGGCTCCCTGCACCTGCAGCCGCCGGGCCGCGGTGCCGAGTACTTCTTGTGCCTGGGGGACTGGCAGACGGTGCTGGCGGAGCTGGAGTCGAGCCGCAGGCTCTGGAAGGCGGCGGCGGCGCTCTGCGCCCTGGCCGGCGTCGCCGTCCTCCTGCACGCGCTCTGCCGGGCCTACCGGCACGCGCGCCTCCGGCACGAGCCCGAGGAGGACAAGGAGCCCGACGGCGAGGAGCTCGGCGACGGCGTGCTCGAGGACTCGTGCGTGATCTGCCTGGCGCGGCCCCGCGAGTGCGTCCTGCTGGGCTGCGGCCACATCTGCTGCTGCTTCCGCTGCTTCCAGGCCTTGCCCGCCCGCCTCTGCCCCATCTGCCGGGGGCCCATCGAGCGCGTGGTGCCCCTGTACCAAGCGTGAGCGCCCGGGGGCAGGGGCGGCGCCACGCCGAGCCTCGGGCCTGCACGAACGTAACATCTGCTGCCCGCTCGCATGCAGGTGTGTGGTTCCTCTTGGGGAGGCAGGGCTCCTGGTTTGCCTCTCTCGTGTTTTTCAGCGGTCAGGGGCATTCCCTACAAAGCCAGGGCAGGTTTATACCCCCACTCTCCTCTTGGAATTCTGCCTGCTGGAGGGAGCCCCCTGAACGTCACTGCTTGGGAGGAAACGCGCTCCGTTCCCTGGTGCCGGCCCTGGGGAGAAGCTCCCTGCAGCACCCAGGACAGCTGCTTTGCCAGGGGCTGTTTGAACCGTTTTTGCAGCTCTGACTCGAGGCAGGGACCCCTCCTCCCGGGAGCTGTGTGGGTTTTTTTCCTTGTTTTGCTTTTGTAGCACGTGGCTTTGTGCCCAGAACGAGTGACAGGGGGGAGGTACCAGGACAGGGCAGACACATCTGGGGAAGGTGGGAGGACACGCACCTGGCTGCAGCTCCACCGTTCTTCTACCCTTAACTGCTGTGGCCACGGCCACTACACAAACTGCGCGGGGGCGTTTGGGGGACAGAGTCCCCGTTTCAGGGAAGAGCCGGATTGGGCCGTTGTCCCCCGCTGCTCCGTCCCGCAAGCAGGATGTGACGCTGCGGTGGCGCCGTCCCGCAGCCTGGAGCCCCCATCTGTGTGTGAGGCAGAGGACAGACACCGGGCAGTGCAGGCACCCGCAGCCCTCAGCGAGGCCCATGCGTGCCAGCCCCGGAGCTCAGCTTTCCTGTCCCCATCCCGGGGGCACTTGCTGCTGCTTGTGGATTGATAAAGTCAACGAATGGAGCGGAGCCTCGTGCCTTTCTGTGGGTCGCTGAAAAGGGGGGACTGGGGTCCCATTGACGCCCTGGGAGCAGAGAAGCCTTCCCGGGAAGGGAGGGAGGGCTGGCGGGTGTCCCCACCCCGTCACACTAACGCACAGCGCAGGGAGGAGGCGGCAGCTGGAGGGCTCCAAAGGGGCAGCCGTGCCGGGGCTACCAGCGCCCTGCGGAACCCGGGGGCACAAGGGATGAGCGGGGGGTGACGGCACCGGGGCTGACAGGGGCCCTTCCCCGGCCACCCAGGGTGTCACCGTGCGCAGGGTGTGGCGGGTGCGAGGAGGGGGCCCGTTACCACAGCAACCGTGCTCTCCCCGTCTCCATGGTGACGGCTCCCCTGGACCACTCCCCTTCACCGCCTGCCTGCGGTTGCCTGGGCAACGCTCCGGCTCCAGGGCACCCGGAGTCGGGATGGGGGCAGCGCTGGGTGGCCATGCGAGCCCGACCCTGCGCAGGACCCCCCCCCACGGCAGCAGGCTGGGAGCGAGCAGCGGGATGCGCTCCCCTCCGGAGCCCCGGCGTCCCCCCCACAGAGGGAGGAATTTCGGGAAGGAGATAAATACCAGATGGGAGAGGGCCGGGCTGCCGGGAACACATTCCCCGCGTGCCAAGAGCAGTTGGCGCGAGTGGGCGCGTGGGCCGGCGAGGGCAGGAGGCACCCGCGCTCCCGGAGACTGCTCTGCTCGTTCCCTTGTGGGTGGCTTGTGGCCAAGGCCCATCTCTGCCCATGGGTGCTGAGGGCACCGGGAAACACATCCTGGCGTGTCCCGGAGTCGCCCTGTGCCTGGGGACACCCCCACAGCCCTCCTGCCACCTGGTGCCAGGACACAGCTCCCCTCAGACAGCCCCGTGCTGGGGCCTGCAGGGAGCCACCGTCACCCGAGGCGGCCCCGGCCCAGCCCCTGCAGGGACACGGCACTGCCTGGCACCGCTCCGGCCTCCAGCATGACTCAACTGCTCGGCACGGCCCTAGCCAGGGCCACACGGTGCCAAAGTGCCTGGCACAGGGGCCCTGTGGCGGCACCAGCGTCCCCAGGCAGAGCCGCTGTCCCCACAGCAGGAGCGGCCGGAGCAGGCAGTGCCGGACCCAGCGCACGGGCCGGCCCGGGGCTGTGCCCGTCGCGGCAGGGGTGGCGGGTCCCCATCCGCGGGGCCCCGCGTGGCAGCGCCCGGCTCCGCTCGTCCCCGTCTGTTGCCATGGTGACGTGGTGGCAGACGAGCCCGGAGCTCCGCGCCCGGCAGCGAGGCCCGTCCATCCACCGCGCCAGCGGCCTCCATTCGGGTCCCCTCCGCGGCCCCCCACAGCCGAGACTGCAGCTCTGCCCGGGGCCACTTCAAGGGATGGGGACGGTGCCATCACCCATCAGCTGCCCTGGAGGAGACCATGGGGGAGCTCCCAGCAGAGCTGCGTCCCCCAGACTGGAGCGTGCTGAGGCAGACAAACTCATTTCACCAATGACACTGCCCCGGCCCTCCCATCTTCACCCATCACTGCCTCCCCCAACCCTCACCACTAACCCCCAGCAGTAAGGGCCATGAGAGCCAGCACCACCACCCGTGCTGGCAGCACGGCCCCAGGGACACTGGGCTCATGTCCCTGCTGGTGTCCCAGGAGCCATTTGGCTGCAGGGAGCCACCTGGGAACAGCAAGGGAGGGAAACACCCTGCTCGGAGGGCCCCGACCTTGGGGACGCCCTTCGCCCGCGCCGCACACCTGGCTGGAGAGGAGCCCTGGGACAGGCAGACAGCAGGGACACGGTGCCAGCGAGGAGCCCCAGGCCACGGCCACCACCGGCACGGAGCAGAAGTGCCATTTCACGTTTCTTGGCAGAGCCGGGAGCAAAACAGATGGAAGAGCTGGAGACACCGAGAGCAGCCTCCAAACGCGCCTCTGCAGCCCCCAAACACCCTCCCGCCGCGCACCCAGCCCGGCCAGCCCAAGGGCACCTGGCCCTGCTCTCCCAGCAGCAGCCCCGAGGGCACCGCTCGAGAGGGAGATCCGGTCAGGCCGGTTACACAACATGCTGGGGATGACTGGGACGAGGCAGGAGGGATGCACCTGATGTGGCCTCCCCTAAGATACCTGGAAACTTTGTGCTAGGTGGCAAGAGGAACCCAGGACAGGTTTGGAGTCTCATTACAGCTGCCTCCAAGGCCAGGGGAACCAGATGGGGCTGAAGCAGCAGCTTCTGCTTGGGCCAGGGTAGAAGAAAACTGTGATCTCCAGAGTCATCTGTGTAGGAGAGCTCACCATAAGGCCCAGCAGCAGGCCCAGGGCTGCCTGCCTCCTCCTCTGAGCCTGCTTTTACCCAGCTGCTGCCTGACAGATTGGCAAAGCCTCAGACCCCATCTCATCCTTGGCAGGTCTTGGGGATCTTCAGGTGCTCCCGGGTGTCCCCACATAGCCCAGGCTGGACATGCCCCACCACCAGCTTCACGGGTGTTTTCACCTGTGAAACCACTTGAAGCGTCAGTGACCTTGGGCTAAAGCCCATCACCCGTGTCAAGGCCTCCAGAGCCACCACCCCAATGCACGTGCGAGGATGCAGGACCTCAAGGGGTAGCGTTCAACTTGAGGTCACAGCCAGAGCCACCAGGCTCCTTGAGCATCGCCCAAGACCACAGGAGCAAAGCAAGCCACATAAGTAGGATGACCTCCATCGCCAACTCCATGTCCCCTCCGCTAACCAGCGGCTGTGACCAGCCACCAGCCCCAGCATCGCCTGTGAAGTGGCTACAGAGACGTGCCCTGTCTCAGCCCGGAGGCTGGAGCCCAGGTCTGATGAGCCCAGGCAGGGAGAAGCTGCTGCCTCCCCCACTCCCACATCCCTTCTTCCCACTTTGCATTGGACAAAAGGCTGCAAAGGAAGCGAGAAAAGAGATTACGTGGATGCTAAGAGGCGGATAGTGAATGTGTGATGAGAGCCGGGAAAAGGGGGGGGTGCACGGTCATGGCAAGGGGGAACGTCACCCCCAGCACCAGGGATAACAGACTGGATCCCTCCTGCATCCCCATCCCACCAGCATCTTCGTGCCCAAGGTGCCTCCTTCCCTCTCCCCCTGGTGACAAAAGGCCTTGTCACCCCGCGCTCAGGGAGCCGGCCCTGGAGCTGTCCCGAGGACGTGCCGGGCAGCACAGCCCTGCTCTGCTCCAGCCCCATCCCGGCAGCCTGGATGTGCCCCTCGGGCGCCCCAAGTACCCTCTGGTCACAGCCCCATGGCCGAGCAACCCACCGCGCGCGCAGGGTGCCACAGGAGCAGCTCCCGGAGCGCCCCCGGCCCCGCTGCTCCCCGCGCCTCCCACGCGCCCATCTGCTCCTCTCGCCGCCCCCCGGCCGGCGCGCCGCGGCCTGTCCCTGCCCACGGGCAGCGCCACGTGGGCCCGGCGACGGGGAAAGCAGGCCACATCTCAGCGTGGGCCTCTCGCCTATTTTCCCGGGCGCTTTTCGCAGGAGCAGGAGCTGTCACATGAAAAGTTTGAGCCCAAGCAAAGGCAGGGATAAAGCTGCTGCCTTGCCAGCAGAGAGGGCACATTTCTACCTCCATCCCTCCCCACCTCTGATCTCAGAGGGGACAGCAGGGACCAGCTCGCTGCAGAGATGAACACAAAGGAAAAGCATGTCCAAGCCCGCCCAAAATAGAAATACCCGCTCCCTGTGCATGGACCTACCCAGAGAATGTTCTTCTCCATCACCTTTCATCTGGGATCTCAAAGCACAGGATGCAGAGCCAGCAGCAACAACAGCAAGCAGAGGCAGACCCCAGGGCCCTCTATATAATCCCAACTCGTACCCATCTGAGAAACCCAGAAAGCAGCACTCACAGGCCAGCACTGAGAGGAGAGGCTGGAAATGCTGCTTCTGCAGAGGCCTCTGGCTTTGCAGAGAACCCAGCACCCCTCATCCTAACAGAGAGATCTAGGGCAGGGGGGGAGGGCAGCAGTAGGGTGCCCCATGAAGTAGGATTAGGCAGGGACTAAAAGGAACACCAGAGCCAGGGGACCTTTACAGCCCTCATATAGAGAGAGAGAGAGAATAAAAGTGGGCTGGAGAGACTGGAGTTTAAATGGAGCCCCTGGCCCACAGGTGATGGGGGTCCCAGGTGAGACTGGTTAGGGCCATTGAGGCCATTTAACAGGTCCCTAAGCATGGAATATACAGGAGAAGGGAGCTGGGTGGGGTGTGCAGGGAGGAGGAGAAACAACCAGGGCTCTAGCAGGGCTGCTCAGCCCCCTGTGGTGAGTTTTAAGTGTCCCTTTGGTGACCAGTTTCAAGTCCCCACAGAAGATGGACACCCCTGGCTTCCCTTATCAGCAGAGCCCCCCTGGGAGCGTGTTCAACCCTCACCACCTCCTGGGGAAACGCCAAACCGTGGGGCAAGTAGCCTGCCAGGATTCCCCCTTCCGTGTGGGCTGGGTATGTGGGCCCCTATCCACCTGCCCAGGCACTTGCACCTGTGCCGCAGTCCCACAAACACGTGTACACACACAGCCATATGTGCATAAACGTGTGTATGTGCCTGTGCACATGCATGCACCAACACACGCGTGCACAGACCCACACAGGAGGCTGGCGGGGAGCACAGCCTGCACAGTCCTGCACAGCGGGGCAGGACTGCTGTCCCCCTCAGCACCGGGACCTCAGGGGCTGGATGGATGGTACCAGGGCAAGAGGTGCTGGTGGGGGCTCACAGCGGGGACTGGCCCTGGGAGCAGGGCAGGATTGGGGGGGTGCAGAGCCCTGGGGGCTGGGGTAGCCTGGCTGGGGGACAGGGCTGGGACATAACCCGGGGGTGCGGAGGGGAGTAGAGCCAGCCGTTGTGGGGCACTGCTGGTCTTCCCCTTGGGAGGCTGGGGGGGACCAGGCCAGGAGCTACCTGGCTCTGGGGAACCCCATTGTGCTATGGCTAGGGATACACAACCGTGCTGTTTGGGGGTACCGGCTGCACTGGGGTCCCACCCGTGTCAGGGATGGGCTACCAGTCCTGGATGGGATACCGGCCATGTCGGGGAGCTGTCCCGGACACTTTAGGGCCAGGGCACCAGCTGTGCAGGGACATCGGGCAGGGAACCTGTCCCAGTGCCCAGGGCTCCCGCTGCGGTTATGTAAGAGCCGGGGCACGGGCCGCGCGGCGCTGCCAGCCCCGGCGGCGCCGGGAGCGGGATACGGGGCAGAGGGGCCCGTCCCGCCTACGCGGGGGGGGGACCCGACCCGTCCCGTCCCGGTAGCGGCGGCGCGGGCGGCGCAGCGACCCCCCCGCGCCGCGCCGAGCCGCGCCGAGCCGCGCCGAGCCGGGGGGGTCCCCGCTCCCCCCGGATGCATGACTTCATCCTTCCGCCCGGGTTTCCTCCCCGCCGCCGTCGCCGCCGCCGCAGACTGGCTCCCGGCTCGGCGCGGCGCGGCTCGGCCCGCTCGGCCCCGCCATGTCGCAGGTGCTGCCCTACGGCGAGGACAAGGTGGGCCGCTACGGCGCCGAGCCCGAGGCGGGGGAGCTGCCCTTCAGCTGCCGCCTGCAGGACACCAACGCCTTCTTCGGGGGCAACCAGGGCAAGCGGCCCCCCAAGCTGGGCCAGATCGGCCGAGCCAAGAGAGGTACCCGCACCGCCCGCGCCCGACCCCCGGCGCTGCCCCCCGGCAGCCCCCCGCATCCCTGGGGACGCCCGGCATCCCCTCGGCATCCCCTGGGGACCCCCGGCATCCCTCCGGCATCTTCGCGGCATCCCCTGGGGACCCCCGGCATCCCCTCGGCATCTCTCTGGCATCCCCTCGGGACCCCCGGCATCCCCCCCCGCCTTTCCCCCTATTCCTCTCGGCATCTCCTCGGGACCCCCGGCATCCCCCTGCCTCGCCGCCGCTGCCCCCGGCACCCCCCCCGGGAACCCCCGGTAGCTCCGGCACGGCCCCCGGGGACCCCCGTGCTGCCCCCGACACTGCGGGATTCCCGACATAGCCCCCGCGACGCCCCCCGTGGGGCTGCCCTCCATCTCCAGTGCTGCCCGCCAAGCGCAGCGCTGCCTGCAGCCCGGGGCTGCCCCCCAACCGCAGCGGCATCACCCCCGGGACGGCGGCATCCCCGGGACTGCCCCACATCCCCTCTAAACATCCCCCTCTCCATCCCGCTGCGCCCCTAGGACTGCCCCCCAGCACCCGGCTGCCCATCGACAGCCCCCACTGCAGGGACAGCATCCCCGACAGCCCCCCGAGCCCCTGGCACTGCCCCTCTTCTCCATAAACAACCCCCAGAGCTCTGCCCCTCCACATCTCTGCCTGCCGCAGAGCCCCCAGCAGCACCCCCAGGGATGCTGATCAACCCCCCGTTCCTTCCCTCCCTCCCCGCCTGCCGCAGCGACCCCCGCCAGCAACTCCCCCGCTTCACTCAGCACCCAAATAAACACCACCCCCCGCGCCCCGATGGCTCCCAGTCAATCCCCTCCGATGCCTGAGCCCCCCCAAGGACAATTTAACCCCCCATCCCAAAACAACCCCCCCCCCTCCAGTCCCCTCCCGTGAGCTGCAGTGGGAAAAGGAGCAAGGGAGACAGAGACCTTATTATTTGTTATTGTTTTTGCACCTCGGGGTGCACAAACGCACCCCAGCCCCAGGGAGCAGCCGCCGCCTGCTCCAGCCCACCCCCCCGCAGGGTGATGGGTCCAGCAGACCCCCTCGGCAGGGGTTGGGGGCTGCTGATCTGCCCCCAGTGTGAGGATGGTGGAGGGGGGGTCTCCCTGACCCTGCTGTTCCCCCCGGAGTGGTGCCCATGGGGGCATCTCTCCCGTGGGTGATGCTGGCAGGGGTCTTCCCAGCCCCTCATGGCGATGATGGTGAGGGTCTATCCTGCCCCCCAAGGCGACGCTAATGGGGTCTGTGCAGCCCCCGCATGGCGATGCTGCTGGGGGTCTCTCCAGCCCCCCTAGGCAATGCTAACGAGACGCGTGCAGCTCCCCCCAGGGCACAGCTCATGGGGGTCTGCCGAGGCCCCCCGTGGGTCCATGGAGCCCCCCACGGCGATGCCGCCCGCGGTGCCCAGGCGCTGCTGCTGACGGGGGCCCGGCTGCCACCCCCGCGGCGGCGGCCCCCCCTCCCCGGCTGGGTCATTACCCATTCCAGTCCTGTTGCTCTCATCAGCTCCTGCCGCAGAGAGGAGGGGGGGGGGTCCTTCCTGGTCTTTCCTACCCCCCTTTTTCCCGAATCATCCCGCTCTGAAGGCGGCTGCCTTGCTGCATCACGGGGGCTGCCTCTACCCAAGCCGGGGATGGGGTGGCCCCTCTTCTGCCCCTCGATCGCCCCATTTGCCCTGCTCCCCTTGCTCCCCGAAACCCGTCCTCCAGCGCGGGGACACGTCCGTCCGTGGGGCAATCAGTGGGGCAGAGATGGGAGGCTCGGGGCAGCGGGAAGAGCCGGGTGCCCCCCAGGACACCAGGGATTGGGATGGGGGGCCTGGGGAGGGCAGCTGGGCTCTGACCGCCTCCGTGCGTGTGTGTGTGTGTGTGTGTCACTCCTGCGTGTGTCCCCGCGTGCGTCCCGTGTCGCTGCATGTTTGTCCGCGTCCCCCTCCCCACGCATGTGCGCCCGTGCCCGTGTCCACCCCTGCCCGCGTCCCCGCGCGCCCGCGGCCCCCCGCCCACGCCCGCCCCGCGCGCCTGTCCCCGCAGTGGTGATCGAAGATGACCGGATAGACGAGGTGCTCAAGGGCATGACGGAGAAGTCGCCGTCGGGGGTATAAGCCGGGAGCCGCCGCCAGGACCCGCTCGCCGCGCCCCGCTCGCCGCCCCCTCGGCCGTGCATGTTGGCTGGACTGAGGACGAGCAGGGGGGGGCCCTGCCCGCGCCCCCCCCGGCCCCGCGGGCCGCCCGGGGGCTCTGCCCGCCGCCCCCGGCCCCCCCCCCCCCGCGCCACGCACTTTACCCCGGGCAGAGACCCCCCCCCGGCCCACGCGCACCCCCCCCATCCCCGTGGCCCCGTCCCGGCGCGCGGGGGGCGCCGCGCGGGGCCGAGCGGGGCCCGGGCGCGCGGGGCCGGCGCCCGCCGACACCGAGGGCTGCTGTCCAGAGACATTTTTTGCTCCATCGTTTTTTGCATGAGCTTGGTGGCCCGGGCGCCCTGTCCTGGTGCCGTGGGTCATCCCCACTCCGGCACGCTTCTTTTTAAACAGAAAAAAAAAGAAAAAAAAACTCCTCATATTTGTATTTTTATATCCGAATCTTTGTTAAAAACGATCTGCTGACGCTGGGATGTCGAAATACTGCATCGGGGGAAACAAAACAAAACAAAACAAAAAAAATGGTTCATATTTTTTTCCATAAGAAAAAAAAAAAGAGAAAAAAAAGCGAGAGAGAGATAGAGGGAGCACGAGAAAAATATAAACCGTGGGAAGCAAACCCCGGAGGCCCCGAGCCCGGATTTCCCACGGCGAGGCCAGGCGACCTGCGAAATCCACGGCGGGGCCTCCGCAGCCGGCAGCAGTATCGGACGGGACGTCGTGAATGTCGTTAGGGTTTTGCACGCTCCATCCGCAGGAGCCTCCGCAGCTCCTCTCCCGCGGGCGCGGGCAGCGCCGGGGCCGGCAGCGCGGCGGGGGGCGGCCGCGGCCCCCCGGGGCAGCCGCTGCCTCTTTCTCCAGGGTTTTGGGGGTCCGGGGAGGGAGCGGGAGGTGGGAAGGGGGGTGGTAAAAGGGCCGTTCTGAGTTGTTGTTTTTAATTTTGTACTTTAATTTAATTTTATTTTTTAAGAAGCTTCTCGGGGGAGTCTGATGTGCATGAGAAACTCGTCATCTTTTTCAATAACCTACAAGTGGCATTTATGGAGACAACAACGCAAAAAAAAAAAAAAACAAAAACAACAAAAAAAAAGAAGAAAAAAAAAGATACTTGTGTCATGATGTTCTACGACTGATCCATTGTAAATTTAAATGCCATTTTTCACTGTACTGGTGAACAAAACGCAATGAATAAAATACATTCATGTACCAACTCGAGGCCGGCAGCTGCCTGCTCCTTTCTTTCCCCGACCCCTTCCCGATTGGAGCGGGGCGCTGCAGTGGGATGGATCCCAGGGCTGTGGCCACGCGGGCAGCGGTGGCCGGGCCAGGGGGACACGGAGCCCCGAGCCCTTCGGCGGCTCCCGGCGAGGGGGGTGCAGCTCCCGGCTGACCCACTTTTGCCTCTCGCCAGAAATAGCAGCCCGGCAGCTCGTGCCCGTTAAATATTTTACTGCCGTCCCTCCGCGGAGCTGTCCCTTCCCCCTGCCGCCCCCCGGCATCGCTGCCCCCCGGGGCTGAGCAGGGCGAGGGGCATCCCGAGCTCCCCCGGGCTCTTTGCACGGCGGCAGCGCTGGGAGGGAGGGCAGCGGCGTGGGCCGAACCGCACATGTGTGGGGCCGAACCGCACACACGCGTGGGGCCGAACCGCACACACGCATGGGGCCGAACCGCACACACGCATGGGGCAAACCCCACATGTACGCGGGGCAGGCGCCGCTGCCGGGACGAGCCGCCGAGGCAGCCGCCACGACGCCCCCGGCCCCGCCGCGCGCCCGCTCAGGCGCCACGGCCGCCCCCGCGGCGCCGAACGCGGCACGCGCCGCTGCCACCCCCACGGCACGCGCGGCACCAGCCCCGCGGCGCCGGCGCATCCCCCTGGATCCCGGAGACACCTGGGTGCCACCGCGGGCTGCGGGGGACAAGGGACAGGGTGGGAACCGCCCCTGCCCCGCTGCCCGGCGCCACAGCGGAGATGTCCCTGTGCAGAACGGTGGCACGTGGGCCAGGGCGAGCTCCACGCGGGGCCGCGCGGAGCCCCCCGCCCGGCAGCAGGGAAACTGTCCGGACGCACTGGGAAGGCCGGAGCGGCGCCAGCAGCTGCTGGAGACAAGGGGCAGCCCCCAGGCGTGGGGCATCCCGTGTCTGTCCCAGGGGAGCCCAGGCTGCCCCGGCGCCGGTGACACCTGTGAGCATCGCAGCACCAAGGGGACGGGCAGCAAGGGGGACACGTCAACCCCAGCCCCGTGGCGCCGCAGCAAAGCCGGGCACGGAAAGGAGGGATCAACCGCAATTTGCCACGGGGAGGGAAAGGCTCCTGCAGAGCCCAGGACCCTGTGTCCCAGTCCTGGGGGGGTGACACAAAAGTGCTGCAGGAGAGGGGGACGCTGCCCCAGCACCGCGCTTGCATCCTGCGCGGCCGGAGCGGGATTTGCTCGCAGCTGGGAAGGAAGGAGGGAGGGAAGGAGGGCGGGAGCAGCCCCAGCGCAGCCTCCCGCGCCTCCGCACTGCCGCGGAGCCTCCGCCGGAGCCGGCGCGGGCGGCGCGCGGGGAGGCAGGCGGAGGAGGGAGGCGGGAGCAGGTCCCCCGCAAGATGGATGGATGGAATTAAACCCGATTCCGTTTCATTACCAGCCACAAAGCCCAGAGCCCTGGCTGGGCTCCAGAGGAGCCGAGGAGAGGCACGGGGGGAGAAGGGAAGAAAAACCCATCACCAAGGCCCTGAGACAGGACCCAGGTGGCAATTCCCATTTCCCCTCCTCCATCCAGCTGTCGGGACCCTGTCCTGCTCCCAGGGCATCCATGGCATCCCCTGACGCCCCTGCTTGGGGCTGGGCCATGCCCCAAATATGTCCCCGGGGGAGGGCTGACCTGCAGGGCTGCTCCTTAAGGCTTTAGGGTGCCGGGTGCTGCAGCCCGGCACGGCCCGGCGCGGCACGGCTCGGCGCAGCGGCCTCACAGCTCTATGGCCTGCAGAAAGTCCTCGTCCTCAGGCTCCGGGGGCAGCGTCGGGGCCGCGGGGGCCGGCGCCGGGGGCGGCTGGTGCAGCTTGCGGCCCAGGGCCAGGTCGGGCGACGCGAGGCGCTCGCCCTTGCGCATCACGTAGAGGAAGTAGTGGAAGGCGTCCCCGTAGGCCACGTGCCGCAGCGACCAGCCGAAGGCCTCCTGCGCGTAGTGGGGCTTGCGGAAGTGGGGCTGCGCGAAGCTGATGGAGACGAAGCGGCCGCCCGGGCGCAGCACGCGGCTCACCTGCGCACAGAAGAGCGGGGACACGCGGTGACGCCCGCTGGGGACAGCCCAGGGTCTGACCTCCCCATGTACCAGACACCCCCCTGTGCGCCCCCATGGCCCCAAACCTCCTTCTCCACCTCTGCCCCCCAAGCACGGGGCCCCCAGAGCAGCGCGGGACCCCCCTCGTCTCGCAGCGCCGCGGCGGGAGCGGGGCCCTCCGAATCGCCAAGGACTCGACCCTTTTAATCACCGTTTTCTCCTCGCTGGAACTAAGCCCCCGCTAATAGGATGGAAAAGAACATCAATTTTCTTGCTTGGCTTTATCCAATGTCAAAAGGCTTTTACGGCCAGCGGCCGCGTGCTCGGCATGCAAAGGCAGCGCCGGGGCGAGCAGCCAGCCCCCGGCGCCTCCCTCCCTCCCTGCCCGCGCCGGGATGTGCCGGGACGCGCCGGGATGGGGATCCCCCGCAGCGGGACCTGCCCGGGAGCCGCGGGAGGGGGACGGAGCCCCCGGGCTTTCCCGAGCTCTGGGTTAATCCCCACGGGAAGCGGCAGGGCTCCGAGGCCCGGGGCCAGAGCTAAAGCGCACGGTGAGATCCCTGTTTGGGAAGGGCAGAGCAGGGGAAGGGAGAGGAGCCCAGAGCAGGCACCGCGGGTCTCCATGCGGGAGACCTCGGCATCCTCCCGGCAAAGGGGAAGGCAGGCAGGAAGCGTCGCCCTCTCCGGTCCCCATCCTGCAGCGGGAGGGCAGATGTGGATATGGGGACGAGGGGTCTCGGCGGCAGCGACGGCAGCCGAGCGGCGCGCGGGGCACCCCACATCCCGCCGTGCCGGTCCCGCGTCCCGGCGCGCGCCCCACATCCCGCCGCTCATTAATGGAGCAGCAACGGCTGTTGCTAAGAGACGGGCGCTGGAAAAATCTCCCTGGCTCCCGAAAACCTTCCCAACTCCAGGAGTCAGCGCGGGTGGGGGACAGGGATGGAGCGGAAGGGCCGGGACAGCTCCGGGACGGCCCCGAGGCCGTGCGGGGCTGGGGATCCCCATGGGCGGGTGGATGTGCCGGGCCTCACGTCCCCCCCGGCACCGGGAGCAGAACTGATCCCATTAAAGCGAGAGCCCCGCACGGTGCCCTAAGAGGATTGCGGGCAGCAGTTGGCGGGTCACGGCACAGCGGTTCCGCGCCGTTGCCAGCCACCACCACGGGCCCCGGAGCTTCCCTGGTCCCAATGGGAGCCCCCGAGATGAAAAAGGGGGCTCTAGGGACAGAGCAGGCCCAAAGACTCCCCTGCCGGGCACAAAAACACCCCCCTCATGGAGCATCCCACGAGCCTGGGTGCCACCACTTGGGAAAGAAACAAACACGCGGGAAGGGACAGGGCATCTCTGTGGAGAGCGGCTGGGGACATGCCAGGCCCCGGCACGGAGGGCAGAGGGACGAGCGGTTCCCGTGCCGGGAGCGCTGCATCCAGCACTGCGCAGGGAGCGCAGGGATTGAGCAGAGGATTAAAGGCGGCGGGGGCTAAATCCTCCCCGTTCCCAAACGACAAGGACGGGCAGCATCCCCGGCAGGGCACAGCCGGGACGCGGCGACAGCCCCGGCCCCGGTGCCGCCCACGCGGACACGTCCGCCCGCCCCGAAGGTGGGCGCCGGCACCGCGGCTCTCGGTGCCGGCCGTTCCCCTGCGGCGCGGAGGAGGGAGGGATGGAGGGAGCGGGGAGGGGGGGACGCTCAATGCGGCTCCCGCCACCGCTGCCAATTAATCGGGGCCGGAGGCATCGCCCGTCCCCGTGGCAACGCAGCGGAGCTGCTCGATGGGGACGAGGGTTTCCACGGCAACGCCGAGCCGGACAACGCGGGGTCCCCGGCTAATGAGCCGGGAGCCGCAGGGCGGTGACTAACGCAGCGTTGTCACCTTGCCCGGGGCCACCGCCGCCCCCTCCCCGCGGTGCCCTGATGTCCCCGGGCAGACCCAGGCCCCCCCTGCGGCCCTGCAGGGAAGGGGCAGCTCTGGGTAACGCCCCTTAACAGTCAGGCTGCAAACGGGGGAATTGCCACCACCCACTGTCCTGCAACAGGACCTGGGTCCCTCTGCACCCCCGAGGGGACAAGCGGGTCCCTCGGGGCAGGTGGCAGCCTGGGGGAAGGGGGGGTGTCCCCGAGGAGAGCCCCGCGCGCGCCGTACCTCCGCCAGCACGCGGTGCATCGCCGCGGTGGCCTGCGCCGACACGCGCCACGGGTCCTTCTCGCCCACGAGGAGCACGTCCAGGGCGCCCTTCTCCAGCACCACGTCGAAGGAGGCGTCGGGGAAGCGCAGGGCGCGCATGTCCATGACGGCCCAGCGCAGGCCGGCGCAGTGCGCGTAGCGGGCGCGCATGGCCTCGATGCACGCGGGCGAGAAGTCGATGCTCGTGATGTCCGTGTAGCCCAGCTCGTGGAGGTCGTGGCTCAGGGCGCTGGTGCCGCAGCCTGCCGGGGGGCACGGGCAGCGCTCGGACGGCGGCGCCGGGCAGCCCCACAGAGCCCCACGCGGCTCTAAGGGCAGAGCCGTGATGGGCACGGGGCTCCCCGCCACCCCGAGCCCTGTTGCCACCCTCTTGGAGCCCTAGGGAGACACTGGGAGGGGGGTCACTGCACGGCTGGCAGTGCCAAAGTGCTGCTAATTAACGACGTTGCTCTAGGTCTTGTTCACCGCTTTGATGCCAGGCGGGTGTCTGCAAGGCCTCCACGGGACACCCAAGGCGCTTCCGAGGGGGTCCCGCTCCGGGGGGGATCCGGCCGCGGGGATCCCGCGGCCGGATCCCCCCCGGAGCGGGACCCCCTCGGAAGCGCAGAGCGGCTCCAGACGTGGAAGCCACGGAGGGCAGCCCCACGTCCCCCCCTGCTCTGCAGCATATGGCAGCAGAGGGGCCCCTCCGGCGCTGCCCCCCTTCCCGGCGCCGTCCCGGGAGCCCCGTGGGGCCGCGGGGGCTGCCGCGCGGCAGCGGAGGCCACTGGCAAATGAGCAGATTACGGCAGCCCGGCACCATCTGGCAGGACTTAACCGGGAGGCAGCGGCGGGGGAGGATGGAGGGATGCGGGGAGGAGGGGAGGGAGCAGCGTCCGTCGAGGCAGCCTCAGCCGGGAGCTCCTCGCCTGGGAATGCCGCGGGCACCGGGAATGCCACGGGCACCGGGAAGGGCTCCGCGCCTGCCGCCGGCTCCTCCCGGGGCTCCTCTCCATGAGGGATTTGGAGAGAGGGGCTGCAGGCGCTGCCTGGTCCCGGGGGACAAGGGGGATTGGGATGCTATTAATCACAGATCACACAGATTGATCCGCTAACAGGATCAGGCGATTAGACCCCGTTAATCCGAACCTGCTCCGAGGCTCCCGCCCCGGGGAGAACTCGGATTAAAAAACTGCCAGGTTAAATCTGCGGCAACGGCCAGATCAGAAACAGCTAAAGCCCCAGGTAGGATTAAACCGAGCCTATAGCCCTCTCCCCGGCTAAACCCCGGCTCGGACAGGACCTCCCCGCTCGCGGCCAGGGGAAAACACTGCAGGGCCCGTGGGGACGGGGCCCGCACCAGCCCCCGCGGCGGCTCCGACGCCCTCGCAGCCCCGCACGGGCCGAACCGAACCGGGCCGGGCCGGGCCGGGCCAGCCGCGGGGTTCGGCAGCACAAGGTCCCGGCACCCCCGGGTCACCAACCCCAGCGCGGCGGCTCCTCCGGGCCCCGCCGTCCCCGCGCACCCCGGCCCTCCCGCCGCCAGCCCCGGGGGACGTTTCGAGCCCCGGCGCCGCCCGCCCCAGCCCCGATCCCTGCGCCGGGATTCCCGGTTCCAGGGTGAATCCCGCCCACCCCCGGCTGCAGCCCGGCTCCCCCGGCTGCCGGCACCGGGCCCGGCTCGGCGGAGCCCGGGCGCCCCCAGCGCCACCTCCCGCCGGGTACCGGGAGCGGCTCCCACCTCCGCGGGAGCGGGGGCTCCGTGTCACCGCCGTGTCACCGGGCCACGCGCGGGCAGGGGGGGCTCCCGCCGTGTCACCGGGCCCCTCGCGGCGGCTCCCGCCGTGTCGCCGGGCCCCGCGCGGTGCCGGCGCGCACGTACCGAGCACGAGGATGCGGTCGGCGGGGCGCAGCTCGGGCAGCAGGTGCGGGCGGAAGCGGCGCAGCGGCCCGAGCCACTCGCGCGCGGCGGCGCCGCCGGCCCCGCGGTACCGCCCGTCCCAGAAGCCGCGCGCGCCGTAGCGCGGCCCGGCCCCCGCCATGCCGCCCGCGCGCGCCGCTTCCGGCGGTGCGCCCCGCAAAGCGGCCCGGCCGGCAGCGGCGGCCATGGCGGCGGGGCGCGGGGCGGCGGCGCTGCGGCGGGCCTGGCGCGAGCGGCGCGCGGCGCTGCTGGAGCCCCGCTACACCGCGCTCGTGGCCGCCTGCCTGTGCGTGGCCGAGGGCGGCCTCAACCTCTGGGTCATCCGCAGGGTGCCCTGTGCGTGCGGGGGAGCCAACGCGCGGGGACGGGCGCGGGGACGCGGAGGGGGCGGTGGGACGAGGAGGAGGACGGGGCGGGGGTGTCGGAGGGACAAGAACGGGGCCCGGGGGGCTCGGACGGGGTCGAGGGGACACAGAGGGGGCAATGGGACGGGGATGGGGTTCGGTGGGACAAGAACGGGGCCCAGGGGGCTCGGACGGGATCGAGGGGACACAGAGGGGGCAATGGGACGGGGATGGGGTTCGGTGGGACAAGAACGGGGCCCGGGGGGCTCGGACGGGATCGAGGGGACACAGAGGGGGCAATGGGATGGGGACGGGGTTCGGTGGGACAAGAACGGGGCCCGGGGGGGCTCAGAGCGGGTCACAGGGACACGGAGCGGGTCGGGAGGACACGGCGGGGCGGTAATGAGTCAGGGATGGGGTTCAGCGGGAAAAGAATGGGGCCCAGGGGGCTCGGACGGGGTCGAGGGGGCATGGAGGGGGCGATGGGACAGGGATGGGGGTCAGTGGGACAAGAAAGGGGGCCCTGGGGGCTCAGACAGCAACGGGGGAGGCGCTTGGATGGGGATGGGGGGACATGGAGGGGGTCAATGAGACAAGAATGGGGCCCCGGGAGGCTCGGACAGGGACGGGCTCAGATGGGGACGGGGAACAGGGACGGGGCCTGGGGCGGCGCTGGCGCCCGCTGGTCCTCCCGGGCAGCGCCGTCCCCGTGCCGTGGCTGAGGCGCCCGCGCGCAGACACCGAGATCGACTGGCGGGCCTACATGGAGGAGGTGGAGGGCTTCGCCAACGGCACCATGGACTACACGCGGCTGCAGGGCGCCACGGGGCCGCTCGTGTGAGTAGCGGCCGGGCGAGCGCACCGGGCCCCGCGCACGGCACCGGGCCCCGCACTCACTGCCCGCTCCGCAGCTACCCCGCCGGCTTCGTCTACATCTTCCTGGGCCTCTACTACGCCACGGGCCGCGGCAGCGACGTGCGCCTGGCGCAGTACCTCTTTGCCGGCCTCTACCTCCTGCACCTGCTGCTCGTCTTCCGCATCTACTGCCGAACCAACAAGGTAGCGCGGGGCTGCGGAGGCTGCCCCGAGCCTCCCGGGAGGCTGCAGGCAGCAGCGGTGGCTCCAGGACAGGCTGCTGATGGTGCTGAGTGCCCGCATGTCCCTCCGTCCCCACAAGGTCCCCCCGTACGTTTTCTTCTTCATGTGCTGCGCCTCCTACCGCATCCACTCCATCTTCGTCCTGCGGCTCTTCAACGACACCGTCGCCATGGCCATCCTCTTCCTCGCCATCAACCTCTTCCTGGACGAGCGCTGGTCTTGGGGCTGCCTCATCTTCAGGTGAGGATCCATGTGGGCTGGGACATCATGAACATAGCGTCGCTGCTTGCCCGGCCCGCAACGTTGCAGCAGGAGGGCTCGTTGCTCCGAGGTCCCTTGTCCCAGCAGCTCCTGCCATGGGCAGGAGGGGGGACCCTGTCTGTGGAGGGGGTCGTGCAGGGGCTCAGGCTCATGGAGGAGGCTGCACGCAGCGCCAGGAGGCCATAGCTTCAGCTCTCCTTCCCACTCAGCCTGGCCGTGTCAGTGAAGATGAACATCCTGCTCTTCGCGCCAGGACTTCTCTTCCTCCTCCTCAAGCGTTTCGGTCTCCTGGGCTGCATCCCCAAGCTCTGCATCTGTGCCCTGCTCCAGGTGGGTCCCTGCCCGCTCCCAACACGTTAGCTCCGGGGCAGGCAGTGGCTTTGCTGCGGCACCAGTGCCCGGCCTGGCCCCGTGCCATGAGCCGACACTGCGGAACGCGCTGATCCTGGGGCTGCTGCCTGTCCCAGGCCTTCCCCACGCTGCTGCCGGGCATCGCGGGGTGCCGGGGCCTGCGGCTGCTGTGAGGGGGCCACCGTGTGCCCTGCAGGTTCTGCTGGGGCTGCCCTTCCTGCTGGTGAACCCCGTGGGCTACCTCAGCCGCTCCTTCGACCTGGGCCGCCAGTTCCAGTTCAAATGGACGGTGAACTGGCGCTTCCTGCCCGAAGAGGTTTTCCAGCATCGCGCTTTCCACGCCACGCTGCTCCTGGCTCACCTGGCTGGCCTGGGGCTCTTTGCCCTGCATCGGTGGCACAGGTGAGGCCCAGGATGTCCTGCTGTTGCTAATGCTGCTCCTGCCACCAGGCTCTGGGACACAGGACATGGCCCAGCGGCCCTCCTGCCCCCAGAGTGGCAGGTGTGAGTTGGGAGACGTTGCTGTCCCTTTGGGGTGGTCGTGTCTGATGGGAAGGCTGGGGTGGAAAAGCCTGGTGGCATTTGAGATCAACAGCTCTACTTCCCTAGCAGGTCCAGAGAGAGCATCCTGACCCTGCTAAAGGATCCTGCCGAAAGAAAACCCCCGTCCCCTCCCTTGTCCGCCAACAATATCCTTTGCCAGAGCAGGGGGAAGGCGGGGAGACCTTGGGCTCCGCATCCTTGGGCTCCCAGCCCTGCCCCACAGTGAGGCCTGGCCTGATCATCCCGGGCGCGGCGGCACCCGAGCGGGCAGAGCTGCCCCAACAACCCGACCTGTTGGGAAGCAGCTTTTCCGCAGGGCTGGGGGGTCATTGCCGGGTGTGACTGGCAGCCTCCTGCGTTTGTCGCCTTAATGCCCGCGCACAGATCGTCTTCGTGCTCTTCTCCTCCAACTTCCTGGGCGTCTGCTGCAGCCGCTCGCTGCACTACCAGTTCTACGTGTGGTACTTCCACACGCTGCCCTACCTGCTGTGGTGCACGCCGACCGCCAAGCTCGCCCACATGCCCAAGTAGGTGCTGGCCGGGCCCGGGACACGTGGGGGCAGCGGCCCGCGGGGCTGCCGCGTTGCCGCCGGGCTAAGCTGAAGCTCTTGGTGCCGCAGGGTGCTGCTGCTGGGCGTCATCGAGCTCTGCTGGAACACGTACCCCTCCACGGCGTGCAGCTCCCTCTCGCTGCACGTGTGCCACGGCCTCGTCCTGCTCCAGCTCTGGCTCGGCACAGCGGCCCCGCTCGACGCCGAGCCCGTCAGGAGGCCTGCGCCGCTCCCCAGGAAGGTGCAGTGAGCGCCCCGCCGGCTGGACCACGGGAACTGGCCTCTGGGACTGCCCCTCCGGGGTCACCTTTCCCTACCCGGCTCCCACGCTGCCCTCGGCCTCCCCAGAAAGGCCGCGAGCCCCAGAACTGCTTGAAGGGGGCAGTTTGGGGCCACCCGGGTAGTGTCCCGAGGGACTTCTCCAATAAAGGGGGCTGCGTGTGCCCTGTCCCGGCCGCGGTGTCCTCGTGCTGTGGCTGTGCCAGGACAGTTGTCCTGTCAGGTCACCCCAGCAGCCACCGGGGCCCGGGAGCTGGCATAGCCTTCGGAGAGCCCTGCCTGGAGCCGGGGAGCAGCCTCTGGCCTCAAGTTAAGACAGAGGCTCTGCAAAAAAAATCCCTTTCCTTAGGGTTTAAACCATCATGGTGCAGCCCAGGGCTCCTACCTGCAGCCTGGTCCCACCAGCAGGACTTTCCCTAGTCCCTTTTTTCTGTTCCCAGCTCGGGAGAGGTGGCAGCAAAGGGGGAGGACCCCAGCACAGAGCAGGGCAGCACGGGCCGAGCGCAGGCGGCACGGAGCCACACGTCTTTATTGGCCCCGTCACACGTTGTTGGGGTTGTAGCACAGCATGTTCAGCTTGATGTTCTCGTCCCAGTGGCGCAGCAGCAGGAAGAGGTGCCGGGCCGCCCCTTTGAGGCAGCCCACGTCCACGCCGTGGGGCAGCCGCTGCGCCTGCAGCCACGCGTCCGCCTTGGCCGCCACCAGCTCCCACTCGTCGAAGAAGGCGGCACAGCGGTGCTCCAGCCACGCCAGGGCCACGGCCGTGGCCCAGCTGGCGCCTTCCAGCTCCTCCGGCCCCGCGTCCTGCCAGTTCACGCTGGCCTCGGAGGCGGCGGCCGAGGAGGGGCCCGTGTCGGACTCGGAGCCGTGGCCGCTGTCGGCCTGCGCCCACGCGGCCGCGCTGGGCACCTCGGAGCAGGTGCTGCGCGAGGGCGGCGAGCCGGGCGCGGGGCTGCCCGCGGGAGCCGGCGCCGCCGCCTCGGGGCTGCCCCTGGCCCCTGGGGACAGCGGGCTGAGGCTGGCGCGGTGCGAGGCGTACGGGGAGGCCCGGCGCAGGCGCTCCAGCGGGATCTGCACCACGGCGCAGAAGCCCTCGCTGAGCTCGAAGGGGCCCTGCGCTTGCTGCAGCTGCACCTGCGGGGACGGCGGGTGGGCGGCCACGCGGGGCAGGGGCTGCGCGGTCTCCGTGCTCCATCCCGCAGCCCCTGCCCGCCTCGCTGGGCACAGGGAAGCGGGGAAGGCGCCCAGCACGGGCCAGCGCTCCTTACCAGGGGGAGGTAGTCGTGGCTGGCGCTGCTGCTGGCGCAGTCGCTCTCCGGGCTGAGGCAGTGCGGGAGCAGCGCCAGGCCGGGCCCCCGGCGCCTGCCCACGCTGGACCTGTCCCCACAAACGGGCTCGTTACGGGGGCTGCGGGAAGCGGCCTGGCCCAGCCGGCTCCATGAGCAAGTGGTTCCGCTGCCTTTTCCAGAGAGGAGCCGGATCTGGGCCAGGCTGCGCCAAGGAAGGGGCTGGAGCAGCCCTTGTACCGAGGGAAGTGCTGGGGCGGCCGATCTGTGCCCAGCAAGCAGCAGTGCCCCCCCCGTGCCCCTTGCAGCGCCTCAGCCCTGGGCACCGGAGCGGGGCAGCCTCACCTGGAGCCACCAACGCTCTCCGTGGATCTCTGGGAACCCATGGAGGTGGTGGAGGGGCTGGTCGGAGGCCCTGAGAGGGGGAGAGGGGTGAGTGCACATGGGCCGTGCTGCACCTGAAGGCACACGAGGGTGCCCAGGGGCACAGGACAGCGCTGGCACCAAAGGCGCCCACCCCGTCCCCCCAACCCTCAGCACCCCTCCGCCCTGCATGTACCGTTGGCGCTGGTCTGCTTCTCCCAGCCGGAGGTGGCGGAGGACGCGCTGCCCGGGGACGCGGGGGGCTCGTCCCGCTCTGCGGCGAGAGAACCCTGAGGGCGCCGGGGCTCCCGCGCGGCGCAGAGCTGCTGCCAGGGCTGCGGAGCCGCCAGCAGCCCCACGGCTGGTGCCTCTGCCCTGTGCCCAGGGCCTTGGGGCCGGGCTCGCTGCTCCCCGAGGCAGGGACGGGGCCCTGCAGCGCCCTGAGCCCACAGCTCCGCATAGCCCAGATCCCTGGGATTGCTCAGACAGCTCCCCGGAGAGGCCAGGCAGGAGCACGAGCCCCACACGGGGCCCGACTGGTACCTGCGGTGCCGAGCGCCTCATCCGGCTCTTCCGCATCCTGCTGCCGGCCTAGGGCTGCCGAGGGGCTCCTGCGGCGCCAGCCGTCGGCCGGGGCCGCGCGCGGGTGACCGGCAGAGCTGGCTGTGAGAGACCGGCTCCGCGTGGGCGACGCGCCGGGCTCGGCGCCCTCGGCGCTGCCCCACGTGCAGGGCACAGCGCTCCCTACCTGCGCTCCACACCTCCAGGGCGGCGGGCAGGGCTGCGCGCGTGGTGGCGTCCACGGGCACCGCGCACGTGTACAGGGAAGGCACGTTGCAGGCTTTGCTGGTTTGCATGGCCTTGAGGCGAAAGCGGCGGGCGAATCCTGCCCCCAAGACGGGCGTCAGAGGCGGGTGAGCGGGGGAGGCCGGGGCCGCGCGCCGGCTCCTGCACCCACCCTGCTCCAGCTCCGCTTCCCGCTGCGCCGCGTTCTCGTGGTCCCGGATGACGGAGCGCGCAGCCAAGTGGTGCAGCGGCTTCTCCCACGTCTTGCCCACCCGCGGCGGGGGCTCCTCTTTGCCTGTCCCGTTCTGGGGCCGGAGCAGCGCTTCCAGCGAGGCCGTGACTTCCCAGGACACCGGCTTCCCCGCGCGCAGCGCGTGGATCACCACCTGGCAGCGCAGGGGCGCGCTGCCCTCGCCCTGGCCGGGCTCCCTCGCCTCGGAGGCCGGGGACGCGCTGAAGAGGTAGGAGGGCTCCACCAACATGTCCCAGTCCAGGTGGGTCGGCGAGAGCAGGTTGTCTGAGCGGGAGCGAGGTGCGGTGTCAGCAGGACCGCCCCGAGCCCGGCAGGGACACGCATGTGCCCGCGTGGCCGCCGCACGGAGCCAGCGCTCACTTGACTCGCCCATGCTCCGCTGCAGCCGCTGCGTCTGGGGGCCCAGCTCATCCAGCTTCCCCTCCAGCGACTGGTTCCTCTTCTGCGACACCTTCTCGAGGGCCCGGCGGAGCCGGTGCGCGTCCAGCTCTCCGTGCGGCGAGGAGAAGCTGCGGCCGGCCAGGGCCGCTCGCGCCAGCGCCTTCTTCCTCCGCGCCAGCTCCTCGGCGCTCCGGGCCGTTGGCACCTGCGGAGGGGAAGGCGCCTGCAGCTCCCGGGGCTCCCGGCCTGCCGGTTGCTGCTGCCCTCCCGGGGCGCAGGCTGTCCCAAAAGGTGACGTCCAGCCTCGGCCAGGCCCCCAAAGCCGGCAGATGTGCCAGCAGCACTCGCATACGCCAGGGAAGGGCTTGCTGCAGTATGCAATGAGCGTGCAAACGTCCCTGGGGTTTGAGCCACTCTGGCATTAAGGCAGGATCGGTTTCGGTGCCTTTTTACTGGTGTGGGAGGCTTGGTTTGGTTACTAAAGGATGGACTGTGCTGCAGCCACTCAGCACAGAGCAGCAGGGCCCTCGGTAGTGACACCGAGCAACAGCTCGGCTAGAAACCTTGGGGTTGAAATAACATCTCCAAGCACAGGAGCACTGAGAAGAGAGCAGGGAAACCACTGTGACTGCTGGAAAGTTAGCACCTGCATGTAAATGGAGCAGCTTGCGAGGAGCTGGGTTTGGGAGGAACCACTCACTGCTTTCTCGCTCTACTGCCAAGTGACCTGGAGCCCTGGGGAGCTGCTACTGGAGTGCATTGGGAATCCTGGATCCAGTGAGGGGCCGTGGCTTGGATGTTGGGAAGGGATTGGCAGGCAGCTGGGCATCAGCACTCATTCTCCCCAGCACTGCTGGCCCCAGGCGACGGGTGCGTGGGGAGGGGATCGCTTATGCTGCAGGGAAGGCTCCTACGCGTGACATTTGGGTTGCGGAGGCCACCAGCTGTGCCTGTTATGTAACCGCAGATAGAGGTGGTGGCAGGTGCCTGGGGACAGGTGGCCTTACCTGGTGTCAGAGCCGAAACCTTCACAGGGGGAGCGGCCGTCCCCAGCGCGACCATCGGGCTGGGGTAACACCAGCAGCAGGAGGGACGCGGCCGAGCGCGGCACAGGGAGGCTTTGGCCAAGGGCTGGAAGGGGCCGCTGGTCCCTTACCTGGAGCGGGCGCAGCTCTTCCCAGCTGCACCCCGCAGCACGGGGCGGGCAGGGCTTGGAGCTGCTTAAGGCTTTCCCCAGCCACAGCTGCCTGCTGAGCTGGGTGAGTGGCACTTAGGGCCCCTGCTGTCCAGTTCTCATAAGGCAAAACCGCTGGAGAAACTTAAAACCCAGACCTGTGCACTCCAGAGCAGCCTCCGGGCTGGCAGGCTGCAGGAGCCCGGCTAGAGCAGGAGAGACCCCCAGCCCACGGGCACCCCGTCGGCGCTGGCCGCGCACCGGCCTCACCTTGGTGGCCGCGGCGGGCGCCGGGGGCAGCGGGGCCGACTTGGTGGAGGACTCGCAGAGGGACAGGCTCTTCTGGCCCTGCTGCGAGTTGCCGCTGGAGGCGGGGGCTGGCGCGGTGCCGTTGGCAGGGGCCACGTCGCGGGAGCCCGTGGACTCGCTGCTGGTGGAGCTGCGGGAGAGCAGCCCGGCGCTGCGGTCGGTGCTGACCGAGCAGTGCGTCAGCACGTACTGCTCCTGGATGTAGGACGCCTGGTAGATCCGCTTCCAGATGTCGCCTCCTGAGATGGGCTCCGCACCTGCCCGGCGGGCGCACGGCCTCGTCACGGCCAGCCGGAGCCCAGTGGCTCCCGTCCAGCCACCCCGGCATCCCCTGCCCCACTCACTCCTCTCCGACTCCTCCGTGCCACCAGCGGAGAGCTCCAGGGAGACCTCGCAGGACTCGGCGGTGCCTCGGGAGGGCTCCTGGCTTCCGGCGGCCGCTGGCGGCTGTGACCCCTCGGGGCTCAGCGCCTCCTCCTGGGAGGGGAACGCGGAGCCGCGGGAGCCGCAGCGCGGCCGGCCCCGGCCCTGGCGCGGAGCAGGCACAGCCATCAGCGCCACGGGGGACGCGGCACCGCGAAGCCGCGCGCGGCCCGGCTCTCACCGGCAGGCGCTGGAGGCGGAAGCGGGCCACGTTGTAGAGGGTGCAGTAGGTGACGAGGCGGTCGCCCGGGTAGAGCGTGGCGATCTCGGTGGGCGAGAGCAGCGCCTCCAGGCTGTCGGGCACGTACCAGTCGATGGTGATGTCGCTCAGGGCCGGCTCCATCGCCTTCTTCAGGCACTTGATGAGCTGCGGCAGGGAGAGGAGCCACTGGTACAGGGCACAGCGGCGCCCGGCCGCCCACCCCATTGCCCCGCAGCCCCCCACGGTCCATACCTTGGGCTGCAGCCGCTCCGCTGGCCCGAGGAACTCGGCACAGCCCCGGCTGGCCTCAGCCATGCCCAGCAGCAGCCGCCGGGCAGCCCGCGGGCCCAGGCCAAAGCTGAAGCACCTGCAGAGAGCACAACACGCTGCAAAGAGGCCCTGCAACAGCCGTGCCGCCAGCAACACTAGAGGAGCAGGCTCCGCTCGCGGGGGCGTTGGAGGCGACACTTGGGGATGCAGAAGGGGGCATCCGGCTGCCGCACCGGGGGAGTGAGCGGCGTCCCCCCCGCAGCCCTTTTCCCGCCCGGCGCCCTCCGTACCGGAGCGTGCTGGCCTGCCGCCGCACCAGCTGCAGGATGCGGCCCGCGGCGCCGGCGGGGACGGCGGCGGCGCTGCTGAGCAGGAAGAGCTGCCGGGGGTAGCCGCGGTGCAGGGGCTGCGCCAGCGCCCAGCTCACGGCCGCCAGCAGGTCGCTGCCGCCCGGCTCGGCGCGCAGCCCAACGAGGTGCTCGCACGCTCGCCGCAGCGTGTCCTGTCGGCGCGGAGAGAGACGATGGCACCGGTGCCGTGCGCAAGGAGAGGGTCAAAGCCGGGGAGGCCGGTCCGGGCGAGCACTCACGTCGCCGCAGAGCCGGCTGGCCGGGAAGAGCGGCTTGACGTCGGCGCCGAAGCCGGCGATGTTGAGCAGGGTCCCCGGCGGGAGGCTCTTCACGGCCACCAGCAAGGCCTCCTGCGGGGCCGGGCAGCGCGGCGTGGGGCTGGGG
The DNA here is from genome assembly GCF_059628265.1 of Tinamus guttatus. Lineage (NCBI taxonomy): Eukaryota > Metazoa > Chordata > Aves > Tinamiformes > Tinamidae > Tinamus > Tinamus guttatus. The sequence goes on along the minus strand of NW_028288732.1, from coordinate 181,705 downwards.
CGGCTCTCGGGGCAGCCCTGGCGCCGAAGCCGTCCCTCACCTTGAGCCCGTCAAAGTGGAGGCCACCGGCACGGTCGACAAGGAAGAGGAGCTCGCGGGTGACGCTCTGCAGGTCACTGGGGCCGGCCTCAGCGGCGGGGCAGAAGTTCAGCATCAGCACGGGGTTGGGGAAGATGTCCTTGTGGAAGCGCTTCTGCACGAAGGCCACCTGCGAGCAGGGCGGCAGGGGCAGCCTCGCACCCGCCGCAGCGGCCGCGCGCCCCGTCCCGCCGCCCGGTACCTGTCTGTCGCCGCTGCCGTCCTTGGCGGCCACGCGGGCGTAGTCGCGGCGGCTCCGCACGTGCGCCTCGTACTCCGGGTAGCTCATGGTGCCCTCCTCCAGCACGAGGTGCGGCCGGTGCGGCTCTGCGGGCACAGGGGGCTGCCGGGGCGGCCACGCGGCTCCCGCGGGACAAAGACCCCTGGAGGCTTTTGGGGTCGTTCCCGAGCTCCCCAAGAGGTGCCGCCTTTGCGGGCGCCCTTACCGCACGGGTAGAGGATGATCTCAATGTCCCTGTCGAAGCGGTGCTGCTCCGCCAGGGTGACGCACACGGTGGAGGCAGAGCTGGCCCAGGGGTCGGCGTCGGCGCGCAGCGCGTGCGACGGGCTCTCCAGGCCTGCCGGCACAGCGCCCGTGTCCCTTGTGCCCGCACCGCAACCTCCGCCCCGCCGCCTCCCAGGGGAAAACCACGGCTGCGTCCAGGGAACATCAACCAGCCTCCCCTGCTCTCCTCTGCAGCTGCCTCTCCCTCCTCCGAGGGAAGCAAGCAGCCGTGCGCACTGATCGCCGGCAGCTGAAGTGCCACCACATGTGCACTGAGTTGGAGGCGGGTCTCAGCCTACCCGCCCGGCTCCGCTGGGGCAGGTGGGCTCATTTCCTCCAGAAATCCAGGCGCCCCCCCCGCTCATCACCCCACTGCAGAGCAGAGATAATAAAGATGGGGATGGTCCCATCCTACCTGCTAGCAAACAGGGCCCCTTCACCAGCAGCTCGAAGGTGAACTCGTAGGGAAACGGGTTGCAGGGCAGCCCGCGGAGGACGTCGGTGTCCTGGGGTGACGCGCCGGCCACTGGTTCGCTCCGCGCGCCAGGGCCCCTGAAGCAGCTCGTGGGGCTGGAGCAGGGGCAGAACCAGGATGAGGCAGCGCCGGGGCCGCCCGCGTTTCCCCCGCGCCCCGGCAGAGACTCAGGAAGCCGTGAAAATCACCATAGGGCCAACCTGTCGTCGCACAGGCCCGCGGGCCCGCGCTCGGCGGCGACGCGCGGCGTCAGCACGGCGGGGAAGGCGAGGCGCAGGGCGCCGCCGCGCAGCGTGGGCAGCTCCCGCGCGGTGCTCACGCGCACCGCCACGCTCGCGCCGGGGCCCAGCGCGCCCGTGCCCATGGCGAACGTGCGGCGCTCGGACGCCTCGTCCAGCACCAGGTGGCCTGCGAGGGGGGCAAGACGGCGCCTGAGCGGGCGGCCTCCCCGCGCCGCGCGGCCGCCCGCGCCGTCCTTACCGCCCTCGCAGCACCGCGGGCGCCCCGCGTCGGTGCCGCGCTGCAGGCAGCAGCCCTGCGCCCGCCGCCGGCTCTGCATGCGGAACGTCACCCGCCGGCCGCCCGCCGCTGCCTCGAAGGCCGCCACCACCTCCGACTCCTCCAGCGGGTAGATGAAGATGCCTGCGAGGCGGCATTGAGCCTCCAGGAACAGGAACGCCGCGGGGTCCGGCTGCCCGGCCTCTCCCGGGAGGCGTTCGCAGCATCCCGGGAAGCGCCCCCCTTACCTTCGACGGGTTCCTCGTGCGGGTTGGTGTAGATGAGGTGGGCGGTGATGGCCAGCGAGTAGCCGTTGGCGCAGGCCTTCACGCTGGAGCTCTTGAGCGGCAGGGCCGCCCACGTGGCCAGTGCGTACAGCCCCGGCATGGCCCCGGCGCCCTGCGGCAGAGCACGAGCACTGCTGGCTGCCACCGCCGGCTCCACCACAAGGTGCTGGCAGCAGCCACACGCTGTCCTTGGCTGCCCCAGGCACCATGGTGCAACACGGGGATGCACCACGGGGAGGGCTGGGGACATTACTCTGGTCCTGGAGCACCTGCATCGTGTTCCCCCTGGAAAGCAGCCCTGGGGACGATCCTCAGCCTGCATGGAGCCCCTCCACCCCCTGTTAAATAAACCCGGCTGCCTCTGTGGCCTCAGTCCTCCTAGACCGTCTCCCACACCGGTTTACCAGGGGAGCATCTCCTGCTCCATCTTTGTCCAGCTGCAGGAGTTACCAGGGACACATGTGGGGGGAAAAAAAAAAAAAAAAAGAGCAAGAAAAACTTGCAACCCATGGGGTAGCTAGGACAAAACAGGTCACAGTGTTTGCGGGGGCTTAATCATTAGTGACAAGGTCAACAGACACGGAGGAGCTGTGTGAAAGGGGGACTCCTGGCTTATGCTCTCTGCCTCTGGGTGAATGACCCCGCACCATGAGATACTGGAGCGCTGCCCTCGCCGCCGGCCTGGGAAGGGATTCCAGCCGGGCTGCCTTCAAACGAGGCACCAGCCCCTTCCTTCGCCCACTGACTTCTCCTTTCCCTCCGGGAGCTAACACTGCTCAGAGCCAAGGGGTCTCTCCAGCGTCATCCCATCCTGCGCTGTCACACAGGCTCATAAAGGACTCGGTCACGCTGAGCTGTCCTTCACCGCGCGCGGACTGCTGGGGTGCCCTGCCCCAGGCTCGGCTCTGCATCTCCGTGTCTCGCTCCTGCCACCCACGCGAGATGCCCCGATGGCACCAGGCTTGGCAGCAAGGACAAGGGCAGGAGCAAGCGAACCCGCTGCCTTCCCCTCGCTCCAGCGGCCTTCGCCCCAGGGGCACCTCGGGCCACCTCCTATAACAGGAGCCTCCAGGTGCCCTTGGATCACAGAGCAAAAGGTGCCTCTGCCCAGAGCATCCTTGGGAGCAGAGGAGGGTGAAACCCATGGAGGCAGAGGCAGAGCCAGGGCTGGCGCAAGGCAGGGGGCCAACCTGCCGCCAGCCACCGCCAGGTCCCCAGGTGCTTCATCCCCACACGCAGAGCTGAGCCCCCACAAACTCACCTCCCAGCTGGCAGGGTGGCACAGGCCCTGCACAACCCAGGCCACAGCATCGCCCGACGGCCCTGCCCTGCTCACGGCATCTAATGAGCCCAAACGGGCATCGGGCACCACGGCTCCACGGCTGGGCTATGCCAAACCGCTAAAGATGGATTTTGCCCCAAAGCGCTTCCGGGCGCTGGGCTGGATGCTCAGCAACCTGCCTGCTATTTGCGAAGTGCCCATCACCCAGGACACCACTTAGTTGTTTACCAGAGACTCACCGAGAAGCCGCCCGGCTGCTTTTTATCGCTTCTCCTTACATTTGCACTAGCAGAGTAAACAGGGCCCATCTGGCCGTGCCGCGCGGCGCGCAGGGCGCACTAAGCCCGGGGTAATGAATAAAAGCAGATGCGCAGCGCTCACCCCATGCACCCTCCTCGTCCCCCTGGCAGCTCTGTGCTGTAGCAGCATCTCGGGACTCATGACTAGGCCTAGACCCAGAGGTACAGCCTGGTGCCTTCGCTGCCCCCTCTTCTTCCTCCTTTCCCAAAAGCTGCCCAATGTGCTGGGGGCTGAGGGCTCATGGCAGGAGCAACACAGGATGCTCCCAAGTTCAGAAATCATTTGGCTCAGGCAAAAAGGAATTTCCTCTGCATGGGGATCACTTCTTCAGATGGGGAAGTTCCTCCTTCCCTGGGAGCCGGTGGCTGCTGCCAGGAGGCTTTGGCGCACGCTGCTCCTGGAGCCAGGAGGTTGTCACCGGCTGTGCACGGAGTTGCCAAACTTTCCCCTGACACCCCGAGCGGTGCCGGCTGCGTGGCCACGGCAGGAGGGCCGGGAAGCAGGCGCAGCGCGGCCAGCGCGCAGCCTCTCCACGGGAGGAGAGTGTCCCCGGAGGCTGCAGGCGCTGGGCATGGCCCTGCCCTGGCATCGCCCTTTGCAGTCCCCAATGCTCCCGTGCGCTTCTCCGCTACTTCTCTGCAGGGGAGGTGGTGCCCAGCGCACAAGTGCACCCAGGCCAGCACATGCACTGAGGCCTGGGACCCCCCCGGCCACCCCGCAGCATCGGGGGGAGTTGGCAGCGAGCAGTCCAAACCACCCTGCGCATCCTTCCCGAGCGAGGCACTGGTCTCTGTCGGCACCATGGCTTACGCCTCCCAGCCCACCAACCCCTTGCAAAACTGCAGTCCCGTGCCAGAAAGCAGGTGCCACCTGCCTCAACCCGCCCCGCACAGTCACCCCCAGGAAACAGGCCCCAGCCCTGCTGGCACAGACATGTCCCAGTGGTGGGTTCTACTGTGCCCATTAGCCCAGGACAGATTCCCTGCATCCCAGCGCACATATGACAGTTACTAAACCTGGCCGTACTTGGGCACCTTTGTGGCCTTGCTGCCTCATTGCCCCTTGCCCCTACTTGGCACCCCCCAAGGCAGCTGTGCACCCCACAGCGGTGCCATCCCCCCGTGCAGGAGATCCCCCAGGATCTTGGACACCCCTCTCCATCCCTGCCCCGGCCGGCAAGGGGCCCTTACCTGGAGGCTGTGGATGCCACGGGCCCGGCTCCGCGGAGCCTCCTCCGCACGTGGGGCTGGGCTGCGCCGCGGCCCTGGGTTTGGGGTACCCGGCGGGGGGGCACGGTGACGGGCGCTGCGTGCCCGGCGCCTCCGCCTCTCCCTGCGGCAGCCTCCCGTGTGGCGCCGGCTCCGTCAGCGCCGCCGCTCCATCCCTCGCTACCCGGTGCCAGGAGCGAGCGCTGCTCCAAGCCCAGCCTCGTTAAAGGGACACGCGCCCCCGCGCCGCCGCCCTGGGGCCGCCCGCCTCGCCGGGCCCTCCGGCTGCTGCTGCGGCACAGACAAGTGCGCCGGGGCTTTGGCTGCCCGGGACGGCCCGGTTTGTACCGCCTCTCCTATTCCAGGCAAGGCGCGGGGTGAAACACAAGCCCCGTGTGCTGGCCCAACGCCCCCGGGCTAATGCTGCCGCCTAACAAGGGTCACAACCCGCAGTGCTAGGAGAGGTCTCAGCTGTCCCGAGGCTGCGGCGAGAGGACGGGGCAGGGAGCCCGTGGAGCGGAGCCGAGCACCCAGACCCGGGCGCTCTCCCGGGATCCACCCGCACCAGCCTCGAGCGTTAGAGCGACATCCCAGCCCCGAAGGGCAGCAGAGCAGAGGGGAGACGTGGGGTGCCAGCTCAGCCTGGGGTGACACCGTGCCGAAACAGCCCGCCGGGAGAGCGCGGCCGAGCCGGGCCACGCACGGGAAAGCTCGCGGAGCCGCCGGCGCTTCCCAGCGCGTCCCAGCGGGGATTGCTCAGACGCAGCCGCTCCTGCGACGCCCCCACGTTGCACCAGGGAAAAACGGCAGATCTGGGGCTCGCCACCGCGCTGAGCTCCACGGCTGCACACAGGGCTCTGCTGCTGCCTCCAGCCGCAGCCGCCTCCTCCGCGGTGCCGACCACGTGCGAGCCGCTGGCTGGGGGGACACGCCGCCTCCTGCCGCCCCTCATATCCCGCCCTGGATGAGCCCCTCAGCCCGAACATCCCCTGGGCTGGACACCCCGTGTTATCCCGCTGCGTCTCGCCCGGAGGCGTTCGCTCGAGCTGCCGCCCTTCCTCGTCGTTCCCGACTGCAGCACAGTGTAGCATAGCGGCTAACCTATATATTACCCTACACGCATGACGGGTGCCACCTCGGCAGGTTGCTGCGTGCCCGACACGCACTGCAGGGGTCTGGGCCACCCTCGGGGGCACCGCGGGAGCCGGCCCCCCTGCGCCGCCCTGGCCCTGGCGAACATGCAGGCTTTGATTTTGCTGCGAGATATTCTTTCTAGGCCAAGCAGACACCGAGAAAGGCTTCCAAATGGGAGTCTTGGATTGATGCCACGGAGCTGCCTCCCCTGGGACAAGCTGGGCACTACTTTCAACCCCCGCGCAGTGCCAAGCCCTGCAACCGCTCACGCAAACCCTGCAAACGCCTCCGGAGCCAGTGCAGTGCTCAGCACCCCACTCCGCTGGGCTTCGTACTGCCTCGGGGAGCTGGGGCAGGGCTACGGACTGCGTGTCCCCGCCACATCACTTCTACCCTGTCCCGGGTTTGGCGAGCCCCGTTATCCCTGGGGATATGGCTGGCCGGAGCGGTGCAGCCCACGGGTGCTGCCAAGACCTAAAGCACTGAGCAGCCGGATGGCTTTAGCACAGTCCGAGCAAATAGCCTAAAACGGGACCGGGGGGCCTGGCCACGGAAATGCTCTTCCCGGGCAGGAAGGTCCTACCCGGCACCCGGCCGCCTTGCGCTTCCCGGGGCCTCGCAGGGTCTGAGCGCCCGGCCGTGCAGCTCCTGGTGCGAAGCGAGCGCCTGGGGGAAGCTCCGGAGCGCGGCCGGACCCTGGAGCGGCCCGGGAGAGCGGCCAGCGCTGCTGCTTCCCGGGCGCAGCCGCAGCCCCGGGGATGGTGGCACGGGCGGGCAGACGGGGGAGGGATGGACAGACGGACGGAGGATCGAAGCGAGTCTCCGGCGCCGGTGGCTGCCGCCGAAGGGGGGTTCTCCCCACACCGGGGAGGCGGGGGGCTGCCGCCGTCCTGCCCCGGCCGGGGGGGTTGGCCGCGCCGCTGCCTCCCTCTAGCGGGAGGAGCCCGCAGGGCCCCGGGCCCCGGCCCCACATCCCGCCCCGCCGCCCCGACCGGCCCCAGCTCCGCCCCGGGCCCGGGCACGTGGGACGGGGCGGGCGGGTCGCGCTTCCGGGAGCGGCGGCGGCGGCGGCAGCGCGGTGAGAGCGGCCCCGGTACTGCCGCATCCTGGGCCGGGACCGGGACCGAGGCGGGGAGCGGGGCCGGGACGAGGCGGGGAGCGGGGCCGGGAACGCGGCCCTGCCCGGGCTTGTCCCCGGCCTGCGCCCTCGGGCCCTTCCCGGGAGTCCCGGTGCTGCCCGCCCCGAGCTCCCCCCGGCCGCTGGAGGCCCCGAGTGCCCCTCGCTGCAGGCACAGGAAGGACGGGCCGGGAGGCAGGGACGGGGTACTGGGGTGCAGGGACCTGATCCCGGTTTTCTTTATGCCCGCAGCACCTGCAGCAATGGGGAGACCCAGGAAAGAAGCCACCAGCACCTCATCCCCTCGGCCCGCCACGACCGCATCCAAAGCCGTCCCTGCTGCGCCGCCACCTTCCGCCTCTGCTGCCCACGCCAAGGCCGCAGGGAGCCGCTCCAGGAGCACCCCGGGTGCTGCCGCTGCCGTCCCAAAGCAGCAGCCGGAGGCCAAGCCGAGCTCGTCCCAGCCGAGAGCCGCAGCACCCCGTGGTGCCCGAGGAGACTGCGGGGAGCAGGGCAGAGCGTCCGCCCCCAGCTCCTCTGCAGCCCAGAAGAAGCAACATGAGGCCAGAGGGGCCACAGCTCAGGCCAGGTCTGACCCCAGTTCCCCAAGGAAACCTCCTGGCTCTCACCTCAATGGAGCCTTGGGCAGTTTTCTGCCTCCCCTCAAGAGCCAGGACATCGAGCAAGTGGAGAGGGAGACGCGGGGCCAGCTGAGCAATCCCACCTGGTACGAGTGGCGGAAGAACCGCATCACGGCCTCCGTGGCGCCCAGGATCGCCAAGAGCAAGTTTGCCAATGGGAAGACGGATGAGGTGCCTCAGTCGTACCTCAAAGCGGTCGTGAGCTCCGGCCCTGGGGTGCAGACGCCAGCCATGTCGTGGGGCATCCGCAACGAGAAGGCAGCCGTGCAGGCCTACGAGCAGCTCAAGTCCCAGAAGATGGGCAGGCCTGTGAAGGTGGAAGACTGTGGCCTCTTCATCCACAAAGGGAAAGAGTGGCTTGCAGCCAGCCCAGATGGAGTCATCAAAGAGGCAGATACAGGGAATTCCCTGGGGCTACTGGAGGTCAAGTGTCCCTACAAGCACAGAAACAAGACGGTGAGAGAAGCCTGCAAGGACAAAGATTTCTGCCTGGAGCTGCGCGAGGACTCCTACTCGCTGAAGAGGGATCATCCCTACTACACGCAGGTGCAGTGCCAGCTCGCGGCCGCCGGCTTCCAGAGCGCCGACTTCGTGGTGCACACCAACAGGGAGACGGCCGTGGCGCCTGTGGATTTCGATCCCCACTTCTGGGAGCAGACGGTGCCCAAGCTGGAGAAGTTCTACGTTGAGGCGGTGATTCCCCACCTGGAAGAGAAGGCAGGCAGCTCTGTCTGGGCCAAGGAAGAATAGAGCCTTCTTCCTTGCTCCCTCACATTTGGGTTGTCCGCTTAATCCCAGCTTTGGCCCCTAGTACAGAAATGATGCCTGCATTTTCTGCTGTTCTTAGGCCATTCTCTGGCTCAGCCCTAGCACACTGTGCCCGAATTAAAGAATTTTCAGTAGCCAGGCCCTTGTTGAACAAGGATCCCTGCAAGTAGTGACTTCTTTCTGTCCTGCTGAAGAAAAAGTGGCCTGGAGCCAGGCCAGCTCTCAACCCCAGCACTGCCCCGCGCTGTGCTCCCAATCACATCTCCAGTTTCAGCCTGTTACACTGTCTGATAAAAGCCCGCACACATCTGGATCTCCAGGGAAAGCCAGTGATGTCTCTATGCTGAAATACCAGGCTTACTTTGCAGAGAAAACAGAATGACCAAAAAAAAAAAAAAAAGAAAAAGAAAAAGAAAAAAGAAAATGTAACTGCTGTCAGGACTAAATTTCACTCCATACTGGACACAGAGCCAAGGAAGATTTGTCAGACCCGAGAACAAACCGCGGCTTTTGAGCTGAACCATTATGTGCCTTAACACCCACAGCAAGGGAATTTGCCCCCTTCCTGTCTTCAGACCTTCTGTTCCTTTGGAGTCAGCCCATGACATTCCTGAAGCAGAGGGATTTGCTTTGAAATGGCAGCTCCATGAGACCTGGCTGCAAATTTGGGAAGACAGAGCCCAAGAGGTTGACTCCGTGATCACAAACCCCCAGATGTTCCTGTAAAACCTTCCCGAGCTCTGCGGCAGGGAAAGGAGGCAGCTACTGTGCCGTTACCAACGGCACCTTCTCTGTTAAATAAAGCATTACTTGGATCAGTGCTGTCACTTGTGCCCTTCAGCGCTGGCCTGGGAGGGAGCCGTGCTTTCCTGGAGGGAAGCGCAGGGCTGGGTGGTGGCACTTGGGGACAGGCCTCACACCCAGCCATGCGCTGCTGCGGGGACGAGACCTTCAAGCAGTTGGGCAGAGGAAACCACTTGGCAAAGTCACATGGAGCTCCAGTCCAGCCTGGGGTGTAGGTGGCATCTGCTTTGCAGGGCTGTGTCCGCCGGGGGTCCCGTTGCCAACACTCCGTCCCCTCCAGTCCTTCCAAACCGACCCCGGCTTTCCCATTTCCATCGCGTCCCGCTCCCCCTCACCTCCCGAGCTGCCATCCCAGCCCTCCATCTCCCCAGCCTCCCCGAGCCCCAGCCTCACCTCTGAGCCCCCGAGGGGGCAGCCACAGCAGACGACATGGAGCCCGGGAAACTCTTAGAAGGCCCAGAGGAAGGTTACAGAGAGGCCACAGAATCATGCTGAAGACAGTAAAGTTATGGCAAAAGTACTTTATTATATACAGATGACTCCAGCCACACTCCACAGGGCAAGGACCAGAATTTGCTATTTTACATATCAATACAAAGTAACTATAAAAACATAAAGCACTTTTGGGGCCCAGGCTTTCCACAGGAGGAGAGAGGCACAGGACCAGCGTGGGGGTGCTGAGCGACAGGCAGCTGCCCCACACCCTCCCCCAGCTGTGGTCCCACGGTAACCAGATGTGCAAGTAGGAAAGAACCCAGTTTAGAAAAAAAGCCACAAGATTGGCAAATCCGGACTGTCCTATGCCCTGCTGGCCAGCAGAGAGCCAAGGGCTGAGCCAAGTGTCCCCAGGACAGGAGCGGGGCTGTGTGCCCCGCAGAAGGTGCAGAAGGCACGTGGGCCAGGCTCTTTGGAGGGCTCGTGGGGAGGCAGGAGGTGAGGTCCAAGAGCTGGTGCGCACGGGGCTGCGGGGATCACACACGCACCGCTCGCAGGCAGGAAGGCCGCGGGGATCACCTTCCACTCGGGAACCTACAAGGGGCCTGGTGAGGGCACGTCCCGTGTCTTGGGAGCAGCAGTTGCATAGCAGAAGGGCTCCAGGCCCACTCTTGGTGGGACACCAGCTTTCACTCTATGTGCCCAGGAGAAAAACAGCGCTCTGCAAGGCAGGGCAGCCCGGAGACACAGCCCTGCCTGTGCCTGGCGATCTCTGAGTGCAGGTCTCAGCATCCAGCTGACGTTGAAGCAGGTGTTTCACCACACAGACCTGCACGCAGGAGACAGCCACAGGGCACAAGATTCAACTGCTTTAATCTGCAAGTGGAAAATATGGAAAACTAACTGGAACACTCTCCTGCTCCTGCCTTCCAAAGGGCTCCCAAGCCCCTACCTGTGGCCAACTTTGAGGATAACTGTTCAAGTCCCCTACCACAAATCCCATGTCCCTTTCACACAGGAGACTTCAGTGCAACTGGAAAAATCTAAACCAGGGAGGACTCGTTAGCAAGAACTGCCTTGGTAATAGGCTAAAAGGTTGTTCCACAACTTATTTACAGTGGCTCTCAGTGGGTACATACACAACTGCAGTACCTCAGAGCTCAGTCAGGGATGGGGGCAAACCACTGACCTGTGCTACCCAACACTTTTGCTGCGCTCTGTTCCTGACCTATCAAAACTATCCTGAGGCCTCAGGCGCAGCAACCAAAACCAGGAGCACTGTGGGACAAAAAGAACATCTGCCCCGTGCATCCTACAAGGCTGATCAGACAGCTTCTCCAAGACAGCAGCCCAGGCTAACTCAGGGGTTAGCAGGACTGACTCCTTGCCCTCCCTCTCCAGGGAGCAGAGAGCTTCATGAAGGAAGTTTGCCTGGGCTCTACTTACTGGAGGAGAACTCGAGTCATTGGGGCTTTACCATCACAGCCCACCTGAAAGTCCTAGGCAAGGAAAGGAAAACGGTGAGAAAAAAAGGAGGAAGAGGAGTCACATCTTGGGATAAGTGTAAGCTTCCACCACACCACAGGGAAACTACTGGAGCTAGGTTCTCCTTGGCTGCCCAGGGGGAAAGGCACTGAGCTGGGTTTGTGCAAGGACAGAGATGTTTGAGTGACCTAGTGCATGGCTGGACCACCCTCCTTTCCCCCCACACCTCTGGGGTAACTAAGCTCCACGGTCAACACAAGCCCCAGGGAGGAAGCACGTGGCAGCTTCCAGGAGCTGGAAGTGCACGGGGGGCCCTCGAACGCCGTGGGCTGTCCCTCCCTCAACCATCACTTTGTGCATTGATTGTCTCGCCAAACTGGGCTACAGTCTTCGGCTTAAGAAGAGGACCCCCGACCTCCCTTCTCTGGAAGAGCTTCAGTCACAGAAGCGCTTGCGGGGCACCGTCCGAGCTCGGTTCGAGCGGCGAATCTCCTGCTTGGCATCGCGACATCGCTGGCAGATGAAAACCTCAGGCACGTTGGATTTGCGGATCTTGGCACACGAGAGGTGGATCCAGGTAGCACACTCGTTACATTCAATCATGGGTCTCCCTGCGAAGGGCTTCAGGCAGAAGCAGGTGATCAGGTCCCAGGCGTCATCCTCTGCTCAGGGACAGACAAATACTAGTCAGGAACCATCTTACTGGCCACTTCCAGAGCTGGGGCCAGGCTAGTCCCATGGGAGCGAAGCCTCCAAGACCCCAGCACTGCCTTAAACAAGTCTTAGCCAGTGCCACCAGGGCTGAACAGAAGAGTCACCCACTTACCTTCTGCTTTGGTGTTGGGAGCAGCTGAGAATTCAACAGCTAGAGAGAAAAAGATAAAATAAAGACCAGCTCGGCAAGGAACCCCTACACCCCACTTTGAGCCACGTTTCAAGTCTATAGAATAGAATGTTCCTCCCAAAGAATGGACCATCTCCCTGGGCTTTCCTCTCCTGTTCTCGCAGGTCCCTAATGTATGGGACCCGGGAGAGGCAAGGACTATCTACAAGCGCTCCCTGCAGCTGGGGAGCACGGATAGCACAGGGACAAGATGTGGCATTAACCACAGCACATCATACCACCTCCATACTTCCTAGATACACCCGCTTGCTTACTCACCACTAAGCTGAGAACTTGCTCTGCTTGTATCTTCCCCCTCGCTTTGGTCCAGGGTACTACAAGAACTGGGGCTTTTCCTCCCTCCAGGACATGGGTCGTGCTCCTTTAGTTGAGGATCGTCTCCTGCTGGCTTCTCAGTCCCCTGTGCTCCAGGCATCCAGTCCTTCTCCTCCTTCATCAGCTCCTCCAGGAGGGAATTGGGTTGGGGGTCCCCAGCCGGGTTGATGGAAGGCTCCAAGACCTGCTCTTTAATGGGAGGCTCCTGTCCCCCCAGTGCAATCGTCTCCTTCGCCCGATCCTGATCAATCCCACAGCTTTTCCCAGTGCTCAGTGGGACTCTCTTCTCTGTCTCCTTCTCTAAAATTAGTTTCTTTGCTGGCGGTTTCTTCCTTTTCGTTTGCTGGGGCCTGACATCATAGAAGCTGGTGGTGAAGGCAGGACAGTTCATGAACAGGCTGTTGTCCACAGCCCCCTTGGCCATGGCATTCCTGCTCCTCTTGTCATCTGCCAGGATGTGACCATCGGAGGAGTGGGATGAGGCCCAGCTATCACTGTCCTGAGTGCTGCCCGTGCTGTTCTGGGGACTCATGCTGCCCCGGTGGGTCCAGGGCTCATTCTGCAGGAGAGAAAGATGCAGAACTAGCACCAGAGACCACAGCTCTGATATTCAGCAGAAAAGGGGAAGGGGCCAACGTACCCCCTTGTCCAGTAAAAGGACAGCTAAGGATCTGGGCCTGCCCATGGCAGAGAGCCCCCTAGCACAGGAGCACCCTCGAGCCCTGCTTACCTCCTCAGGGTACGGGATGTAGCCTGCATAGGCCAAAACAAAGGTGCAGAACTGGTTGAAATCTTCCACAGTTCTCTGTCGCTTCTGCAATGGCTGCAACAAATGACACTTGGATTACTCTCCAGGTGCCTCCACTGGAACCAAGTAACATATCACAACCAACCCCAGCACACAGTCCTGGATTAGTGGACAATTATACCAGCACCTGATTCTCAGGTCATCCGAACATCCATCCTTCACGCATGTATGATCTAGCCTGATAGCAACAGTCCTTTCCTTTAAAACCCAGTGATCAGAGGGAACTCCCAGTAAATGCAGGCTCATGCTGCACTGTGGTTTCCAAGCCACCAGGGTCCCTGATGCTGGGGGAAATCCACCCCCAGCCACACAGCCCATCGACTCTGTGCCACAGGAGTAAAGCCATCACAGCTGGGACCCCATCGAGCGCTTGAGGATTCCCCTGCTACTCTAGCATTAACCAGAAGAGTTCAGTGTAGCTGGGGACAAAGTCTTGGAGATTAAACTCTGGGGACCCACCCTTGCTGAATGCCCTCCGGCTCTCACAGCCGAATAGCAGCCGGAGACGGGATCCACTGGAAAGGATTCCCTCCCAGGGAAGCACCAGGATCCCGCTGCACAGCGAGCCCCAGAGACAAAGGGTGGAAAATCACCAGCCCACCCCAGCCAGCAACAGGTATTTAGCGAAACAGCAAAGCACGAGCCCCCTAGGGCCCAGCCAGGCTAATCCCACCACCACGTTTCCATCGGCGAGGGGCACCGGAGTGCAGCCGGCTGGCTGGCAACGCACCCCGCAGCCACGGCCGGGGCTCGGGGCCCTTGCGGAGATCCCCAGCGAGCCGCGGGCACCGCGGCGGCGGCAGGGACGCCCCGACGGGGCAGCGGTGCGGGAGGCCCCGAGCGAAAGCGCAGCCAGAGCCCCGCTGCTCGGGGCCTCTTCCTCCTCTCCGCTTTACACAGGGCAAGGGGAGGAACTGCCGGGGTTAACTACCGAATTGGCACGAGCCGGGAAGGCCGGCACGGGCAGGGGCTGCGCGCAGGGCGCGGGAGGCTCCTGTGCGAAGGGAGCTCGGCCGCCCGGCGCGTGGCCGCCCGGCCGCGGGCAGCGATGGGGGACGGGGGAGCCTGCCCACCCCGCACCGCTCGCGGGGGCACCTCGGGGAGCCCCTGCCCCACGGGAGCAGCCCCCTCTGCTCCGGCGGTTCCCAAGGCCCCCAACAGCCAGGAGGGACCGAGACCGCCCGCCGTTTTGAGCCCCCCCCGCACACACACGAGCTCACCCGGCTGAACCCCCCCCGCACACACACACACACCCGCTGCGGGGAGCGGGCACCCCGCACAGCGCCAGCCCCCCCGGCACCCTCCCGCCGCCCCGCGTGCGCCCCCGCCTCGCGAGCCCCCGCCACGCGCGACACCCCCGCGATCCCCCCCGGCACCGCGGCCCTTCCCCGTCACCCCCGCGAGGGGCCCCGCGCGCGGGCGGCGGCGGGGGGGACACGAGGGGTCCCGGCCCGGCACCTGATGGCTCCCAAGATGGCGCCCGCGCTCCCGGTCCTGCCCCGAGCCGGCCGCCCCGGGAGGGGCCGCAGCCCCCCGCGCGCACGGCACAACCGCGCGCACACACACGCGGTACAGCCGCACACACACACACACACACTCGTGTGTCCCCCCGCACCTCCACACACCCCCGCCCGGGCAGCCACACGGCTACCCCCGCCCTGGACATACACACGCACCAGACACCGCCACACAACCCCCCCGACACACACAGAGCCGGCACCGCCACACAACACCCCCCTCCACACACACACACCGCAACACACACACAGAGAACAGGCAGTGCCTCCCCCCACCCCCACGACACACACACACACGCAGCGGGCGGCCCCGCACAACCCGCCGACACCCCCGCGGCGCCTCCCCAGCCCGGGGCACCCGCACCCGGCGCGGCCCCGCACCGCCGGAAACAGGCACAGCCTCCCGCCCCGCACCCCGCTACAGCCCCCCGACACACACACACACACACACACACACACACACACACACACAGAGCGCTACCCCCCCCGGCACCCCCCATCCCGCACACACACACCGCGATCGCTGCACTTCCCCCCCCGCACTCACCGGGTACCCTCGCACAACCCCCTGCACACACGCGCACACACACACACACACGCGCGCGCACACACAGCGCTACCCCCAGGCACCCCCGCCCCGGGCACTCTCGCACCACGCGCGCACACACACTCACACACACACTCAGACACACACACACACACACACACACACCCCGCACCCCCAGCACCACCCCCGCACACAAGTTTCCCTCGCACGCGGCGCCCCCCCGCACACTCACCCAGCCCCCCGCGGGCAGCACCACGCGGCCGCGCTCGGGCACACTCACACTCACACTCGCTCCGCCGCCCCTCCCCCGCCAACACCGCCGCCCGGGGCAGCGGAGGCCCCGCGGCCGGGCCGTACCGAACCGAACCGCGCCGGGCCGGGCCTCACCTCGTCGCGCGCGGGCGAGCCGGGGCTGGGCACGGGGCTGGCGGCGGCGGAGCGGGGCGCGCCGCGGGAGCGGGGCCGCGCGGGCGGCGCGCCGGGGGGGGCGGCGGCGGCGCGGCCCTCACCTGCCGCCTCCCCGCTCATGCCGCGGGCGGTGCGGGCGGCGGGAGGCAGCCGCGGAGGGAGGGAGGGAGGGGGGCGCGCTCGGTGCCGCCGGCCGGAGCGAGGCTGCGAGCGCCGCCCCGGCCGCAGGGGCGGGACCACCTGGTGGCGGCGGGGCGGGGCGCGGCGGGGGGCGGGCGGCGCGGGGCGGCCGCGGGAAGCGGAGCCGGAGCGCGCCCGCTCCCCCCGGGGGGCCAGCACCGGGCACGGGCACCCGCGCGGCCCGGCACGGACCGGGCACCGGGGCACGCAGCGCCGGGCACGCGGGGCTCCCTCCCGCGGCCCCCGCGCCGCTCCTGCTACCCCAACCCACATCCGTTTTTCCAAAGCCCAGGGACTGCCAGGGCCGCTAGGAAGCAGCTCCGGCCCCACTGGAGCCCTGCATGCTGAGGAAAGGAAAGGCTCTGCGCCCGCTGCGCCCCGGTTTTATTTACACTGCAACCGCTGTGCTGATCGGCAGGGAGTGCGGCCCCTCGCAGCCCGCAACGCAGAGCGTTTCATGGCTTTGAAATGAAACGCAGGCAGGGAGGCAACGGGGATCGAGGCCTGCGGGGGAAAGGGTGCGTGGATGCGGCCCAGGCCCCGGGCCAAGGCAGGATCTCCCCTTCGGTGACACAAACACCAGGCTGGGAAAGGGAACGACAAACCAAACCCGCCCCAAGTGAAAAGACAGGGTCACCATTAGCAGCAAAGGCCTCGTTCCCCTCTTAGGGTGGCGGAGGGGAGGGCAGTGTATTAAGAGCAGAGAGGGGAAACATTTTACAGGAATCTGACTGGTGTTCAGCCAGTTGGAGAGAAAAAGAAAAAAAAAAGCATGGGCAGAAAAAAAAAAAAAAAAAAAAAAAAAACAGGGGAGAGCCCTCCTGCCCTTCAGGGCACTGTGAGTTAAAGCAGGGATGCGGGAGGTCCAAACTGCTTCCCTCATCCCAGCAGAGCAGCAGCTCCAGGTGTAGCATTTCCAGGGGCTGAGCCGGAGCGGCCAGGCCCGCAGCAGCGTTCGGGAGCGCCACGCAGGCGGTGCCCGTTACGAGCGATGCCCGCCGCGTGTCCCCGGCCACGCACCGTGCCAGGCCCCTTGCTCTCCTCCCGCTCTGCCCGGCCAGGCCAGGCAGAAGAGCTGC
This sequence comes from Tinamus guttatus, assembly GCF_059628265.1. Lineage (NCBI taxonomy): Eukaryota > Metazoa > Chordata > Aves > Tinamiformes > Tinamidae > Tinamus > Tinamus guttatus. The sequence continues at coordinate 164,930 of NW_028288732.1, read as the reverse complement.
GCAGGGGCTGTCCCGTTCCTTTCTTCCAGGCCCGGGAGGGGAGGGCAGTTCAGATGGCAGTTTGATGGCACGGCTGACGATCCATGGGGACAGCGGCGTCCTCAGCGCTCTGCCAGGCACAGTTCGGACAGACACTGAGGGGGCCGAGCTTGGCACTCCAGCCCGCTCGTGCAGTCCCGCTCCCGCCTTCTTTATAGGAAACCCTCCTTCCGGAACTGCTCCGTCAGGATGTCTCTGTACTGGTTGAAGCCTCCTTCGATGCGCGTCACGGTGCCATTCTCGCATACCCACAGCTCTTGGCACACCAGGTGGATGAAGCGCTCGTCATGGGACACCAGGATTATACCGCCCTGTGGAAGCACAACGCAGGGAGACTTACTTAGTGGACCACAACCCAGGGCTCTAGCACAAGCTGGGATCCAGCTCACGGTGATGTGAAGAGGACCAGTCTGGCTGCAGAGGATGTCAGGTTTTCACCCCTTTCAGGGAAAAGCTCTAGAGAACTCCTGCTTTTCCAGCAGTGCCTGGAATCTCCTTCTTGCAGGTAGGATAGATAGAACACATGTTCTTGCACATGCAGCAAGAACATATTTTGCTTTGCTTCTTGGAGCAAGTGCAGTTTCTTACTGGCTGTGCAGATCTCTGCTAAGCCTCAAGGACAGAGATCCCAGGTGGAGTCAGTAACAGTGTGAAGCTGACTGCACAAGGCCCTGGGCAACCTCATCCAAGCAGGCCTTACTTTAAATAAAGGGATGGACCAGAAATCTCTGGAGATCCCTTTCAATGACAATTAAGCTTTTCTGTTGTAGGAAAACGAACCCAACCTGGACACCAAAATGGAAAGATTTCGGCGCATCACTGTGGCATCTGCAAGCTGAGTCTGGAGATCAAAACGAGCTTTGTTTAAGGAATAACCAAAGGACATCAGGGCAGGGCTGCGCACTGCATGCAACAACACAGAAGCACATGAGAAATCACAGACTGGCCAAGATGGAGGACAAGGTGCCAAAGTTCATACATGAAGCAAACCCCATACCAGGACAAACAGCTATGGCCAAAATGCAACAGATTCTCCCCACCATCTGCCAGGGACTTGAGGCTACCACGTTGGCTGAGATACAAAGCAACCCAAGCCAGAGGTTGCAGGGAGTGTTGAGAAAAACGAGATATCTCACTTAGAGAATCTTACCCGGAATTTATTCAGTGCCTTTGCCAGTGCCTCAATGGTCTCCATGTCCAGGTGATTTGTCGGCTCATCTAGGATGTAGAAGTTCGGACTGGAAGAGAAGGCAACTCTGAGGATTGCACAGGGACAAACCCAGGCTGAATCTGCACCCCTTAGTGCTGCAAGAACCCCTGCACGGGGCAGGAATCCAGGCTACTGCTCTAGCTACTCAGAGCCACAGGCATTTGCGTGGCCCCAAGATCAGTGTTGCCCAGTTCTGCAGCACCCAAGAGCTCAAAGCAGCAGGAGAAAGTCATCTGCCTCCTTGACGCGGTCCCCGCAGGGTGACAACTTCCCTCCCCACAAAAGTCCCGAAGACTGGGCTTCCCGGAGAGCAGAAGGTCCTTCGATGCCTGCCTTTCCCCCAGTGAAGCAGTTTCCAGGGATGCACCCATGTAAATATTAACAGCATCTGGGAGAAAATTACCAGGGCATAGTCATCTGGGCAAAGGCCACTCGACTCTTCTGACCTCCAGACAGGCTGGCAACAGGGCGCACGGCCAGCTCTCCCGAGACACCGTAGCTCCCCAGCTGATGCCGGTACTCCTCCTCTGTCCTCCCTGCAAGAGCGTGTCACAACACAGCTGTGGCACGTGAGCACCCCAGAGCCTCCGGCCCTCCTGGTGTGACACAGAGCCCTTTGCTGTGACCTGGTCCTGCGCCAGGGCCAGGCAGCCTGTGCGGCGGTAGCAGGGAGGGAAGGAATTCAGCAGCCACGCTCAGGCAATTCCCAAGCGGGGATTTGCGGGGAAACCTGACTGACACAACCAGGACAGGGACTGCAGGGCAGCTGATTGTGTTGACTCCAAGTGACACTTCCCTGAATTCTCTGTCACCAAGTTAGATAATCTCAAGTTGTGGAGAAGGAAGCTGGAGGTTTTGACAGCTGGAAGGAGGGGGTCAGGCAAAGCTATGGCTCGTTCTGTGACTGGCAAGCAAAGTGATTCACAAAGCAGATACCTACCTCTGAAACATGGCTATCATGCAGCACTAGCCCAGGAGCTACAGGCTGCTGGCCACAGAGCTTGTAACAGATTGATAAATCCTCCTGTAAACTAGCTTATTTTTCAAGGCAGGCATCTGAACTTGTGCTTGCCATGAGGACTTGACCCAGAGCAAAAGGTTTCCCCTCAAAGTACTTCAGTGACAGAGCCTTCTACCCAGCCAGTGCTGTTCTCTGCACGGGGAAGGAAGTGGCACAGGCCCACTTAGTTTTGCCCTGATGCCAGCCCTACCTAGCTCAGGAACTAAGAGCTGGCCACATCTCCTGGCATCTCTGCAACTCACCTGGGAACTTCTTTGCCAGTAACTCTACAGCACTGATGTTCAAGTCCAGCTGATCCACATGGTGCTGGCTAAAGTAGCCGATCTTTAGGTTTCTGCAGTATGAGAGAGACGAGGCATTGATACCTGGGCCCTATAACCAGAGCTCTCTCAGCCGCAGCTGCAGGAGGGGGCACATGCATGGCTGTCCCTGTCACTCGGGCAGCTATCACTCCACAACACAGCCCATCTGCCCTGCTCCTCCCTGTCACCCCAGGCCATCCCACCGGCTACCTGTGAGCGTGTCTGATCCCTCTGACTGGTGCCAGCTCCCCCATCAAGATCTTCAGCATGGTTGACTTGCCGGCTCCGTTCTCCCCAACCTAGAGAAGCAGCAGCATTGGAGAACATGAAACCAATGAAAGCACTTCAGAGAGCAGGGCAGAGATCAGGGGACTGATGATCAAGCTGTGGAAGGTGGCAAGGTGGGAGTCTCATCAGTGGCTCCCAGCATCCTGGAAGCTGCACTTCCACCACTGAGGAGTAGGACAGACAGCAGTGCTATAATATGTTCTTACCCTACCCCTGACTTTAGGGATCACCTTGTCCCAGCCCCATTTCCAAGCACAAAGCTGCTGCCTGGCTCAACTCAGCATAAGCCCATGCTGCTGTTTTCAACTGATAGGGAGTTACAGAAAAGATAGACCCAATCTCTCTCGGAGATGTCCAGTGAAAGGATAAAGGGCAACAGACAGAACTTACAAATTCTAACTGGTACTAGGAAAAAAATCCTCACGATGAGGATGATAAAGCACTGCAACAGAGCCAGTTTCCCCCACCAAGGAGGTGGAGGAATTTGTCATTCTTTGAGCTGTCCAAAACTCAGCTGGATGAAGGTTTGAGCAACCTAATTTAACATTAAAGTTGCCTCTGTTTTGAGCAGGGAGTTGGAGCAGACCTCCCATAGTCCCTTGTAGCCACTGTTATTTTGCAATTCCACATACCACACAGATGCGGGACTCCAAGTCCGCAGAGACAGAGAGGGAACGGAAGATGTAGTGATCAGGGTCGTAATAGAAATCTACTTCATCTAGCTGCAGGATGGGTGGGGAGAACTTCTCAAAGCCATCAGGGAACCTGGGAAGGCAGGAAGGGGTAAGAGATGTCCAGAAACATGAGAGATCCTGCTCCCAGCACAACTGGTATGACCCCTAAGGGAGGCTCCCCAAGGACCTTGGGAAGGACAGTCACAAGAAGAGGACACGGATCTGCAGCCCTGGCCCCAGAAGCAAGCTAAGTCTGAAGGCAGGATTCTCTCTAGGCTCCATGTCAGAACAAGGCTGACCCACAGGAAGCGGTGGTTATCCCAGCTGGGACAAGACCCAGGAGCAGCTCACATCACGAGTAGAGTCAGTGCCCTCCAAGCAAGTGCTCAGGATCACTTACTTCATTATCACCTCAGACTCCTTGTCCACAGGTTTCAGCTCTGGCCTACATGAGAAGAAAACACAGAACTAAGATGTGCTGCATGGTGGCTCTTTTCCCCACCAGAATCCTGAATACAGTTTCCAGCCCCACAAAGTCTTATCCCAACAAAAGCTTCTGATCAGAGACAGGGCACCCAGAGCCCAAACCACTCCCACCCTCTGGATACACATCATCTTTCAAGCCCCCTTGGAGCATCTGTTTCTCTCTATAATCACAGCCCCTGACCCATCTCCAGAGAGGAGAGAAAAGGAACAGGCACTCACAGCTTCTCCAACAGCTTGAGCTTGCTCTGCACTTGGGACGCCCGGTTTGCGTTGTAGCGAAAGCGGTCGATGAATACCTAGCAGGGAAGAGCATCACAGTCACAGCCTGTTGGCCTGGGCCTCGCTGCTCTGCTGCTGAGCCTCCTGCAACACCAGAGCCGCTTCCACAGTCCTCTCAAGACTGGGCAACAGCAAAAGCTCAAAGAGCAGAGATTCCTGGAAGCAGGGCAACTTGAGAGGCTCACTAGAAGTATGGGGAAAGGAACAAGACTAGGAGAACAGTGCCCAGACACTGCTGGTTTCTCCCAGTACCTGGATATGTTCGCGGTACTGCTGCTGGGCTTCGTACTCTCGCTGCTGGTTCTTCAGTCGCTCCTCCTTGATCTTGAGGAAGTTCTCGAAGTCCCCACGGTACGTGTCCAGCCGCTGGGAGTGCAGGTGGATGATGTCTGTGGCCACTGCATTCAGGAAGTTCCTGTCGTGGGATACCACTAGGATGGTTGACTGCCAAGTCTGCAGGAGACAGGGACACCTGAGCAACTCTGTGCTTTAGCACAGCAGCCTTGAGTGAGCCTTGCACTGCCCCAGGGCCTCCTGTCACCCCCATACCTGCAGGTAGTTCTCCAGCCACAAAATGGCCCTCACATCCAGCATGTTTGTTGGCTCTAAGGGAAAAGCGAAAAGCACTGAGGTCAGGAGGAATTAGGATGGCTGCATCACGTATCTTTACGCAGGAAGGACAAGTGATTGGCATCCCAAGGAGGAAGAGCTTCTTCCACAGTTCAGGGGCACTCGTGAATGCAGGTGTGTTGAGGGCCAGGGATCAGCCAGGGATGTTCCCCACAGCCAATACAGGCACCCGACACCCTGCAGCAGTGTCTAACTCAGCGCTCCACATCAAAGCTGGGCACCTCTGCAGGATACCAGCTGAGCCCCAGCTCCAGTGATGCCTCCTGCCTCATTCCCTGCAGCAAAATGAATTTCCCCTTGCAGTCAGCCGGAAGCCAGGATCCCATCAAGGGGACAGAGGGGAGAAGGGGACTGTCTGGGGCAGGATGACATGTTGATCCCCTTACTGAGGCATGGGGCAGTCCCTCAAGATGAGCATCTGCTGAGCTCAGTGGAAGTGGTTGCTTGAGTGATTTCACAGCTCCTGATGGTCCCAGCTCTGTCCCTACCGTGCCAGGGGAGCGCTGACAGCCCTGCTATCGCCGGCTGTGTCACACAGGGCTATTTTGGGCAGGGAGTTAAAGGCCACGCTCCGTTCCCAACGCCAGCAAGGGCACGGGCAGGTCCAGCAGCAGTGCTGCAGGAGATCCACAGTATCAACTTACCATCCAGCAAAAGGAGATCTGGCCTAGGAAAAGCAAGACACAGGCATCAGAAGGAAAAACAGCAGAGGGTTAACGCAGAGCACGTTTTACGACACACACAGAGCTGCAATGCCTCAAACTCCCCCCGTTCCAAGCTGAGCTGTGAGAACCCCCCAGGCAGCTCCCCTGCACTTCTGACAGCAGGGAGAGCACCCCATGCTAAAGCTCTGGCACAAACACCTGGGCACATACCTAGCAAAAAGGGCTCTGGCCAAAGCCAGTCTCATTCTCCAGCCTCCGGAAAACTCTCTGAGGAGAGAAGAGGTTGCACATAGGGGATGTTAGTGCTTAATGTAGAAAAACTCTGAGTTTGCTTGCCTGCCAGGCTGTCTGCTCCCACACTCCTCCACAGCCCTCTTATCTCTGCTTGTTGTCCATGGGCACGGCACGAGTCCTGCCAGGCCCAGCTCCTCCCCAGGCCAGCAGGCAGCTGGCTTGGCACCCCCCAGGCAGGAGACTGCACCAAAAGGGCAGGAACAGACCCAGAGCCTCCTGCTGGGCTCCCCTCCCAGTTACAGCTGCTCTCTGTGCGTCAGGCCAAGCCACAGCCATGGCAGCGCCTGGGGCTTTGCTAGGAGAGAAATAACCCTGCTGGCCACCAAGGCCAATGGCTGGGACACAGGATCTCTCCAGACCCATTATATTTTGACGCCCAGAGACTTACTTGGTTTTCTGTTGTTGCATCTTTGTGTTGAAGCCCAGTCCAGCGAGAATGACAGATGCCCTGGAGAAAAGGGGGAGAACTGCAACTCACCTACACCATGTAGCTGCAGAGCACAGACCAAGCTACCAAACCCACGGCCACTGTCGGGGGCACTCTGCTATACGGCATACCCCAAACCACTGCCACATTCTGGTGATACAAACAGACAGGCAGCAGTGCCTGCAGGACTGTCTCACCTTGCTGGTGCCTTGTCTGCCTCGATCTCCTCCAACTTTGCATAGATCTCCGATAGTCTGGCACCTTCCGTCCCTTCTCCCCTGGAGAAGGACAAAGAGGAGCACGTGGGACTGACTGAAGTCAAGGTTTGGGTGGTGGGGGAGGCTGATCTCCCCAGGTAGGACTAAAGTGGGTGAAATGCAGCCCTGCTGGAGCCTTCCATCGGAAGAGCAGGATCTCAGACCAAACCATTACAGCCAAAAGACCATAGGAGGGCTGAAACCCCAGACGCCCCATCTCACCTGCCAGCATTAACCCTGGCAGTCAGCTCCTTCTCCTCCCGCAGCAGGCTCTCGCGAGTGGTGTCGCACTCCAGCACGCTGTGCAGGGCTGGCGTCTCGTCGCCCACCACCTCCTGCTCCACGTGCAGGATGCTGATGTGCGAGGGGATGCGCAGGCTCTGGCTCGCGATCATCTTGAGCAGCGTTGTCTTGCCCAGCCCGTTCCTGCCCACCAGCCCGTAGCGCCGTCCGAACGCCAGGTTCAGCTCCGCTCCCGTAAGTAACACCCTGAGGCGGGAAAACAGGCAGGCAGCTCCTGCTCAGAGTGTCCTGTGGAGGAGGAGGCAACCAGCAGCCGCCTGCCCCAAGCAGACTTCAGGCTGTAGAGGAGCCAAGCAACCCGTGAAGGCTTTTCCTGCCCGGAGCCAACAGGATTAGGGGGGTCCAGCCTGCTCCCAGAGCCTTCCCACACCCTCTGTCATTCCCAACCACTTTGATGCGGTCTCATTACCCCAGCCTGAAAGCCCAGGCAGGGCCATCTGCACTCACCGCTCGCCAAAGGACACATCGAAATTCTCGATGCGCACATCATATGACTTGTTCTTGCCTGATGACTCCATGCGGGTCTCCTTCTTGCTGGCAGCTTGGCTGGCAGATGCCTCCTCAAGGACCCTGCAGGCAGGCAGGAGGCAGAGAAGGGAGTTTAACAGGAAAGCTCCAGCTCCAGCACAGTCAGCTGGCTGGGGGCATTCCCAGGCACCCTTTGTACTCACAGAGGACCGGAAGATTTTAGGGAATCCCGCTCCATCCTCTTGTCCTGCTTGGCTTTCAGCCTAGCTTCCGCCTTTTCCAGTTTCTTGGCATTTACCACCTAGGGCACAAGGAATAGAATTTAAAGAACAGAGGGCATCTTCAGCAGATGTCCAGAGAACCCGACTGCAAGAAAGGAGAGATCAATCCCCCGTGCCTGGAGGGGCAGGAGGGAGGCAGGACAGGGGAGCGGGGACAGATTCAAGTACAAGTTAGGGAAGCTGATCAGGCTCGGCAGTTGGCTCAGGAACGAACTTAACTTCTTACATACAACAGTTCTGCCTAAGCAAGGCAAAAGGTTTGGCTGACTGCAACCCTGTGCTCTTCTTCACAGCCACTTTCTCTCGTTTCAGGAGCCTGGGTCAGCCAAGTCACTTCTGCTGCTAGAACCTGCCCTGGTCCAGTGCCTGGTCTGTACCCTACACCTCCCTGGACATCATGCATTTCCTTTCCCCAGCATGTTAAACTCTAGCCCATTTGGGACAAAACCAAGTTAGGCAGTAGATCAATCAAGACAGAGACGAAAAGCACCTAATTAAGTCTGAAGGTAAGAAGGAGCCAACTGTTTTAATCTGGCCTCTGGCCTTGGCTAGGCTTGCAGACACTCCAGCTTATTCCTGTGTCAAGTCAAATATTTGTGGCTGACCAAGAACACTCCTATATATTTCTAGGCCACTGGAGCATGTTACAGACCTGCATGCTAGACTGAGGAGCGCCTTGTTGCTGCATTTGTAGCCCAGTTCCTACAAACAGACTGAATCATCCTGTAAACTAAGCTGAAGTCCTCAAATCTCCCAAATCTCTGGCCTCAAATCTGTGGCCTGTCTTCCAAAAAACTGAGAGGCTCCCCTGGGCATTCCCTGAATCTTTTCCAGTTTCTCTGAACATCCCCTTGGAGCCATGGACACAAGAACCAGTCAGCGAACCCAGGAACAACTACTCCAATGCCAAAACAAGCAACACATCCAGCTCTTGCCTAACATCCCCATTCAGACCTGCAGGGATCACATTAGGTCTCAGTCTCCAAGCTGCGAGTTCCTGTGCTCAGCACGTTACCCCACGAAGGGAGGGCTCCCCAAGCAACCTACCTGGTGGAGAAACGCCCCCAGCCTGTAAAGCTCTTTCCATCTTTGCTTCGCAGATGCATTCCTGCACCTCCCAAAAACACACGTGTCCAATGCAGAAGGAAACCCAGTCATCCTGACTACGTACACATTTCCACTAGCAAAGATGTTCTCATTTCCCATAGGCCACACAGAAGTTTCCAAACTTCTCTGCTGCTCAAATCCCCAGCAACCACAGCCACTCCAAAGCAGGACTTAGAGTCTCCCTGCAGCAGCTCTCTGGAAAAGGGCGGCTCCCTGCTCCACGCTCATTCCCCATTTCCAACATCCTGACACCTAATCATTAACCACAGTATGATATGAAGTCAATGAAGTCAATGATAGGAAGTTCTGATTTCTCAAAGGCCGGGCAGCAGGAGCCAAAGGCCCTTAGGAAGTCAACAAGGCTGCGCTCCAAGCACTACCTCTGCATCAGCCACACTTGGAAGCTCATTACTACGTTATAGCAAAATAGACGCTGTGAATCAGTGCGTTGTTAACTCCTGTTGACCCTCTTCACCGCACTGAGAGCAACCAGTTTCACGCAACACAGCGACGCTCCGAAGCGGCAGCGCAGCCGTGGGCGCACAGCCGCGGGCCCCGCCGCGGCGGCCCCCTGCCCGGCCCCTGCCGAGGCCGCGGGGAGCGGGCGCCCGCGTTCCCGGCTTGCAGTCAGGCAGAGCGCGCGGCAACACGGACGTCCCGGCCCTCCGCTCACCGAGGTCTGGTCTCTCTTCAGCAACAGCCCTGGCAACAGGTCCACGCTGGCATCTGCAAAGAGTCGTAGAGTGAAAACGCGGCCCAGAGAGGCTCCAGTCAGCGCTGGAGGCTCCCGCCCTTCCAATTCTCCCCCTGCAAGCAGCCAGGGGCTGGAAACGACTCTCACAGGGAGGCGAGCCTGGAAAAGGGGCATCCCAACCTGTCCCCACCAAGCGTCCCTGTGGGGACAGACCTGGAACCCTCCCTGTGAAGCCGGGGTGCCAGGGGGCCACTCACCGTAGTTGTCGGTGATCTGGGAGAGCTGGATGGGGGCGTCGAGCAGCACCTGGCTGCAGCCCTGGGCCCTGCGCTCGTCCCTGCGTGGGAGGAGGAGGAGGGTGAGGCCGGGTGGCAGCGGGGCCGTGCCGTGCCATGCCGTGCCGTGCCGGGCCGGGGTCCCTTACAGCTGCAGCGTGTTGAAGAGGCGCTCGCACACGTCGCGGATGGCGCCGTCGTCCTTGGCGTCCTGCGACACCTCGCGCAGCAGCTCGCCCACCGCCTCCACCAGGTCGTCCACGCTCTCGAAGTCGGCGCTGCCGCCGTGCAGGATCCCTGCGGGCGACGCGCCGCCTGCAGAGCCCCGCGCGCCCCGTGTCGCGACTCCGCCCGCGTGTCGCGACTCCGCCCTCACCCCCACCCCGTGGCGACTCCGCCGCGTGTCGCGATAGCGGCCGCGTGTCGCGACACGAGGCGGCGGCGGGGAGGGACGCCGAGCCGCCGCTCACCCGTCACGTAAGCGAAGAGCTCGCCGTCCAGGTCGGGGAACTCGCTGCGGAGGATGTCGGCGCACGACGCCATGGCGGCCGCGGAGCCCGACCCGGGCCCGCCGCCACACGGAGCCCGGCGGAGCGGCCAGGCGGAAGGGACGGCGGCGCGCGCGGGGGCCGCCGGGAAGCGGGCGGGCAGCCGCCATGCGCGCGGGAGCTGCTGGGAAATGTAGTCGGCGCTGGGGCCCGCGCGGGGCGCCCCTGGGGACGGAGCCGCCGGAGGCCGCGCGGGCCCCAGCGCCTCCCCACGGTGCCCTCCCTTTCCCCGGAGAGGTAGAGGGGGCCACAGCGGGAATGAAACACGCAGGGGCCTCCCCCTCCTCTTTGCCCCCGCTAACGCCAGGGCTGGGGGAGCAACACACGTGCGGTCTCACGCGTGGGTCCCCACCCGGGTCCCCGTGGAAGTCCCCAGAGAGCAGCACAGGCAGGCAGGTTGGTTGGTTCTACATACTTTTATTAGATTAGAGCTGGACAAATCACAGAGTGTACAAAATGGAGACCACACTACCAGAAGCAGGATGGTGGGTAGCAGCAGCATTCCTATGGCCCCAGAGCAGTTGGTGCAAGTGTGGGGAGGGCAGGGGCTCTCACTGCCACCTGCATTTTAGATTCTAGAGGACAGACCCTGGTCACCAGCCTGACTCCCTGGGATAGAGGGGCCAAGTTTCCAATTTGTTTAGGGAAGAAAGTCTGGCTCAAGCCAGCAGCAAGTGGGGGTAAGTGCTCTAAGGACCTGAAATGCTGTGCCACCCACACACACACCAGCAAGAGTCTAAACCCTCATCCTTTCTGTTCACAAACCTTCTCATGGCAGGACTCTATACTGAAGACTTTGCAAGAAATATAGGAAGGTGGCGAGGTCTCCTCTGGTGGAGGCCTGACAAACTCACCACCTCAGGCATCTCAGACTGGCCAGCAACATCTACCACAACAGCAATAGCTAGTACAGAAGCCAGGGTAACTTCAATTCGGATTTGTCCAGTCTATGTTTAGGTCTACTCTACGGGTACATATGCACAAGAACTTCAAAAATACTAGGATTTGATGCAAGTAGTGAGACACCAACAGAAGAGGAGTTTAATGGTGGACGTTCCCTAGAAAGATCATGAGAGGATGGGAGTTAGACTAGCCCTTCCCGACCCTGGGACATGTGCAGGGATGCTGCCAGCATCCTGCTTTCTGACTCGGTTCTGAACTTCAGCTGCAGCACGGGTGGTAACTGAGACAGGCAGGCGAGTCCATTCCCAAGGTGGGCCACAAGGTCTTTCAATCTGTAGAGGGGCCAGGCAGATTTTTCTCTGAATGTACTTGAAGACTGAAGAGACACGTCGGATGGCTTGAAGAGGGAGCCCGCCAGCTTGCTGGGGCTAGCATCTGGTCTCGTAGATCCCACTCCTGCCAATGTACCTCACCCATTTTATCACATCATGGTCACTGTAGTTCAGCTTTGGCTCAAAGACTTTCAGGTAACGCACCTTCAGCCCGGAGGGTGCAAATGGGACCTATGAGAAAGGGGAAGGCAATAGAGAGCATTGGCATGGAGGAATTACAAAGTCTGCACACAAAATAGCCTGAATAACTACAGCCAAGTATCTAGGAGAGGGACACCAGTCACTTCCTTTCTCTACACCCTGTGTGCATGGTGACAAACCCCACTAGCTTTAGGGGCAGTTTTCTTCCATTAGTTGGGACACCTGTGTAGATTTGGGCTAGAAAGTGACAGAGCAGTCAGGGACAGGGAGGTCTCAAACTTCCATAGTTTCTGTAAGCGTAGAAGGGACTGACAAAACTTCTCAAGTTAGCTGTGTCCTGAAAGACAGACTGACTCACCTCAAAGTTCATGGAGATCGGGGGCCGAGCCCACTTCTTCTTGTCATTGGTGGGCAGCAGCTCAATCTCTGCACTGATCTGGGATTCCTTCATTCCAGCCATACGTTTAATCCTATCAGAGGAAGCCCAGAGGTGAACAAATACCCGAGTCTATTTGTTAGCTGTGCTCAGCACAGAGCCTCTGCCTTCCCAGCCCTGCCCACTTACTTCCAGACTATGGCATTCTCACTGGCCTTGTACTTTGCCTTCCCTTTCATACAGATGACTTGCACTCCACTGGTATTGAGGGGGGTTGGGATCCGCACCTGGAAGGAAGAGTCCAGTGAGCAGGGGCCAGGAGACTGCAGCCTGAGCACTCCAGGCAGGGTCACGGGAAGAGGTCCCCTCCCAGGACACTCCAGCTGCTGTCTTGGTCCCCTCAGCCTTCACATCTCAGAGTCCAGTTAGCTCAGCTACCGTAAGGCATCACAGGCTGTCTTTCTGCATTGAGAGAAGGCTCAAACAAGCCTTTAAATTCCACAGTGAGGAACAGGACACAGCCCTTCAGGATGCAGATGTGCAGCAGGAAACCTTAGTCAGACAGATGAGCTTGGGCAGGATGCAGGCAGATCATCCTGACTGAGTTCTGGGCAGCAAAAGCCCCTCCTCAAAAGGGGGCTAGACTGAGCATCTACCCTTGGCCTGTCTTAAACATCTCATAGCCCACTGCCTGTGTGATGTACTGTTAGACCCATGCAGACAGGACAACATGACTTTTTTAGAGTGCCAAAGCAGCAGACAGTTGTTTTGCACTCTTCCAGGCAGATACTGCAGGGAACGTATCCTCTGCCAAGGTACAGTGTTCTTGGTTGCTCTGGCATTGGCAACCAAGAACAGCTTCCACCTCCCTACTTCACAGGGCTTCGCCTCCAGCAGAGCAGCAAGGCACATGCCTAGGGCTTGCAGTTCACTTTTAGTCCTGTACAGACTTAAGGAATTATCTGTGAGACACAGTTCTTAGGCAGAGGCCTTAAGTTTTATTCTCTTACCTCTATCTTCTGGGCAAGCAAGGAAGGTTTGAAGTTTGATTTAATCACCACCTTCACTTCCAGTTTGGTCCGACCCACCTCCCGCACCAGAGGAATCACACGGAAGGGAAGGATGATGTCCTTAGTGGTTCGGTATCTGCAGGGAGAGGCAAGAGTGAACTCTGAGAAGAGCTAGCTCTTAGGGCCTCAAATTGGGACCTCACATAGGGTCCTTCCTAAGGGGACAGCCTTCAAACACAAGAACAGTTTAAAAGCATCAGCTATGAAGACAATCAATGCCAAATTGAACAGCACTTAGACTGTGCTGTCGTATGATACTGATGACTTCTTGAGTCTCAAGTTCAGTATCTTAGTCCTACAAAGTGACCCTGCTCGAAGATACCAGTTTTAGGCACTGCTAAACAGTCAGAGTAGGGTAAGGAAATCCACATCCAATACTATGGGTGTATAAAAACAAACATACATGGAGTCAGACGTCTACTGCATCTGTAAAAGGTCTCATAGGACACCTCAGACTGCTCTGTGAAAAGGAAGGGAGCGCGTGCTTGCTGTTTGCTCAAGGGCAATAACTGCCTGAAGAGGACTGTAACCTGGAGAGGTAACAGGACTGTAGCAGCAGGCAGATGCCAAGATCAGACTGTTTGCTCCCTATCACCGTACCTCATGAGTTCAAACTCTCCATCTGGTGGAATGAAGCTGATGCTCCTCTCAGAGTCAAACTTGCTGAGTCTCACACACTGGTGGAAAGTGCAGTCGTCGATGGCAATTGACTGTTTGCCACTAAAACAGGAGAGAGAGTTAAACAAGTGCGAGCTGCAGCCCCAGTGCCCTGGTGCAGGCAGAGTCTGCTCAGACAGAAGCTATTTTCTACAGAGCATGTTGCCATTGCAGGTGTCCAGGAAATGGGGAGGCAGGGAGAGATTTAGGGGACAAGGGCCTGCTGGGTTAGACTTCCTTTGTGTCACAACCCCAAGATCAGACCTGAAGAAGCTCATTTAAAAGAATTCTCTCCCTCCTCTAACCTCCTCTCTCAGGGAAGAGCAGCACCTTTCAGTCACAGCCAGGAATGCAATGCTCAGTACTGCAAGGGTAACTCTGCTAGCCCAAGTCTTCTTGCAGTGCAGCCCAAGGGGAGAAAAGCACTTTCCTTTCCACAAAGCTATCCCACTGCCACACAGCTGGAGATAACCCTGTTTGGAGTCTTGCTGCTCCAAAACTTCCTTACAGCTGAGGATTTCCACATTGCTAGCTAGTGGTTTGACTCAGGGCCAAACTCTTCCTCCTCAGGCCAGTGTGGCAACCAAGTTGCTGAGGACAAGAATATCTTGCCACAAACATTTTCAGTTTCTTTACTGCTAAAATCTGGCCAGCTAATGTCTGCGCAGCTAGGTGCACTGGCCAGTACTCAACCTGCACCGTGTTCCAGTCTGTCACCATCTTCCTCACTACTAGCCCCAGAGTTAGCAAAGAATGTCTCAGGTACTGAGAGGAGCTAAGAAGCGAGAGGGAGGCAACAACAGAAGAGGCAGTAGCGTTGAGAAGGCCCAGCAGTGCAGAATGACATTTAGGCTGCCTCAACTACTGTGAACAACGGGACCACTATTTAAGTGCGAAGAGATAGTAGTATAAACAACATGGGCCCTACTGAGCCCTCTCGGCCCTACTGAGATCAACCATTACCTGCACATGTGATAAGCAGACCCAGAGCGGCTGTTTGAATGGCTGAATTCAAATGGTTGTTTGAATGGTTGTTTACTTTACACATCCCAGCTGTGTGGCTTGTGCTTCGTAAACTAGAATTAACCTTTTCTGGTCTATTGCCCAGGTGGCAGCCAACATTAGCAGACTTGTCTTTTGGTTTCTTTGGGGTGCTGCTAGGAAAGCCCTGCTGCCTAGCACTGGTCCAGGACTCAAGCAGATGTGCAGTACTGTCACATGCTAGAGGCCAAAACACAACTAACAGCTGCTCGTTTTGGTCACCTTATTACTACATACTTCTGGAAAATGTCATTTCCACACTCATGCCTACTGGAGAACAGCAGTTAGGGAGGGCCAGCCAGCAAGAGTCTCAGCTCCCTCCTGCTTCTGTAGCTTAAAACGGCATTTTTATAGCTGAAGGTACTCATGCAGCACAGAAGTTCTGTGACATGTTCGTAAGCCTGACTGTTCATAAGCTTACACAGATGACATTTTCACTAGAATACTTCCCCACCGGCCAGTCCATTTTACTAACTAGATCCAGGTACTGGAAAGAAGAATTAAAACATGACAGAGAAGTGATAGCTCTTGGCTTGGTTCTGAGAGAAAAGGCAAAGAGCAGCTTATCTCAGTTTATAGGAACCATCGTGGAAAGTGACTGAGATCTGAGTAACATGCACAAGTCAAAGCAATAGACAGGGAGGGAAGCAGAGTGCACACACAGCTGAAGCAGATTATCTACCTTCCCAATTCACTGGGGGCCAGCGCAAAAAAAAAAAAAAAAAAAAGTTGAGTCACAAATGGTTAGTGGGAAAAAATGGCAGTTCCTGTGCCTTGCTCTCTCCACCCTAGACTTTAAGGCTGGAAAAAGCATAACACCTGTCTTCAGCGTAAGATAGGTACTGACAGAGGCACAGCTGGGGATGAAGGCAGCCGGCCACCAGGGTGAGTCTCCAGGCCACACTGCCACTCACCATCCTGCACCAACAGGAGGGGCTCACCCAGAGATTAGTCCTATCAGCTGTTCCACTTAGTGGGAACAGTCTGGGTAGAGCATTTTATGGCTGGAAGGGTTCCCTCACTGTTCCTTGGCAGTGCTACTGCTGTAACCCGTAAGGGCCTCTATATCAGCTAGAGCTGCTAGAGATTCTGGGAGATTTCTTTTTTTTGGGGGCAGCGTGGGGAGAAGGTTTCCAGCTGTAAAAACTCCACATTTAATACTATATTTGAGTCTTAATACTTCAAGAAAGATGACAACCCAGGAGTTCCCACTGCTCCTGACATTTGCCTGTGTGTAGGTGTCAGACACCTAAGATGACCCCTAACCTACACTGGCCCTGCTACAGAGAAACCCTTTATACAAGGCCCTAAAGTTGTTATCTTGCACTATAACTGACCTACCCAGAAGAAAAAAATAGCAGTAATACCTGAAGGGAAGGAAAGATAAGCATCATTGGTCAGATCAGAACAGCTACTAAGTGATGCCCTTCCACAAGGGTCCCAGGTGGCAAGTGGCTTTTACCCCAGCACTTCTTACCTTTTCCCCGTTTCATCCGCAGTCCCTTTGCCCTGTTTTTCGATGACAATCTTGTCATTCATGCCAAACTTGCACTCTGGCATTCCACTCAGATAGCTCTTCATCACCACTCTGCCAGAGACATGGGCACTCAAAACTTGACCTAGCATGAGAAGAACTCAGTTCAGAACACATACAGGTCATACAAGTCTCCCCTTATTACCCTGAAAGGGGAGAAGGACAGCAGCTTAGCACCTCCCACTTACCCTGGGGGGACATCAGGAGATTCACACTCTCTAGCACATCAAGAAACAGCTCGTTGCGACGATATTTGATCCCTTCACGTCTCCATCCAATCTGCCCAGTCACCTGGCTGGTGATTTGGGACTGCTCCTCCTTGGTCTGAAGGAAAGGAGATGACAACTTAAACCTCTAGATAAACAAGACTAAGGAAGCTTGGTCTAAATTAAGAGAAAGCACTTGCTGATTACAGTACACAACTGCTTTTGCCACTCAGACGTGCTGTCACATATCCCATGACTGGATCACCAAACATGCGCTCAATGCAGTGAATTCTATGCCTGACTAGAAATTAGTCCTCAAGACAGCAGGAAAATTTCCATCTCTTAACTTCCATTCTATTTACTGCCTTTCTGGGCACACTTCAGGTGTGAAAGGGTGCACTGATGACTTAAGTCATGTTTGACAGACCATTATATTAATCTGTAGGTTAGAGAAGAGGCAGCTGCCAGGCCACTTTGTCACCCTTGTCCAACATGAGACTGTAGAGCCATGAGGCACCCAGTCTCCAAGGGCTGCTTCTTGCCAGCATGCAGTTTGGGACAACAATTCTGCGCTGACATACCTAGTAGCGTTTAGGCTACAACCCTCCTAAAAGCATTAAGGATTATGTTGAGAGGCACAGCGAGGTCTCCTACCTGATGCTATAGGCGGGGTCCAGTCACACGCAGAAAGTGAAGTAGTAGATGTATAGCAGCAAGTGTGGCGCACACAGGGTTAACAGGCAAGCAGGTCAATAGCAAGAAAGGGGAGGAAGGGAGAAAAAGGCAGGTTAGGCTTAAGGCTACCTCAGGACAGGAACAAAGCAGGTCAGCTCATCACTAGTTAGGCAGCAAAAAACAAGGGAAGAGGCTTTGATCTTTAGTTCAGGAAACCCAGTACTCCCAACAGTGAAACGGCTTTTCAGGCTTGGTCTATCAAGTACCACTCAAACAGGAGGATGGAGTGACAGACAGGCTCCCTGTAACACCCCTTCCAGTAACGCTCCTATGCGGAGCAGACATCTCATGTTGCGATTCCTAAAACAAGCCCCAGATGTTCACTGTGGCACAGGATCAGTCAATGAAGGGTACTGTGTACCCAACACTATGACCATTTTAGTATCTTATAGGAAGCAGATTTATTAGGCCTCTTAACAGACATAAAGAGGTATCTCTGCCCCTTCAACCAGAAGAGAAGAAAGCAGAAATGGCCCCTACGCCAGCAGCCTTGCACTGTGGCCGCAGGGTGGCAGTGCTTGAGCTCGGTTCTAAACCAGCAGCAGTTCTGTTTCACAGGGCTCTTGTCATAGACCTGGTCACTGCTTGAGCTGGCCAAACCATTACAGAAACATCTGAGAGAGCCTTTTTTCATTCCATTGGAAACTGCCTAGATTAAATGCTCGATGCAGTGTAAAGAAACTCCCTTGTTTGTCCCACAAAATAAAAAGCCTCCTTATTTGCCTTATTCAGCACTTTGTCCAGGCTTGAGAAAGAGGAAGGAGGGGAACAAGCAGACAGACTACTCTACTCCAGCTTGCAAAGCAGCATCAGTCACTCCAAAGGACTCTGATCACGTGCAGAAGCTCTCTTCTCCTGAGCAGGAGTGTTGTGAATGTCTACTGGCTGCTACAAAAGGGGACTGGGTGGATCTGTCTGGAAGCAGAGGGCTGAGCAACGCTGAAAGCTGCAGTCACCCAGCTGCATATAAGGAGGACTTCACCCCAGTCTGAAATTATTCCAGACTGGAAGCTTCCCTGAACTAGACAACGTAGTCACTAAAACAGGGCAAGAATATCTAATTCCTTGATTACTCAGTTGCCAGCATGTTGGGTTATGTAAGAGACAGGCACTACCACACCTTATAGTTGGACTTGAAAGATCTTGAAGGTCTTCTCCAAACATAATGATTCTATGAGGTTTCCTGGGCTCTGGCAGACTTCCAGCTGGTGACAGACCTCTTCTAAAAAAAGACTACTACTGTATATCCAAGACTTGGAGAAAACTCCGAACCTAGGAGCTGAGTACATCAAACTCTCACAAAGTACTTTGAAGGGAAAGCAGCACTCGACTGGCTCACTAAGTGTGGGGAGACAGCAACTGAAGACAAGCAGCACACTGAGCATCACTCCACCTAGAGCAGCAAGGCCAAGTTTAACCCCTCCTGGAAGAAGGTACCTGAGCTGTACACTGTGGAAAAAGAGCGTGATCTGCAGCTGTACAGCCCCACCTTGCACAACAGCACCTCTTAAAAGTCATCTAGCATACTGCATTACTCTATTCCTTTGCAGTGTTAGGATATATCTTTATTTTTGAATGGGTCTAAGCTCATCAAGCCTGAAATGGCTCCTATAGCATACAGGGTGGCAATTCAAATGGCAGCAGCCCAGCAAGCCTCATTTTCTTTGAGAACAAAATGATAAGGCTGAGAGTTTGCCAAGTCTGCCATAATTGCAGATTTTAGTCTTCAAATACATAAAGACTTCAAAGAATGCACCATCATGAACCACACAGGGATAAAGGACTACAGATGACAGACCACCCTAGTCTCACATTTTGGCCTATAACATGTGCCAGAAATCAGATACAAATGAAGCAGGAGTTAGAAGCTAAGCGTAGCCAAGCAGAGAGCAGACATGGAAACTTGGCAAGTGTGGTCTGAATTGTTTCCCTGCCATACTGTGCCTGGAAAGGTTTGCTCGTGCTTCTTTCTAGCAGACTTGGGTTCCCACAATTCCAGGACATGGAGCAGAGTGGTTTTGCACAATTACTTTTGAGAATCTGTTGGCCAAAGCTTTTTTTTTTTTTTTTTTTTTGGTGGGGGAAGGGGAAAGTGGCTTGCATACAAATAGCTTAAGAGCTTGTCAAAACAGACTAAAGAGGAAAAAGGGGAAGGAAGCGAGGGTGGTGGTTAGTTTTAAGTTTTCCTAGGTACAGGAGCTGACTCAGCTACCCTGAGTGCTGACTGCTCAAACTGTCCCAGTGCAGAACACCAGAGTGGCTTATACTGGGGTTGAGGATGGGGACGAGTAGCGGATGCACTCACATCTGGCCACTGATACACATCCTTTTGCACGGTCATTTGCTGTTCTGGCAGGAAATGTGTCTCTTGGACAGCTGAATGCTTCTGTTTCACCTCTGGAGCCAGAGATGCACCTAGCCTTGCTACTAATTATATGTTTGAAAATAAATTCTTAGGAAAGCAGAGCTGATCAAAAGAGTTGAACCAAGTCTCAAGAGATTGTGACCTCTGCTTATCCTTAGCAAGAACAGTGGTGAGGCAGTTTGTTTAGCACTTTGCTTCCATTTACACCGTGGTGTCAACTCCCAGCGTCTCTCCCAACTCACCTACCACACAGGGGAGATGACCAAGTTTTAGACTGAGCCCTTGTTATGAATTGGAAGACCTTGTAAGATGGAAGGGTGCCACTTGACCAATGAGGCACACAAGAAACGACGCCTGTAACAATGCTTTCGTTTCAGAGGTCCAGCACAAACTACCTATGATGGCAAGTTAAGTTTTTAGGACTTCAGCAGGATTATAACTGGTTTAAAAAAATATTCCCAGGAATAGTCCAATTAAAATGTCTTTTACCCCCCAGTTTCCTTTTTCCCCTGACACAATGATATATTTTTCTTAATATTCTTTAATAAACTTTGATGAAAGGATTGCTCCTGTGACAAATGCACAGTATTGCAACCTCCTGTGTAACTTGAAAAAGCCAAGACTGTATTGCTATGTCTGCTGGCACGTAAAGATGTTGGAAGTGGCAACAGATCACTGATTAAGAGGAACTTCTATGAGGCTGAAGAATATTCCATCACAAGGCAGACACAAAAGCACTAGGGGCCAGAGGAACAGACCTGCTCAATTACATGCACATCTAGGAGAACTATCTCTGATTCAGTATGTAGATAATTATTCTATCAAAAGCTTCATCTGACAAAGATCACGAGATTGAAGCCAGCAAACATTTATATGCAAGGGACTGGTGTTATCCCAGCCCAGGGCCCTTCCTCCCTCACCTCAGCAGGACCCAGCACACATCGGGTCACATAAATGCAGAGAATGAGATGGCATCAAGCCAATACTCCTGCCAGCATTTCCTCAAACTATTCAGACTACTCTCAGTGTAGATGCCATGGTCAGTTGGTAGTCAGAGATTGTACTTCTTGCACAGCCTTACAGAAATGAACCAGCAGAGCAGTGATGTAGCCACCAATCCCGCCAGTTACCTGACTCTTGATGCCTTGCTGAGTGATAAAGGTTTTCAGTGCCCCTGTTTCCGAGTTTTGGGGATAGCCAAAGTCCAGGATTTCTACAGAAGGGTAAAAAGCAATTAGCTCAGAGACACAGGTCAGAGCAGCAAGATACAAGCAAACCAATCATGCTAACCACTGTCTTATAAGCACAGAGCAAATTATTGCACAGATACTGCTTACATATTAAACCTTTCGACAAGTCCCTGGAGCATTCTGCACCCACAGAAGAAAAGCTTTGTCAAGCTGACACATTCAAATGAGAGATTCTACTTATTTATTTAGAGGAGGAGGGGAAGAGTGGGAGCTAAAGCTGTCTAGAGTTACAAATCTGCTTTTCTTTCCCCCTGTCTGAAGCAGGTCTGCTCTTCACATCTAAGTATCAGTTAAATAGAACAAGCATCCAGAGCACACTGAGAAGAGCTTTTTCCTCTCCCACAACATCCAGGGGTCAGTGAAGAGGCTTTAATCCAACAGCAGAATAATCCATCTTTGCAGCATTTTCTTTAGGCTTTGATTTTCCCATGAAAATGTAATAAAAGTCAAAACCTAAAAAAATAACAGCAGAGTAGTGACATTGCAGGGTGATCAATGTGACAACCAGCTATTAACTACAGACAGCCAATGCACTTCAAACCTCCGTCGAGGAAGGGAGTAGCCCGCACGGGATCCAGAGGAGACAGGAGCCCACAGACATGAACACTGAGTAACAGCACATTGGCAGGTGCTGATCTCGCTGTGCCTACTTAGAAGGCAGCACTGTCTGACCAAGGCAGAGAAACAGCAGCTTCTCCATCTGCCCAAGGGGAATAAAGAACCATCAGTCACTGTGACCCTTGGCTAAGAATCCCTGGGACACCCACATTTGTGCTCCTTGTCTAGGGAACAAGCTGAAGCATTTCTAACACAAAGTGTTCGTGTTATGCCAAACAAAGACAGCTCAAGGGCAGTTTCCACACATGGGCTGATATTATGGACAGCTGAAGGGACACTCTATCATTCCACAGTAAAAATTAGAGCTGTATCTTTGGGTTAGGTAGGGGTGGGACAGAGCAAGTTGGGTTTTATTGCTTTCTTTCTGTTCCCCCAGAATTGCCACAAAGATACTATTTAGAGTGGAAACTGTACTGAGTGTGACCAGGTGGCTGGAGCCAGCTGGGCTCCAGCTGAGATGACTGGCTTTAAATAGAGCTTCTGATAGTGCCATTCACACACCTCAGTATAAGGGCAGCCCTGCATGTACACAGGAACCACCCAGGAGCGGGGATCCAATACCAGCTGCCTCGTTTATACAAGCTCACAGCACCATGCTTCAGCTGAGCAGGCCACGGTTAACACATGGCTATGGGTTTAAGACATTATCTATAGGTGGAAGTAGAAAAGCAGCACAAGTCTTTTTAAATTTCAATCACACAATAACATCAAAAATATATTTTGATGATTATTTCTTCATGAGGCTAAACTAAAGGCTAGAGAATGACCAAGTGCAGTGCCTCACAGCAGATTAGAAGGGAAACGTCTTACCATCCAACAGCTCATAGATCAGCACAAAGTTGTTCTTGATGTTTTCCTCACTGATCTTCCCAAAGTAGGCAGTCATCACGTCACACATCTTGTAGAGAAACTCAAACACCATGGCAGCATTGACATTTTGCTTGGTGACGGCAGCCAGCCAGATGTTGGAGCGCTTGACATGGAAGAAACTGGTGCGGGCGATGTTGGTGACAGGCGAGCGTACCTGCTGCCGTGCGTGGATGACATTGACGCGGAAGGCGTCCACGGCATTCCGCCTACGAGATCACCACAAAGGGAAGTGAGCACAGCACGCAGAAAATAAACTGGCTGCATAGTTCTGCTGGCGGAACTACAGCCCGACGTTGAACTACGTACACCCATCCCTCCTGGGAAGGAGGCGTGGGGATGTCTTAGCCAAGGGGGCAACTGAAGGCTTCGAGTAGAATTAGACATCGAACCCTCACATAGTAAATAGCTACTGCTCTCTAAGGAGCTTTGCACTAACTAGCCACAGGAGAAGCTAACCTCCATCTGGAGTCAGATGGCTGAGAAACTTCCCTTTGAGTCATTTTGCTAGTGATCTACTGCCTGATCTACTGCCATAGCATACCACAGGGACTAGAACAGGCTGTGGCTCACTCAAAGAGCACAGATTTTTTTTTTTTTTTTTTTTTTTTTAACCAAATAGTTGGTTCCAGTCTACTCCACACACCCAGGCCTTCATACTCTTGCCCCAAGGCAGAGGATATCTATATCACGGGCAACTGTAGCTTTGAAGGCAGTTTCTCACAGATATATCACTGATGGGGGAAAAATAAAAAAATATATATGTATATATAAAAGGAGAAATCAGCAAATCCTAACCTGGTCATCTGACATCAGTGCCCAGGTGCACGCTAAAAGGGAAAACTGCTCTTGAAAGCTTTAGTTCTCAGATCCATCTCACCTCCACACCCCAGGCACTACGGAGGGCAGGCTCAAAGCAGCAGGCAGGATTAGGAACCTTCTGAGCTTTCCAGTTACAGTGTCCTCTCAAGTCTGCTGTGCTCTGGAGCAGCTCTCTGGCAGGCAGACTTATGGTCTCCATGGTACAGCATGCTAGTGACAATGCATAACATGCACTGGATGGTCTAATACCATTTATTATAGTAAGAAAGCTCTGCACAGTGCAGAGAAACTACTGTGCAAGTTTCACCTGCCATGACCGTTAATTCAAGCCTTTTTCCACTGTCCATGCTAGTGATGACATGGAACAAATCCTGTAGGTACAAGGGATGTACAGGTGACATTCTGCATAATAGCTTTTCCATGCCAGAGTTATGTTGTCCTGTAACTACTAGTCAGGATAAGTTTCCTAGATTTAATCTACAAACACTAAGAACATCAGCAGACATCTGGAGGTTTTCAGTGAAAATCTTGAGACTTCAAGCAAAAGTCTAGACACCAGTTCAAGACTCATCTAGTTGTGCTTCCTTCATAGTCTTCTTTAGAGACTATGTGGAACACGGATCTCCCCACTGCAGCATCAAGGACAAGATATGATTTTTCAGAACCATATTCAGAAGCAGATATTAATAATATCCTTGGAAGCTGTGATACAGGCATACAGAACCCCACAATCATTGAGAGTTATCAGCAGTCCAGTAGATGGTCCCACATGGGAAAAAACACAGGCATATTCAAAGGAAAATACGCTACTGTGATTGGTGTTAAGATTGCTCCCTGCGTACACATGCAGAAGCTTTGCCCCATAAGTGAAATTACAACTCTCAGAAACATTGCAGGTTTTATTGCTCCAGGACTCTTGTAAATGACTAAAATTCATATTTGATTTCTACCTTAAATTTTCTGCAAGAGTAGTTCAATCTGTTGTAAAACAACAATAACCAACTCCCATTTTTCCCATCCAGTAAGCCTTGCAAGGAAAGTACAGCTTGTTCTGGCCACTAAGCCATCCCTTAACCCAACAGAACAAATACCCAAACCAGGAGACTGGTTTATGCTAGAGGGAAGCCTCAGGTTGGTGAAGCTTTTCTAACACACACACAATTGCCCGCTGTGCAGTGCCATCAGGGCCTACCACGCGTCTCTTACCTATTGCTACAGCAGCCAATGAGATGGGATGGACAGAAATGGCGCCAGCGGAGAAAGGAGGAGTGACAGCAACAAGAGAAAGGGTTAGAAACACACACACAAGGCACAATGAATCCAAAGAGATAAGGAGAGACCAAACAGACCCCCTCCCCCTGCTCCTGGGCACAAGAGGCCAACAAGGTATTGCCTGGAAAATAAGCCGTGGCAGCAATGAAGCCCCTGCAAGGCACAACACTGGCATGCCATGGTCACATTGTCAGTGTTGATAGACTTGTGCTTGGTTCCATCTCAGGCTCAGTTTGATGTTTGGTCTAGATAAACTGCATCTATATCGTATCAGTGATATCCAGCATGCTCTGCAAAGGGGGGAAAAAAAAAATTCAAAGCCCTCAATCTGAGGCACAGTGGGGGACCTCACAGTATCAAGTACCTTCTTCTCAGTCTGCCTCCAAGTCTAAGTGGGCATTTCTATCACAATACTCATATGAAGCTGTTCAGACTGATACTTTCTGGATTGGTCTAGCCAACAAGGAAATCCAGCAAGTTTGATAGAGCTGGAGCAGGTCCAAAGAGACATGGCACAGCCTGCTAATTCAGACACTGCTCTATCCAGCTTACCCTTTTTCCTTAAGGATCAAGAACTGTAAAGCAGAAGTGATGTATTAGAAGTTCAGCAATCAAATGCCTACTATGTTTAAAGTACATGCAGTTTGTCATTTAAGCTGCTCAGTTTCATACACCTTATTTTTATCAAAAAGCTAAATATTTAGATGCAGGTAGAATCTCCCACTAACCATGTCACTGAAGAACAAGGCACCTGAAGGTCCCTCCATGGTATCCCGAATTAAATGCATAGTGCTTTGCCTATAGTTAAGAGGCTGCTTATGCATGCAGCTAGTTGCTGTATGGACTGATGCACTACATGCATTAAAGCCATTCTTTTAAATTGCAAGCAAAGAAAATTCAAGTTTTGTGCTATTTCTGCATTTAAACCAGTCAAGGGGATGGTTTCTTCATTGACTGCCACTTTGCTTATTAACATTTGAGCTAGTATGTGCTTATTTGGAGCTTTAAACTGCACAAAGGGAGAGTTTCTCATTACCACGAATAGCTTTTAATCTCTCCCGACAGGTATGTTGAGGCTTCAGAACACCAGGGGCTAGTGCCAAGACCAAGGAGTCTAAAGGGTCAATCACTCGGAGTCCACATGAAGACAGGCGGCAGCTAAGCTTGTTTCCAACACCAAGCACTTCAGAACTATTAAGGAATTGAGTTGCATGGCACCCTAAGGCTCTTTGCGTAGCAACAGAACTTCTACAGAGGCAACTACGAGCTTACAGTGTTGTGACAATTCCTTACCTCTTTCTGAAGGCCACACTACTAAAACTCTCAAACAGACTTGGTATTGATGTATCAAGACTAGCAAGTGACCAATATTCAGTTCTACTTTCCTACTATGGAAATAAATATACTAGTTCAGTTACTCTATTCCACCGCAACAACAAAAGACCGTCTTTCTAAAATGATTTGCTTTATAAGGTCGCATGTTAAATAATCACAAAGTTTCAAGGTCTGTATTAGAGTGAATCCAACACCGTGGGGAGCAACCTTGACTAACAGTGGGCATGAGCTCCACCTAAGTCACAAGACTGACAGAAAGGCACTCTCACGGAATTTGAGTGAAGGATTTCAATCAAGGCAACACTGAACTAAAAGTATAGTGAAAGGACTTGAACTTTGGGCATCCTTTTCCAGATGAAAAGGTTTTAAGACAGGGTGAAGCAGAATGTCTCATTTTCTACTCTTGCCTGGCCTGTTGGTTAGTCAGTACTTTTCACATATTGAACATAAGTCTCTCAGTTTACAAGAGCAATGAGCCAAGACAAACACAAGTGCAAGAGCACTACATTAGATTAACTTCACTCACCAGTTTACACTCTCACGGCAAGAAGTCTTTTCAAATTAAAGTTGATGAATTTCTGAATCAACATCAGTTCGAGCACAACTATCTTAAGTGCTCCAAGTTTGCAAGCAATAGAAGAACTTATTGCCAAAAAACTAGTTAACAGTGTCCCTAGCCAAACATGACACATTCTTGAAACTTACCTATTATATAGCCTGACCTGCTTCAGCCACCATAACACCTACTAAGGAGAACTTTACAAAGGCAGATTGGGCATGTTAACTGCTTTGAAGAGCTTCAGCAGCAAACTCTCAGAAGAGCTGGCGCAGCAGAGGATAGACAGGAACTTTGCAGCCAATTTTATTTTTACATTTTTTTTTAAAAAACAGCTTTACCTCATATTTAAGCACTGGACAATCCACAACCATCTTTGGACTGGAGCAGTTTGAAGGCAAACTTGCTTGACAGTTTAGTGTCATTTGCGGCAACCAGTTATCTCACAGCACATACCACCACTGTGCATCTTGGAGACTTTTTCAGAACTATACCGTGTCCTTAATGAGCCAAAAATGATGTTTGTTGTGCTTGTGATTAACTCCTACCACTCTCGTGCTTCCATTAGTTAGGTTTTGACTCTGCTAAGATCATTTCCTAACTTCCACTTAATGCAGAATACTAATGAAAAAACACTAGAAACAGTCCTGGCATGTGAGAAAGTCACTTATGGTTTTTGGCCAAGCAGTACAATCACTTGATATTAGCTTCCCTAAAGCACTATCTACTGCCCACAAAACATGAAGTTTTACTTCCCAGACAGGAACTCAATTGCAACCCAAGGAGCGTACAGATCTAGTCTAAATGAGCAATGTAACACTGTCTGAGGTGCAGTGAGACACCTGCAACCTACTGAAGGCTTTCAGAGTTTCCCATGACTTCACGTACCCCACGGATACATGCTTTGTACATGCAAAGCAGCCAAGACCAAAAACGTTCATTTTTCAGAGTACACAGGTAGTAACGGTGAGACTGTTCGCAGAGGTGATACCTTTGTAGGGTACCAATATCAGGGACAAAGTTTTCTGCATACCTGTACTTAATGCTAGAAACTTGTGATTGAAACCCAAATCAGAACCGTGGTTACAGGGCATGGAAGTTTCTACACTACTACTCTTGTATAAAAAAGTGAGGCTGGTAGGCTCCTGCCGTGGCTGTTGAAGCATTCAGAGTGATGGTCAGATCTTTACCATCTGAAAAGAAGTCCTAGCTTTGCCTGCAAGCCATCCTTTGCTACCATCTGAAGTTGATCAGTGCTTAGTAAACTCCTGAATATTTCTGTGCTAAGCCTAGAGCAGCAAGTTGAGTTGCAATCTCACATGCATGCACAGCTAATAAAAATAATAAATAAAAAAGCAAGCAGCTCTGGGATGTTGCCTGCACTGAAGTGAGGTAGAAATGCAAAACCAAGGATGCAGCAGAAGCACTTACCCAATGTCATCCCGGTAGACTCGAGAGATTAAAACCTCTCCTTTGTGATTATAGATGAATAAGCCTCCGATCATGATGGAACTTCAGTCTTCCCTTTCCATGTTGCTTAAGACCTGAAGCAATAAAGTGCACGTTAGGCTGCATGGCAATAAGCAGTACAGCAGACACAGATTTTGACATCCATTTGCTGTTAGTCAGCGTATAGATAGCTTTGTGCCACACACACAGCCCCAGGCAGAGAGAGAAGTTACTCCTTACAATACCTGTGAGACTTATCCTATGGAGTTAAAAGATTAGCTCCTCTTGCCAGAGCAGCATTCCAAAGATTTTGACTTTAGATCAACTCTTTTGGCAACTGCTCTATTACCACTAAACCAGATACAGCACTGGAGATTAGAAAAAAAAAAAATCCACTCACACACTTTAGTTTGTTCAGAGGAACTCCAACCACCAAGAGAGTCAACTCCACCATCCTGCTACCCAGGCTAGCTATACCACAGCAGCCAAATTCCTTGACCTGCAGCTCTACAGGAGATCTCAACCCTGTATCAGTAACCTTACATCTACATACTAGCCTCAGAGGTGTACTAAAGTTAAAACAATCACATCAAAAATTATTCACATTTTTGAGCTGAGGTAACAAAAACTCTCCATCACCTTGAAAACTATTGCAAATAACACTGCTAATATGTAAATTTAAATATGCAGAGTGTAAACATAGGTAGCCACAAACTGTGGTGGCCCAGCAGGGCAGCTAACTACTCAGGAGTTGCTTGGAAGTGCCTCATCCTTCCAGCCTGAATGGGGAGCACAGACATCTCTCCTTGCTTAGAAAAGACTGTTAGAAACAGTGGTTTACTCTGGGAGGTAGATGGATTCTTATTGCTGCAGTTGGAGACTATACTACTTGCTCTTCTGGGGTTTCATTTGGAAATTGCTTTCCTAATGCAGAATACAGATGTACCATATGGTACCATAGGTACACAGATGTACCTACACCCTTCCAAATCCAAGGAGCCAGTACAGGAATCCTGGCAAGGATCTCAGTGAGCAGCTTCCCAAGCTTGCCTTTAGTACAAATTCAGCTCAAGAGGTTAGGTCCAGGTGAGTAAATACAGCTACCGTGCATCCAATAATACAGATCAAAGCGAGGCATTGAGTGTTATGCAATTTGTAGACAGGCCTGAAGCTTAAAATAAACACCAAGACAAATGAGGGCTTATTTCTTATTCCATTCATCAGCATGGATAAAACCGTAATGAAGCTCTAAGTAGTCAGGCCTCCCTCTTAAATGCAAGGAAGATACAGGCTCAGCATTAGGAGCAAGCCATGATCAGAGAAGCTGGGGTCCCTCTAGTTACTCTGGTCTCTGGCATCTTGCCTGCTTTTTCAAAAAGGAATTCCATGCATCCATGTTTCGGTTTCTGTTGATATCTACCTGCAGCACTGAGCTATGGGTGTGAGCTCTGCATCACGGCTCAGATGGCAGTCTGGTCACAAGGTACCACTGCAAGGGAAGACCTCATCCCTGAGCCACTTAATTGGGGCTACCATCTCAGAAGTCACCCCCTGAAACTGCTAACCTTCTCTTTCTTTAGAGGAAGACTAAAGAGAGCTACAAAAGCGGCAGTGTCTTATGCCTCAGTAACATCTCTAATACAGCTCTTTCTCAGATGAGAAGGATTCCTGTAGTTATATGTCCTACTTTGCTTAGGTGCAAGCCACAGTATGTCCTCTAGCAGCTGCTTGGGGCTTAGCCCCCAAAACAGCACAAGTGCAATAGGACAAGTGCATGAAGATCATAGAGGTTCCTCAGCTTGACACTGCACAGCAGCGATAACGAACCCACGCCACGCTGCTGTTAGGGTGGGTTGGCTACACCCCCTTTCCAGGGGGTGGGAAGGACAGCAGCTGCCTGGTGACAGGGGACTGATACGTGCTTGCGTTGGGACACAGCAACAACGAGGTTGAAGCGACCTAACCTCAGATCATCTCAAAGGTCAGAGGAAAAACACAAAACCAAAACACCAGCAACAAAACAAACAGAAGCAACACATTTATCAGAGGATGAAAGGATTTCCACAGTAGCCGTCTGCACTATTAACAGTAACATATCCTCAAAAGTTACGTTGCAGAAGCTTAAGCCTGCATTGAAGGAGGAGGCATTGCAGATCCAAGTTCTCTGCAAGACAAGATTCTCACAGGACAGCCATTACTTATTTCAGGTTAAAAAGAAACAAAAAACACACACATAAGCCTTTATACCAGGAGCAACATTTGGTGGCTACACTTAAGGAGTCCTCAGAGTATCTTCAGCTACCAGATGGCTTCTGCTTTCTGAAAGAAAAACCAAGTCCTTAAGTCAGAAACTCAAGAAAATTTATCTGTGTTTCTCACCGCTCCGCAGTGAGCTTGCTGACTTACTCCCACACTGTAAAGTGTCAGCAGCCACTCGAGAATAATATGCTGCCTCTTGCCACCTGCTCAAAGCTGCATGGAGCACTGTAGTCAACATTTTTAATGGCCTGAGGCTCCATCTATCACGGAAGAAGCTTTCAAACACGTTTGAAAACCATTTTCTGTAGCAGCAGAGCATAGTTCAATTCAGACTTCAACATGCTGGTGGTAGTTCAGCTCCAACACCTCTGCCTCAGTACTGCGGAGCTCCCAAACCTCACCTAGAATTACTGCTTACATTCCCACTAAATGCAGTATGTAACTTCAGGCCATGAATATTACATGACACTCTCATGAAAAGTCTCTTGCACCCCCCTGCAGCAACCAAACCAATTAACCCAGAGCCAACACTGAGACACCCACATAATTACAGAACAAGGAAAGCCTTATGAAGCTTCACATTGCCTTACACAGGAGGAATGAGTCCACACAGCACAGAAGGCAACAAGGCCAACAGCCCCTCACCAGAGGACAAAAACCATCCAATTGGTCAGAACCAAAGACCTAAGAAAGTGAGAATATCACAGTCGCATGAATGAAACATATTTCCCTAACTGGGATGTGGGAGGCCAGAAATTGGCCTCCTGCAAAATTAGTATTTCTTCATTCCAGATAAGAGACAATGATATCTCTTCAGACAGCTACCATGTTGATTTCCACATTCAGATACAGACTATTGCTACTACAAGTAGAGTTCCTGCATCCTCTTTAAGACTTGCGTTCTATGGCATAAAGAATTTCCTGGAAGCTTATGTAACTAGTCAAGACTGGATCATTGAATCCCACAGCCCTTTCCAGAAGATTCCTAGAAAGCATATCCTACTATTAAAGGAGAAATAAAAAAGAAAATCTCCAACACACAATCTCCCTCTTGGGTTTTAATGCCACTTAAGTTATTTATTCTATTTTTAGCATGAGGAAACACCTGTTTTGATGAGCACCAGGATCAGACACACAGCATACACAAGACATAGTACCTTGTTAGCAAGACAAGGCAATTGCTTTCTGAAAAAAAATAATACTAAAGAAACCCAATAATATATACCCACTACTACAAAATGGGTAGAGGATTGTGCAACAAAAATTTTTGTTGCAACTTAGAAATCTCCTAAGGTCTCAATACTTACACATTGACTAAGATAAGGCTAAACTTTCCTGAAAGTTAGAAAAAACTCATTAAGTTTTACTTAGTGCAGTTGTATCCAAAGAATTAGGAACATTCTGCCAGTTTGTTTCACAAGCCTAAGCATACCTGAAAGATATTGACTAGCACTATTTGACATATAATACAGCTTGTCTCCATTCCAGCTATGGTTTTTAAGTCCACCAAGCCTGACACTGTACAGCTCTGCAGATTACACCTTAAGTACAGCAGCTTTCCACCTCCCTACCCCAGGCAATTGGTCATGTGTTTCCCCAGCACTGCAGAAAGCTGCAGAGTCTAGGGTCAGTGAACACAGAAAACAGTTCTAGATGATCGACTCAGCTGTATCCATCACACATCAACTCTCTTTGGTAGTTCAGAGACACACTATAAAGCTCTTGCTGCATTCCCATCCAAAGGCATCAGGAACGAGATCGAGAATAAAATTATAATCAGGCTTCTCTTTTTGCTTGACTTCTTCAGTCAAACATCTTGGAAAAGTCTAAATGATACAAGCATTAACATCAACAACTCAGCTTTACAGCAAACTGAGTCTGGGACAGCAAAGCCATACTTACACCCAGCTCACTTTGGTTATGGTTAAGGGAGAAAATATTTTCCAAGCAGTAACAGCTAAACTTTTCCATCAAACAGGAACCAAGGGAACCTGCAGAGGAAAGTTTGGGGAAGACTTAAGACATTCCAGTCTTCTCATCAATCCCAGCATTACATCCCTCGCAGACATAAGGTTAGAGTGACCACTGTGCTCCCAGCCCCCATTAGAGTTACTCCCACCAGCTAATCAGAGCATGTTTACATAGATGGGAAACTCAAGAGCTGGAATTACCAGCCCAAGGATATATGAACAGATAATAAGAAAGCTACACAAAGGAAAGCATGCAAGAGAAAGTTGCTTAGAGCTTAGCAAAACAGAACGGCTCTCTAAAGAGACAATGGCTCTCCTTGAAGCAGAGGGAAGGAAAATAAGCCTGCTTTGTTTTGGCCATCTCCTCTGTTTCACACTTGCTTATTTCAACTATTTCAAGGTGACATTGCAACTAGAATGGGGTTTGAGTGGTGCAGTTCAGATTTGGTATGATCCTCCACATCTTCTGTGACAATGAATAGTTTTCTGCTCCTTTAAGATGGGCCTTGAAAAATGAAACACCCTGGTGCTTGCAGTGGTTAAGGAGCTGCAGAAACAGAGCTCAGATTAATTTGGAACCGACATTCCATGACTCACAGCTCTTGCAATCAGAAGGCCCAGAATAAGAAATCCACCGCAGGAGATGGGTTCATCTGCTGCCTGTACATTAGCAACATGACTCAAAGCTTCCCAGTAAGAGTATTGCTCAATCAGCCTTCAGTGACTCACTCTGCTCCTCTCCCCAGTGAGCCTTCTCTAGGGAGCTTGCCCTACACTGCTTTTGAGCTACCTCAGGCTAAGAGCTCACTGCAAGACAGTCTTAGAGAGGAGCCTGAAGCTGCTACCTTTGTTCATTGTTAAGTGACTGGAATTTGAGGTAAGCCTATCTGAAGATGGGGTGAACAGCCCATCAACTGCTTTTTGAGCTTTGTAACTCAGCCTCTTCCAATTCACAAGCGTGAACATATGGTAACCCATGCTATCTTGATAGCTATAGCTGGAATATATCCATCCATACTAAGGTTCAGGAAAAAAGCATAATAGATACAGAATTAGCACCAGTTAGCGACTAATCATCTTAATTCAGAAACAGATATCCTCTCATAACAGACCCCTTAATTCTTCAAACAGCTTTCTACTGGGGTAGCAGTGACACTTAACACTCAGATGATGCTCTTACAAATACTTCTGGTCAGTAGGCTCCCTATGCTGCTATACAGTACTTGCACTGTGACTTATTTCAAACCATACTTAGGATGCAAGAGGATCCAGCATGACACAGAGCACACGCCAAAACAGGCCTCTAAATCCACTGGAGGTTGCAAGGATGCAATCAGCAGCATCAATCCCAGTCAGTAGCTTCACATCTTCTGGGATGCAGTAAGGCAAGGCATCACTAACCCTGCATTTAGCAGAGCTTCAGTAACTCCCTCCTGTAGAAAGGAAGGGCCCCAGCTCATTTCCATTGCCTCTTCTTGGATTTTGACCTAGAATAGCTGAAGGGAAAGAGAACAACATATAGCATGGAGCTTTCTCAGGCTACACAAGACAGATGTAGGAAAAGGACAGTCAGTTGTAACTGATTCCCTCTTCCCACAGGCACTGCCAAAGAACACAGGCTGAGGTGCTGTCTCTTCTAGAGTCAAGATGGCCCTTCAGTATCTGCAGACTCTTCCAGAAGCACCACATGAAAAGGTGCAACTTGTGTTGTACTTTAGCTTCCCATACTCACCTCCCTTGAGGAGACTCGTATTGTGCCAGGAACAAAACACCACTTTCATGCTGAGCTGATTTGTTGGTTAGGGTATGAAGGACAGAGTCTAAACCTAGTCCAAGTCCCACATGTATACAGACATTCAAATGAGTGACTTCCTACATTGATATCCCGTATCCCAAAGTCTTCTAAGCAACACCACATAAACCATCCATCCTACCCTGCACCAGCAGAAACAGTGGTAATTTCAATTTATACCATAGAGACTTTAGAACAGCCATCTGCTTTTCCAATTGTATTTGCACATACCTCCCAGCTCTTTGAAAAGGTTAAAAAAAAATCTGCTCAAATTCAGTGCTCAGGAAAAATAATGAATTATTAGTCATAGTATTAGTGGTATAAGGCAACACAGCTGCAGTAGTTACTGCTTCACATCCAGGCACAAGACACTTGTTCCAGTCCTTAAAGGACAAGGTACTGCTTCAAAGGAACATGTCATCAGCAACGTGCCTATAGCCACCTTAAACTTGGAGTGTATATTGGTATTTTTGCCTTAGGAAAGAGCCAATTTGTCTGTATTCTCACAGGCCCATTTCTCATAGCTCCCCTTTGGCCCAGAGAACAAGTGCTGAACTCGTGGCCTTGTCCTGCTGTTATGTCAGGTCTGTTTAGCAAGACCTCTGTGTTCCCTCCTCTGAGGTACAGTGATAACAGCAGCTCAAGAGTAAGTGCTCAGAAACAACCTGACAGCGAGGGCAAGAATTCTCATACTACTCCAGCAGTATAACTAGTTTGACATCACTATCTAGTACCAATAGGCTCTTAACAGCACCCGTGCTTGCCAGATCCCAGTAGCACAGAACGCACTTGTCCATTCATCTTTGACTACGCCTTTAGGACAAACAGTATCACGCAAAGTCAGCCCTGCAGATGTTACTCTTGCTACAGAAATATCTCTCTGCAGAGTAGAAGTCTAGTAGTACAGGTAGTCAAAATAAGTATGCTCCATGGCCTGGTTGGTTCTCCTCCCACAAGCTATGGGCAGAGCAAATAACTGAAGCTTTACAAAAAGAATCACAAAATCTTCTGCTCATCTGCAAAGGCATTTAGGAGACACCCCACTGCGAGGCAAGTTGCTAGCTTCATTCACCTTCCTTTGCACCAAGCAGAGCAGATCCACAGCAGATCCACCAGTCGGAGCTATTTGATTTTGTCACTTCGTTAAGGCATCGTTGAGCATAAAAAAAAAGAAGCTTGAATACTAATTTCTGTCATCTACACAGCACATCTAGGAAACCACAATCACAAGTCAGTTAATAAGCTGCTGTAAAGCAACCAACCTATTTAGCAGTCTATTAAAAGAAAGTTTGAATTCAGACTAAACAGTAA
This sequence comes from Tinamus guttatus, assembly GCF_059628265.1. NCBI lineage: Eukaryota > Metazoa > Chordata > Aves > Tinamiformes > Tinamidae > Tinamus > Tinamus guttatus. The sequence continues at coordinate 129,761 of NW_028288732.1, read as the reverse complement.
GTAAGACTTCTGTGCATTAATGAGCTTATCCAACTAAGCAGTTCAAGGTACATTAGCTGCTTGAGTTCTCATCCAGGAGGAAACCAAGAGAGCTATTGCCCCTCCGCTGTAGGGGGCTGGAGACGAAGTCACCAACCATAACAATTTCTGCGTTCCAGAATTCAGTATGATCTTGGAAAAGTGACAAGAGTCAAAGAACGAGGGGGATTAGTTGGGCTGCACCGAAAAAAGAGGAGGAGTTATTTTAGTAAACTAGTCTTTTCAGGCTAGCACCAGCCATTATCAAAAGGCTTAAGGCTTACGGTGCTGTCATCATGCCACCAGCTAATCCAAGCCCTAAGCTTTGCTTAGAGGGCTGCATTAGCCACTTTCCAGGAGGCCACAGGCTGTGGTTGGTTTTGAACAAGAGTAGCTGCAATCACTTCAGCCTGATGAAGACAGGCAACATAATTTAATTAAGAGGTATATCATGAGCTAAACAGCTACCAAGATAAACCCATCGGTTTCAGAGAAACCGTTCCTATTTTAAACCCAATCCCATAAATCCCCACAAGCGGTGGGCAGAGGAGAAGCACACTCAGCCCTCATCAGGCTCTCCTCCTATAGCCTATTCCCTGCAACACACTGCACACAACCAGCCTAGCGGATAGCACGAAATAACACTGACACAGGGAAGATGCCAAGCTCCCTCCTTCCTGCAGAGCATCAAAGAAACAGCTTCTAACATCTCTCCACCTTACCATCGTTTTGCTTCAAGGCAGTTTTAAATTGACTCCAAAGCCACTGCTGGACTGCTTGCTCTTGAGCTGGTACCTTGCATAGTACCTTGTGCCCTGTTCATGATCTAGCAGAAAAGGTCGCAGACAGGGACTGCATTTGAGTAAGAGCTCATATTCTGTGGATCACTAATGGCCTAGTTGCCCCAACTTGCTGGTATCTCCCTCTGCTGTGACTTTGGAACAGACAACTGTGTTTCACCCCACGCTGCAGCTTGTGAGCTTCCAGCCAAGATGCCAACCTCCTGCTGAGGACAAAATAAGACATGGCTTGCTAGAAACTTTCGACTCTGCTGGAAAGCAGCTCTATGGAGAAGGACCTGGGAATCTTGGTGGGCTGCAGAGTGACCGCAAGCGTGGCCAAGACCACCAGTGGGATCCTGGGCATTGCCAGCAGGTTGAGGGAGATGACCTTCCCCTCTACTCAGCCTTGGCATGGCCACAGCTGGAGGGCTGTGCAGTTCTGAGCTCCCCAGTACAACAGACGCAAGGAAGCACTGGAGCAAGTCCAGCCTAGAGCTACAAAGACGATTAAGAGACTTGAGCATCTCTCGTATGAGGAAAGGCTGAAAGAGCGGGGACTGTTCAACCTGGAAAAGGGAAGACTAAGAGGGAATCTTATATCTGAAGGGAAGGCGTAAAGGAGATGGGCCAGACTCTTCTGTGTTGCGCAGCGATAGGATGAGAGGTAACGGCACAAACCGAAACATGGAAAGCTTCACCTGAATATAAGGAAAAACCTCCTGACTGTGAGGGGGACTGGGCACTGGAGCAGGTTGCCTGAAGAGCCTCAGCCACTGGAGATATTTGAAAACTATCTGGACACAGACCTCAACAATATGTTCTAGATGAGCAGAGTGGGGAGGCTGGAGTAGATGGTCCCTTTCAATCTCAACCCTTCCATGACCCTGCAACACTGTAGGAGATCTACTAAAGGAAGGAAAAAAAAAAAAAAAAAAGCAGACCTATTATATTTTGCACTCTACACTGTACTTCTGCCTGCCCTTCAGTTAACCTTTAGAACATACTTAACATACATTAATGGTCTTCAGCAATATAAGCTTAACATTGATGCAAGACATTTTGTGTTGCATAAGACAGTCTTGTCTCACCCCTGCATCGATAAGGAAAGATTAACTAGGGTCAAAGGAAGTCTCTATACAAAGCATGTTTTGTTCAGGGCTCATTCACACTTCATTAGGGAAAAGAGACATTAGGAAGCAGAGTATTTCCAGTCATCTGTGTTTTAAAGACAAAGACACAATCCTCCAGAGCCTCAAGACTCAATTCTTGAAAAGCCAGAGGTGCTGTCTCAGAGGGGAGCATTTGACCATAATCCCCTTCAGAGATATCTGAAATGGCCTCTCTTCTGGAAGGGAAAAAGGGCCAGTTTGCAGCCTGAAGAATGCCAGGTCTCCCTGTCACTAGATGTCAGTAACATGGCATTCCCAACAGAAGAGTGATGCCTTCCTTCTGACAGGGAAAATATGGAAATAGGCAGTTTGGCAGCATCTCACCAGATGAGATACTGTCCCTGCAAGCAAAACTGGCAGGGACAAGTCTAGCACTACAAAACAGAATGGCAATTATAGCTCTCATAGCATTCAAGGAGATATTCCCTAACAAGATTCCACTACATGAATCTATATTCAAGCAGAAATCCATAATATCTCGACTTCCAAGCACAATCCAGGCTCACCTATCTGAGAAAGTTCCAGGTTCAGATTTTGGCATCCTGAGGCTAAAACTCGATGGCAGCTTTGTCATACTAAAGCAATAGGCAAAAAAAAAAAAGTAATCATCGAACCTCACAGCATACTGAGAGGAGGACAGATAAAACAAGACTCATTTCCTACGCAAGAGTCAACTGTGCTGCATAATAAACAGAGGCTGCATTTCCTGTAGCTTTACATACTCCCAAAGCCCAGGCCCTGAAAGAAAGGAAGGGGAAATGAATTTAGAAGAGCTGTTGGACGAGGGCCCATTTCGAGCCCCCGAACCAGCACGGTTCGGCACTGGCAGAACCGTGTTCTGCCTCAGCAGCTCTGCCGGAGAGGAAGCAGGAAGGTGAAGCCCACGACCTCGCTAATTCGCAGCGCTACCAGCAGCCAGACAAGTCATTTTGCGGGCAATTCCTGCAGCTCCCACGGCAGGACCTTTGCTCGGGGTGACCCGGTGCAGCGGCGCGGGCTGCTCCCATCGCCAAGGGCCGCGCGGGTCTCATCCCCGCGCCCTCCCCCGCACGGCGGACACGGAGCCGCCGCCGCCGCAGAGCGGGAGGCAACGAGGGGCGATACCGTCCCCTCCGCGAGGGCGGACTGCGGCAAGGGCCACCCGAGAGCAGGCCCAGCTCACGGCCCCCCCGGAGACCCCTGTCCCCCACCAATGTCCCTGCGACCCTGGACAGGCCCCGGGACCGCCCAGGGAGCCCTCAAGAGCGGCCGCCGTGGGGGCCTCACCCGGCGGGAGAGGCCCGCAGCCCCCCAGCCCGGAGGGAGCCACCGCCCGCCACGGCCCGGCCCCCGGAAAGAGGCGAGCGCCTCCCCGCCGCCCTCGGGAGCGGCCCCGCGGGGGGAGCGGGCCGCTCCGCGCCCCCGGCCGCGCGCGGCGGGAAGGGCCGCGCGGCGCCGCCTCACCTGCCGCCTCCCGCCGCCGCCGCTCGCTGCCCAGCGCCCAAGATGGCGGCCGCCGCCCCCCCTTCCCTCCGCGCCCCCCCTGTCACTGCAGAGCCGCCGCCGCGCATGCCCCGCCCGCGCCCCGGCGCCTCTGCGCATGCGCCGCCGCGGACGGGCGGGCGAAGGGCGGTGCTTTGCAGCCCGCCGGGGAGGGGGGGAGCCGGCGTGGAGCGTGCTGGGAGCCGTAGTCCCACGGCGCGGGGCGTGCTGGGAGTTGTAGTTCCGAGGGCAGCAGGCCCGCGCGCGCGCGGCTGTGAGGACCCGGGGCGCCCCACGGCGCGGGGAGGGCTCGGGGCCTTCCCTCCGCCCGGCGCACTCAGGGCCAGGAACTCCCGCTCTCCTCGTGCCCCACGGGGAAAGGCCGCCCTCCCAGCACGGCCCGCGTCCCCTCCGCTCCCCGCACCACGGGCGAGGGACTCGGGGTGGAGCAGCCGCCCGAGCGCTCCCTGCCCCGCGCGGCCCGTGTCCCCTCCGCGGGGGCAGAGCATCGTTTTTCACCGTTTAGCCCCCTGCTTCCCCCTGCCTCGCAGCAGCAGCAGGCGGCTGGGCTGGCAGAGCGCAGGTTGCAGCAGCCCTGGGACAGCAAGCGGAGCGGCTGCGGCCCGGGATGCCCCTGCTGCCAAGCGAAACACGGGGCGCGGGGAGAGGAAAGAAGAGGGGACTGGGAAAAAAATACAACGTAAGGCAGGCATCCAATAAAACTATGTTTATAAATAAAAACAAGGAAACTGGCTTTGTTTTTATAAAACCCAGTGGGCAGAGCAGGGTGCAGTGGTTGGGGGGAAGGCGTTACAAGAGGCAGGAGTGAGGGGAGAGGTGGCATCTTGCCAGCACCGAGATCAGGGGACACCGGGATGGCAGAGGCTGGGCAAACCGGCACCAGCAGGCACAGGGGTGGAGAGGCTTGGGGAGTCAGGGGAGAGGAGCTGGTGCAGGGGGCGCAGGCACCACGCAGACCCCTGAGGAGCAAAATACATCTCATCTCCAAAGTATAAAAAAAACCCCTTCAAACATAAGAAAGGCCAAAGGAGGCAACATTGATCCAGAGAAAAGCCACGGTCGGCGAGAGGAGAGGACGCGGGGCGCTAGCACCAGCGGGGTCGAGCGCATCTGTGCTGTACCGTGCTCAGCCCCGCAGCGAGGACGGGGCTGCCGCCACCAAGGCACAGCTCCTCGCCCATCCCGGAGGGAGACAGGAGGAAAGGTGCCGTGGACCCCCAAGAGGAAGAGAAATGGCAGCACAGGGAGCATCAGAGCAAACAGACCCAACTGGCATCTCAGTCCTCTGTGGCACTGAGGCCAGGGCCCTGCATTCACCACCACGGTCCTAATTCGCAGAGGAGTTTGTGTCTCCTCGGGGAGCAGTTCACATTCAGGCAGCAGCAGGCCAGGCCCCGTGCTGCAGTTTTCTGCACCAGGAGCCCATCTGCTGCCCCACACAGGCCAGCAGAGCCCGGAGCCCTCCGCCCTGCCTCAGGGCAGGAAAGGGAACCGAAGCGGCCCTCCTCGCCCGCCAGCGGCCCTTACTGCCCGCGGTGCCTTTGGGGGACGTCTCAGCGCAGAGCGGCAGCAGGGCAGAGCAGCAGGGGAAGGCGCCAGCCGCGGACACGGCCCCTGGCATGGGAGAGTCCCTAACCAGGCGATGGCAGCAGGGAGGGCAAAGAGCACAGCGGGTGCTCCCTGGGGCAGAGCAAGCAGAGCTCCGTCCTTGCGTTCTCCCCCGCACATCACACACCGTGGGCAGGTGTGGGGCCTCGGCGGGGGGCTGGATGCAGGAGAAGGGACCCAACCCCCGGCCTTGCTGCCAGGGCGCTGGGAAGGAGGGTCCTGCCCAGGGCAGTGCCAGGCTCAAAGCTGGCCTGAGGCGGGCAAGGCGAGGAAGGCAGATGGCAAGCGGCACCATCGCTCCACTCCCCGGCGGCACTGAAGCCCTGGAACATTCACACATTAGCCAAAGGGCAATTATACTTGTTCGGGTTTAAATGCATCTAAGGGCAGAGCTGGGCCCTGCTCCGCTCTCAGTGAGGTGGGAAGGGCAGCGTGGCTTCCGCTAGGGGGAGAAAAGCAGCCATCTTCAGCGCCACGCGCGCCCAGCGCCCTTGGAGCTCCGTGTCCTCCTGCCGGGCCACGCTCCAGCTCTCCCCCCTGCGGGCGGCAGGCTCAGAGAAAGTCAAACACCCCGTAATTCTTTGCTGCTTGATAGAAGAAACACATAAGGGTGAAAAGAGAGAAGAGATGTTTAGGGCGGAAGGACCGCGGCAGCAGCGACACACGGGCAAGCAGCACAGGGCGCTGGGACGGATGCGGATTAATGGGGTTAGAGAGGACGGACGGCGGGAGGGAACGACCGTTGGCAATACACAAGTGTGGTGGCGGGCTGGGCTGGCAGGGCTCAGCAGGCCTGCACGGCCCTCCGCCCCGCTCGAGGAGGGATTAGAATCAAGGTTTAGTTCCATTTATTTTTTTTCCCTTTTTTTTTTTTTCTCTCGTAGTTATCAAGACCAAAAAAAAAAAAAAAAAAAAGACCCATAAAAACAAGGGGGTGAAGCTGGGGCTGGTCCTAGGAGACAAACGACGGGGATGGAAGGGGGAAGGAGGGGCAGCAGACAGACAGGGGACGGGCGCTTCACATTACATCCACAAAGAACTCACTGGGGTTGCCCATGGCCATTCGGAAGGACTGTCTACTGGCTGTCAGTTCGGGGGGCACAGAGGCCAGGTCGCGGCCCGGCGGCGCCCCGGGGGGCCCCATGGCTGACGGTGGTGGAGGCATCAGCAACATGGGGGGGCTGAAGAGAGGGGGGAGGCCGGGCGGCCCGTACGACTGCTGGCTGTGGTGGCTGCGGATGCTGTGAGCCAGGGAGTGCTGGCTGCGCTGGCTGTGCTGGCTGGCAGGCACCGAGCGCTCGCTGGCCGCGCGCTCGCGCCGCATGCTGCTCCGGGTGGTGTGGTCCGACTCGCTCCCGCTGCCACCTGACTTGGACTCTCCGGTTTTCTCTCTCTCCTTTCTCCTCTCGCTGCCACTGCGATTGGAACCGCTGCTCCGGCTCCCTGCAAAACATGACGGGCAAGGTTCTGTGACGCATCTGAGGAGCCAGGAGGGAAGTTTCCTGCACCCCTCCCAAGACAGGACTACAGCACAGTGCAGCCCAGACACCATCTCAGTCTCCTCTCAACTCTAATCCCATAACACTTATGGGATTCATCTAAATGAAGGCTTTAACCTAGTTCCCCCATGCGCAGGGTCTTGCCCAAAGGACCAGCTTGTTCTTGCTGCTTCCCCCTAGTGCACAGGACACGTGCGCAGCTCTGCAGGTACATTTGGGTCTTCTTCACTCACCTTCACTGTGCTGGCTGCCTGCACTGCCCCCTCCATAGCTGTAGCCTGGGTCAGGGAAGCCGGGGTGGGGGTTGTATGGATGAGGTGGTGGATACTGATATGGAAAAGCCATAGGCCAGGGTGCAGCTCCCGGGTGTGGGAGAGGAGCCAAAGTGTCCTGATCGGAAGCACCGCTGGAGCCATCGTGATCATGAAGAGACAGGTTAGCCATGTCTGCAAGAAAGTACAAAACAGCAGTTAAGGCAAGTGGAAAGGCAACCGGGGTGATGAAGCAGCTTCGTGGCCACCCTTACTGATAGGCAATGGTGGGGTACACAGCAGAGGAGAGGAGCTGGTACCTCCCTGTTAAACGCTGCAGCCATCTGTGCTTCCTGCCTGGATGGCAGCCAGGCTGCATGACTCGGAGCTGTCACTCCGAGACAGAACAAGCACAGAGGGAAAGGACCACATCAGAGCTAGAGCCTCCCTCGCCAATTAGTCTTCCCCATCCTTCTTATCTGAGCAGAACCCAAATGTCACAGCACCACTCCCTTGCCAGCAATGAAAGCTCAGAGCCTGGAGCCAAATCCAGGCAGAAGAGGCTGAGCCTCTGCTTTGGCTGCCCCAGGGAGAAGACTGTGTGGCACATGACAGTGCCAGCAGCGCTCCCAAATCTGGAGTCCCAGCAAGCATGACAAGGGAGCTAGGATATTTTTCATCGCTCTCTAAATAGGTCTGCGGAAGAAGGGGCCAAGCCTGACAGCAATCGCTGCGGCTCTGTCCCCAGCTGTTAGCAGGGCCCTGCCCCACCATCCTCTCCCTCCCAACCATGCCAAGCCCAGAACTAAGTGCCATACTGCCACAGAGGTCCCCGAAGATGTAGTAACACTGTTCCGAGAAGGTGATCTTGTTCACGGTGTGCCGGATGTAGCCAGCCTTCAGCAGATTGCTGGCATACTTGCGGGATTCACGACGGTCTGTGAAGCCCTCCACGTGGTGATACAGCCAATCCACCACATCCGAACCTGACACGAAACATTAGGGTTAAATGCAGCAAGAGAGGGGAGAGCAGACCCTGAAACAGAGGGCCAGCCTGGAGACAAGGCAAAGTGGGCCCAAAGATGAAAAGGTAATGGGCTTAGGGCTGAACCAAGGGCTCAGTCTGTGACCCTGGCCCAGTCAACAGTAATTTTATACTAAGATGCTCTCTTTACAAGCATTTGCTTGGGAAATTGGCCCCCTGCTCCCCAATCCCTGCGTTTGCTGGAGGCAGCACAGACACTTACCAATGAAGGCATTGGGGATGGTGATCTTCAGCCACATGCGGTCACGCACCTCCAGGCCTGACTCTGGGGAGGCCATGGCTTTGACAATGGTGGCCATGTCACTGTGGATGGACAGGTGAAAGTCATCGAGGCCTGTTGTGTGGAGAGAGGTAAGGGAAGCAGAGATGAGAGGAGGCAGAAGAGACCACAGGGCCACATGGAAGCATCACAGCCAGGAGGAATGGGCCAGGGAACAATACATCACAGACAGCCATGGGGTGCATGCTGGCCTAATCTCCACTGCAGCCCTCCAATGTTATGAGCTGCTTCCTCTTGCATAAGCAGAGGTTAAAATCTCCTCTCACCCAGACCCAGGCAGATGAGATCCAAAAGCTGCCATCTCAGCCTACACAGCTCAGCAAGGGAGTTCACTGCTCCTTACAAAGCTGCAGCAAGCTCCTGGCCTCTTGCTGCAGCTCCAAGCTCTCTAGGCAATTGTTTCTGGGTTCCGTTTACTAGAATCACTCAAAACTTTCAGAAACAGCCCTCTGCTCAACAGGCCCTTGCTCCATTGCAAAGTTCCTTGCTCCTAAAAGCCTTCTCCATCCTGCCCAATCCACTGTCTTGGCATGCGTTGTTCAAGGACAAACCTACTCCCCTCTGACCCTGCACTCTCAGCTGAGAGCCCCAGATCGCTCCCTTAGTCTCTCCTCCACAGCTCCTGGATGCTGTCCAGGCTCTTCTGTGCTCCTTAAGCAGAGACCAAGAAACGTGGCACTAATTCACCCAGTGGGAACTCCTGCTGATCCATGCCCCTGCCCAGTGAGAGCTCCCTCCCCTCAGCTCGGCAAACGCTCCCCACACAGACGTACTGCTCCCGTTAGGGCACAGTGCAGGTGAGGAAGCCGTGCAGTGCAGGGAGCGCGGAGGCACGAGAACTTACGTTCGGTCTCTGGGATGGAGCTGGTGATGGAGGAGCTGGTGGAAGTGATTGTGCTCATGGATGGACTCATACCGTACGCTGGGTAGGTGCCGGTCATCGCTGCTGTGTGGGACACCCAGGCTGCCGGGTCAATTGGCCGGATAGGCTCACCTGCAGGAAAGAGAAGGTCAGTCAGAAGCTACCAGAAATCATCCCTTCATCAAATGCAGCTCTGGGGGCGGGACAGGGACTCAGCACAGCCCATTTCATCCCCAGCATCTGCCGGGACTCACCCGGATCGGAGCATGGAGAGTCTGGCCCAGCCCAGATCCGCTGGGGAGCAACTGGGAGAGAAAGAAGAGAGGGAGGGTCAGCAGGAGAGGTGCAGAGGGAGAGATTTCCCCTATGGCTGAGGGGGGTGTTTCTCTGTCCTCTGGCGCTCTGAGCAAGTGACCCCCCTGACCCAGTGAAACGCGTCCCCAGCGTGATGTGGGAAGGAGGGCTGGGCTTATGGGCATTTTGGCTTGGGAATAGGACACTGTGGCCACCTAGCATGAGAGCTGAGCCCCTGTCAAACCCCGTTTCCAGTGCCACAGGGCATTACACACACACACACACACAAAGGAGAGGAACAAGACAACAAGCAAGTAAGTGCTCAAGGCAGGGCTCTCACATGGGCTGGGCATCAGCATTAAGGGTGAGTCAGCTATCCACTTACTCCTAGGTAACGAGAAGCAGCCTCGGGGGCTGGGGTCCCAGCACTTGGCAACAGTCAGGGTGATGGGCCTGCAGCGAAAAGACAAGAGTTAGGACAAGAGCCCAGTAGCACAATCCCCCAGGAGAGCTGAGGCAGAAGCTATATGCAGGCTCTCTCCTCCTGGGAGGGCAGAGAAAAGTAGCCAGCACAGCACCCTTATCCCCTACCACATGTGGACTTCCCTAGTGGCATGGACAAAGCAATGGGGTAGGCAATAGGAGCTGCAATCCTCCTCTTAGCCAAGCTAGGCAAAAAGATGACATAGCACCCCCAAAAGTTAGAATGCACCCCCATAGTTAACCACTACTGCGCTGGCTCCAGTTCTTTAGGTTTCAAAACCCAGGAACCAAAGCAATACTAGAAATACAAGTTCTGGGTTCCTGCAGTCTCAGAGCTGCTGGAAGATATATCTGGAAGACAACCTGCAGACCCCAAGCACATACCATAGAGCTGCCCACAGAAGTGAGAAACAAAGCCAGAGCACCTACCCAGGCTTGTGCACAATCTCCCGGAGCACCCGTACAGCATCATCATTGCTCATGTTTTCAAAGTTAATATCGTTCACCTGCAAACAACACAAAGGGATGAGTCTAAGATGTGGCCAGAGGCAGAGCTCCCCACTCAGCTCCGTAGTGACTCAGCTTCTTCCTTCCAGGAGGAGCTTCCTGGGTTTAGTCTGCCAGAATGTGCGAGGAGGCTTCTGGGTCTTTCCCTACTATTCTCCCAGGCTCAAAGATGGAAGTACGTGGGTGTGAAGTACCTGCAAGAGCATGTCGCCCGGCTCAATCCTGCCATCAGCTGCCACAGCACCACCCTTCATGATAGAGCCAATGTAAATGCCTCCATCTCCACGCTCGTTGCTCTGTCCCACAATGGAAATGCCCAGAAAGTTATATTTCTCTGTAGGAATGGAAGGAAAAAGAAATAAATTATCATAAAGCGAGAAGTGCAAAGAGCCATAACCTTAGACAAATCTTGTGCTACTCATGGTCACTTGCACACTTATCGCCTGGAGAGACCTCCCAGGACATGACAAAACTTGAGAGCACCGTGTTTCAGGACAAGCTACTTTCCCAGGGAATCCATCCCACCCCTCCCTGTGCATTCTTGCTTTCTCCTTGCTTCTTCCCCAACTCCCTGCTCCAATGCCCCATCCCACTCCACAAGGCTCTGGTCATGCCTCAACTCACCCATGTTGAGTGTGACCGTGATGATGTTCAGGGACATGGTGGAGTCTGTGATGCTGCTGAAGGATGATGACTGTAACAAACACAAACAAAGCATGAGATGTCTGTCTGTGCCGTGGTAGTATTTCCAGCCTCAGCTCCCTTCACATGTGCTTCCTACCACCCCTAACGCACCACAGCCACCACCCCCAGCTCCAGACTAAGGGTGGGAGCTTTACAGAGCTGTCGGCATCCGCCACAGCTCTTATGACCTCTCCACAGCCAGGACAAGGTCCATGGTCCCAGTTCTTAAGGCTAAGTTAGCTTAGGAAAGGTTATAAAATTTTGTAAGGTCTCAGCATTTATAAGTCAACCTATCCAAAGGATCTATGGAAAGGAAATACGTGCCCACAGCAAACACAGCTGAATGTCAATCAGCTCTGGAGAGATTCACTTAGCAAGCCCACTCTAAACTACATTTTCCTCCTGAGAATAGCCAGCCCTCACATACTCGCTCAATCCGTGGAGCCTTCTGTTTCCGCCTGCGCCGTTTGTGTCTCCTCATCAGGCGGGAGGCGCTACTTTGCTCTGTTGAACTGCTAAACCTACGGGCAGAAGTAAGAGTTAGCTCTTCTGTTGCTGTGGGGCAGCTCTGGCAACACAACAGCCGCAGAAAAGGGCATGAGGAATAGAGGACTCCAGGGGCAGAGAGGTAGAGCAACAGACAGGGGAGAGATCGTAGCAGAGGAGGTTGCTGGGTGAAATTCAAGAAAACAGCAGGTCTGAACAAGGACCCCAAACCACTGTGCTCTCTGGTGGTATCTCTTTGTGCTGGAAGGTAGAGAGAAGCCAGTGCTCCTGCAGGCCCTAAACTCTTACCTGCTGGTGGAGTCATCTTCGTCCGAGTCGAAGAAGCTGGTGGTCTCCAGCTCACTGCTCATGAGTGTGGAGGAGCTCTCGTACCCGCCCAGGTCTCGGCGTCGCTCTCCCTTCACTGTCCCATTCACCCTGGGTGCTGGGAAGCAAGAAGATTCAGTGGGATTAACACAGGCCACAGGGAATCCCTCACCTCAGGGCCCACAGCCACCCTCTCAGAAGGAGCCTGGCCACCAGACAGCCCCATCTGATGCAGCTGGCTCCGAGATCCATCTATTGTGGGATCCTCTTTGATCCTGCTAGGAGATGAGGAAGAGACTGATGAGCTAACCAGAATGAAGGCTGCTGAAGTCAAGGAAGGCTGTTCTAGCTGGTCCCTGGCAGACCAAAGAGCAGCATGGAACAATAGGAAGGCTACAGCCTCTGCACTTCTCACTGGGAAGGTCTGAGGCACTGCTGTCTCTTTCACTCTCCTGAGGTTTCTATGGGACCAGCCCCCCTTTGCCCCTAACAGCCCCTAACAGCCACATCACCAACCTCTGATGCCACAGGGGGCTAGCTCCAATCTCCATGACCCTAAAGCCTCAGGTCATGGAACAGCCCTTCTGAGCCAAAAAGGTTCTGCAGAATAGATGGAGCTGTCCCCTGTGTGTGGCTACTGCTCCCCATCGTGCCCCAGCCATGTGCTGCAGAGCTCTGGCCAGGGCACCAACGCTCACCATGCTCAGGCCCATCCTTCCGACGAGGTCGCTCTCTCTGCGATGACACCACTGAGTCTGTCTCTGTCTCGTTGTCCAGATTTTCCCGACTCCCCCCGGTGTTAGGGCTGTTGTGAGATAAAAGAGACAAACATGTCCAACAGGGAATGGTCTAAGCAGGCTCCCATCAAATTTGCTCCTATCACGAGGTCCTCTGGCTGGCTGTGACCCCTGCCAGTTTGGATAGGATCACCCAAGTCTCTGGTCTTCCTATCCTGACTGAGCACAAAGCCACCAAGGTCCCCAGGAAACCAGACCGTGTGCTCAGGTAACTTACTGAAAGGAGGGGGGCCTGGAGTCTCCGATGCCTCCTGTGCGCTCCATGGAGGGCGGCAGCTCCGTTTGGTTATCGGCACAGACCGACCCAGCATCTGAGTGTGACCCCTCTGCAGACACCAGCTGGAGGGATGAGAAACAGAGAATGAAATGGCTGAGGAGGCAGGAAAACATTTACGAATAACATCTGAATGGCCAAATGAGTCAGCCATAAAGCCTGTCTGGCCCGGTAACTCATCTCTGAGGGTGGCCAACAGCAAGTGCCCAGGAGGGGTATTGAATGAGGCCAAGTGTTTAGCAACATCCCCCCTCCACACACTCCCAGACTCCATCTATTTGTCATTTGTCTATTTTTTAGGGAATTCTTGAGCAGTGAAAGCCAGGTGACTAACAGCCTTGCTTTGAGTCTCTGCCATTAATCTCCACACTTGCACTGCACAGCTTTTGTGCTCAAACAAATTTTAGCAAATGTCCCGTGACAAGGAGCGGACTCCCCCCAGTGCTTACTTCAGAGGAGACAGCAACTAGCCTTTGGTTTTCCGGCTTTCTCTGGATTTTACTCATCTCAAGCTGTAGGACCCAGTAGGATTTTCATCTTCCCTGCTCCTGGGAGCTGGGGTGAGAGTCCAGAGCCAAGGTTGGCCTTCAAATAGGCTCCAGCACGTTGTGATCCGAGCTCCACAAAACCTTGGCAAACTCTTAAGCTGTGTCCGGTTGAGTGGGTTAGGCAGAGCCTCCAGCCATCCTCCGGGCCCAGCATCTTTCCCAGGGCAGAAAACACCCTGATTTGCCCCAGAAGGAGCAGGCTGTGGAACAGCCCAGTAAGACAAGGCCGCCGAGGCAGGAATCGGGGCTCGTCTATGTGCAGAAAACAGCTGCCTACTCATGTAATGACGGCAGAGGTCTGCTATAATGAAAGTAAGGATGAGCCATCATGGACAAGGACAAGGAGTGAGGAAGACCATGAAACAAGGGCTGGAAAGGAGCTGGTGAGCTGGTACCTGCTCACCAACTACAAAGCCGGGAAATGTGTCGGGAAATCCTCTGCCACTGGAACCACTCATGTAGCAAGGAAGCAGCAGCAGCTGCCAACCAGACAGGAGGAGGCAGGGCCCCAGTGTCTAGAGATTCTGGGCACTTCCCAGCATCACTGATGACACACTATGAGCCATGCACTGCCCAGCTCTGAGAACTGGGCAGATCATGAAAACGGGGGGCAGATGGAGCCCGGAGATTATCATCGGAGCAGATGAGGAAAGGTTTGCTGCCAGGGAAACATTGGGAAAAGAGCCAGGGATGCAGCTGGAGCAAGGAGGACAGAGTAGCCCCAGGAAAGCCCCAGTGGAGGGAGCAGACAGGGCAGAGAGTGCCCTGGGGTGACAAAGCTGCAGAGCCCGTTCCGCAGGCACCAGGACGAGCCCAGCAGCTCCTGCCCTCACAACTGCCTATCCAGCTCTTGCCTTGCTCTCTGCTCAGCCTGCCTCCTTCCAGCAAGGCCCCAGCACATGCCCAGCTCTGCTCCCAGCATCTTCCCGCTGACATGTCTTCCCAGGACACATCCCACTCCCTGGAGGGCCACATCCCTGCGCTGGCGGCTGTTGCCTGGGAGCCCTAGGGGAGAAGAGATGCAGTGGCCAGCATTGCCTGGGGAAAATTGAGAGTGCTCTGGGCTTGAAGGTGTCAAGATGAGACCAAGCAAGTAGGTCTGGAGTGCAGAGGTTGGATGCTGGCAGCTTCCAAACACAGCGGGAGGGGATGGAGGGGTGTTCTGAGCAGGGGCTCTGGCGCTGCTTCTTTCAAAACCCCTGGGGCTGGGATCTCCTCCAGCGAAGGTTTCAATAACCACCCTACACTTTTCCTGTCTCTTTCGCTGCTAGAAAATACTCACTTCTATTCAACCCCCCCATCTTTCCTGCTCGTAAAATAAGCACCATGTTTCTAAAATAGCCTCATTCCAGCCTGTCTGGCAGAAACAGCAAAGCAAATGCTCCCCTGTCCCCAAAACAACCACAGACAGGGACGATCTCAGCAGGGAAAGAAAAAGGGATTGCCAGGCACACAGAGAGGTCCCAGAGGCTGCTGGCAGTGGCGCTAACCCCGGGCAGGGCCGTGGTGCGCGGGGCTGGCAGCGCACGGGAACCATGCTGAGAAGCAGACCAGGTAAAACAAGCCATGGAGGGGGCTCCGAGCCCCCGGGGGAGCACATGAAAATGAAAGGCCGCTGGCAACGAAGCGAGGAAGAAACGTCCAGGGATGGAGGCAGCAGCAGCAGCGCGGATGGTGGACGAGGAGCAGAAGGGCCCCGCTAGCCGCTAGAGGGAGGGCTGCAGAGCGGCCGGCCGCGGCCCGCGGCCTCTTTGTGTGGAGCCGCGGGCGCCCGCGCGGCCTCCGCTCCGCTCCGCGTGCGCACGCGGCTCCACCCCGCGCTCCCGGCCCTGCCGGCCGGGCTGCGGGAGCTCGTTTGACAACAGGGCGCCTGCCTGCCCGGTCCTGTTCGCCAGCCTTCGCCATCCCCACCCTCCGCTGCCAAACGCAGTCGCTTCACTGCCCCCCAGCCCAGGCTGTTTGATGCGGGAGAGAAGGAGCATCAGGTCTTATGGAGCCTCATTTGCAAGAGTCTGAGGATTGCCCCTCATTAGCAGAAGCTTGGTGGCCCCTGAAGAAAAGGCACTAGGGTCTTTGTTCTGTTCCAGGGGCAGATCCACACTCCCCAGCCAGCAAAAACTGCAGCTCAGCAGGACGGAAAAAGGGATGATGGTCTATGGAGAGTGAATTCCCTCTCCCCCCCAAACAGAGGGTCCCCTTGGGGGCAGAGGGAGGCATGCGGGCAGGGGGCAGAGCATGTGCATGGCATGGCACGGAGGGAGAAGCTTGTCCTGCAGCTGCCCAGGCAGTACCTTCAGTCTCTGCCCAGGCAGTACCTTCAGTCTTCAGGGCAGTCAAATCCAGTCGGCTTCACCAGTACTAAAGTCACTTATGCCCTTTGCGCCAGTCACCGCGGTGGGACTTTCCTGGAAAGCCGACCCTGCCGTAGGGGCACACGGGTTACACCGCGGGCAGGCTGGGACCGTCACCTCCGCTAGGCACCAGTTACGGCGGGCGCTCGGCAGAGGCAGCCCACGTCCTGCCCGGCACGGGGGACCCGGCACCACGTTGCCGCGTGGCCATCCAGCCCATCGGCTTTGGTAGCACTACCGCGCGCTCCTAGTGCTTTGCTTGGCACTGTG
Organism: Tinamus guttatus; assembly: GCF_059628265.1. Classification (NCBI taxonomy): domain Eukaryota; kingdom Metazoa; phylum Chordata; class Aves; order Tinamiformes; family Tinamidae; genus Tinamus; species Tinamus guttatus. Next base: position 113,744 of record NW_028288732.1, on the reverse strand, counting down.
CAATCAAACGATGGTTTTCAGAGGGAGTAGGAACAGGCAGAGAGATAACAAAGCAAGAGACTTGCTTACCCATGACACCACCCGGCCGTTGAAACAGGGAAGCTTGGCATTGTCATCCGAGATTTCTTCTTTCACCACCCTGCAGAGGGGAGAGGAGGCAGTTAGAGCTGGCACAGGTCTTCAGAGAAAAGGAGACTTTTGCCACGTCGTGTGTTTGCACCGAACCACAAATAGCCCAGACTTGGGCAGGGGGCAGAGAGAGGGCCCGCAGCTCCCTGCTGCTCCCTAACACCAGCCTGTCTCATGCCCTCAGCCGTGTCCAGCAGCCTGGGGAGAAGAAAACAAGGGCAAAACAGATCTCCCATGTGAACCCAGCTGTTCTGCCCCTCATTCACACTTTGATCAGTAAACAAAATTCAGACATACATTTTTACCAGTTTGCTTATTTCTAAATAAATACCTTCTTTGTAATGATCTGATCACATCCTATTTTAATGGCTTTTAATACATGAAAGTGAAATACATTAAACATGCTGCCTCCCAAATGTTATTGTCACTTTTTAATTATATACATAATATTTCGACATCGCTTCAAGCGTTATAGTTGTGCCACAATATCATGTTTCTGTATTACGCAAGCAGCTACATTACTACTAGTCTTCACAGCAGAGGAGTGCTGATGATTTTGTTTTTCCAGCAGCGAAATCTTCTGGTTTCTTTGGGGAGAAAAGCGGGTCATAGTCTGAGCAGTCTAATCCACTTCCAAGATGAGCGTTAATTCCTTTTGCACAGATGGAGAAGCAGGAAAAGAGCAGAAAAGCAGTTGAGAGGCCAGATTAAAACCCTGCCCACCTAATGCTTCTTCAGAGCGTGTTCCCCTTGCCCAAAGCTCCTGTCGTCCAAGATGGGCATCAAACATGGTCAGTCTCTCTGGGACAGGCATCTCCCCAGCGCCCCGGGCTACCTTTGCACACACAGGCTGGTTGTCACCTCCTCACTCCCAAGCGCACGCACCCAGCCCGGCTGCACTAGCATCCATTCACAGTGTCGCCAGTAGCCTGGACTCCAGCCAGTTCCTAGAGAGAGCTTCAAGCAGAGCCAATTTTCAGTGCTGCCTCCTCAGGGACAGAGTCCTGTCTGTGGGTGAAGGGATGGGCTGACGTATTTGCAGGGTTGAAGTGACCAACAGCTAAGCACAAATAAACTAATTTGCTTTCCTTGGGGCAGAGATCAGCTCCCACGCACACCCATGCCCACCCTCAGCTACAGCATCCAATGAAAAACAAACTCCTGCTGCCTTGAGCACTGATGCTCTCATCACTCCTATTACTCTGCTCTTGCCCCAGACATCCCAGAGAGGCGCTTCACCCCGGGAGTGGCGCTCTCCCTGCACAAAGCACCTCTCTACCCCAGCCGCTGCATTATTTATTGCTCTTTATCACCCAGATGCCAGAGCACAATGAATTATATATTTAGCATCCCCAGAGCACAGACTGATAGCGCTGGCCTGGAGCCGGGCACAGGCTGAGCCAGAAAATCCCTGTAACGCTGCTCACGTCCGTCAAGCCGCGCGCAGGCTCCGAGCTATGCGAGTCCTGCATTCCTGCCTAGCCTCAGCGCTGCCCTGAAATACCTCTGAGCGCTCCGTGCGAGGCGCTTCCCGCTGCGGGTTCACACGAACGAGACCTGAGGTTCCCGCTAGGAGCCGCGGGCTGGGCGGCCTCCGGGGGAGCTGCGCGCGGTGGTGCCACGTTTCCTCCTGCGCGGCTGCGGGGAGAGGCGGCCGTGAGGGGAAACCACCACGGAGCTGCCGGGACGAGCCCTCGGGCCGTGGGGCCTGAGAATACTCCCCGAAAGAACAGACCCAAATGAGCTCTGGCTCTCTTGGTTCCTGGAAAGCTTTCCTATGTGGTGGGAGCAAGAGGAGCGCAGGGAGAACATCTGTGCAAAGCTGACTGCAAAGGGACTGTCTTGAGTTTCCCGTTCTTCAGGGCTGCCCAGTTTCAGATTTTTCCAGGTTTAGGGATCTATGACGTGGCAGAGAACAGGCACCCTCACGAAGCAGGAAAGCTCCCCGGTGCAGGGGAGCCCGCGCGTGGCTCTGCTCTCCACAGCGAGCCACTCCGTGCAAACGGCCCCGCAGCGGCGGCGCGGCCAAAGCGCTCGCGCGGCGTCTGGCCCACGGGCTCCAAACGCTCATCTGCATTGAATTTTCCAACAAAGAGACCTGCAGGAGGGAGGGAGGGAGGGCGGGTTACCGGGGAGGCAGGGCGAGTGGGCGGATGATTCAGCCTCCATCCCCAGTGACACTGGGGCCGAGGCGGGGGGGAGGAGGGGACCGCGCTCGGGTTGCTGCAGCCGGAGCCAGGAGCGCGGGGGGAAGCGGCGCTGCCAGCGCTGACACAAACAGCACATCTGCTCCGGGAGCTGGGGGAGGGGAGAGGAAAGGCAGCGCCATCCCGCGCTCCATCCCTAACCCCGCCGGAGCCCAGGGCTGGGGGATCCTCTCCTGGCGGGAAGGGCCAAGGGGAGCCGGAGATGGCAGCTTGCAGCAAGGAAACGGAGCCGGGCAACAGGGAGGCGGGCAGAAACCTCCTTCTCTAGGGAGCCCCAGCCCGGCTCAGGAAATTAAGGGGTATTTTGCATCAGTCATGTTCTAGGAATGAAGGGAAGGTGGGGAGAGCGAGCGTGCGCGCAGGAGAGGGAGGCAGCAATAAAACCCAAAGCTCGGAGCCTGCTGCGCCGTTGGAAAGCCCTGGGCTCCGCAGACATTCCCAGCGCGCAGCTGCGGCGCTCCCGGCCGCCCCCCTTTCCCTTCGGTGGCCTCCAGCCCAGGCGGGACTGGAAGCAGCCAGGAGGGAGCCCCAGCCAGCGCGGCGCTCTCCGGAGCGGGACCGCTAACCGCGAGGGGGTCGCGGCTCAGGGAGAAGATGGCGTAGCACGAGCTGGCGGCAAGGCCTCGGACACGGCGCGCGGGGCTCGGGGACACGAGCGCGCGGCCATCGCTGCTCCTCTCCGGGGCCCCCATCCAGATCCCTCCATCTAAAGCCTCCCGATAGGGAGGATATTCAGAGAGAAGCAATTGTGGGACTCAACAGCAAAGGTGGAGAATAAGGATGGGGGTCAGGGGGCAGCAGCAAGAGAAGGGCGAGAAAAGGGAACCCCTTAAGCACGTTAGGTATCTCGGTGGCAAGGATAACAAGGAGTTTGTTACTAGGGGAGGCACAAAGATTGAGAAGATTCAATAAAAGCAGCGGCTCACTAAAGAGCCAGGAAGATGTCACAGTAGTAGAGCGGATAAAGTAAAATCTGCTGCCTTGTTTAATTCAGTTATTGAGAGAAAAGGCCTTCATGAAGCGGTGATAAGTCTTCCAAGATCACAAAGGCCAGAAATTTAACACCAAAGTGAATTTTCTACTATAACCCCCCTGCCCTTACCCAAAAGGGCATGATTTAGGTAGGTCACTTTGATGACCTTAATCACCCCCATCTACTACAGCCCACAGAACCACAACAACAAAACGAAACAGAGACCTAAGAACACAAGCTTCAGGGACTAAAATACCAAAAAAGTGACCTCATCTTCAAGACCTGCGGTACTGCACACCCCTTAGGGCAGGGATGTCTTGTCTCCAAACCATCACAGATTAATGATGCTGCATAACAAAAGGAAACATCTTCATGTATTGCTGTCTACACGTGAGCATCCCCCAGCTCCAGAGCAAAATCCTCCTCTGTGCAGCAAGATCAGATGCTGGGGCCAAAGGGACAAGTTTTGCTGCAATTTCCCCAGAAGGGAAAATTGGAGAGGGCGATTCTCCAGCATAGCAGGGATCTCAGTGCAAAGCGCTCCCCTGTCAGGCTAAGCCCAGACACACACGTGCGCTTCCTGCAGGGACGCGGTCCCCTCGGGGCTGCAGGCCTAGCCTGGGGACACACGTGCCAGCAATCACACGTGCACCCGTGAGAGCTTGGCCTTGGTGGGCAAACAGCACGCATCAAACGGGATTGGAGGATTCGGGACGTCTGCTCTCCTACGACAAGGGATTCTTGGGGTCTTCCCCACTGTATCTTTTAATCCCCTGTGCAGAGTTCATAGGACACGTATCTGCGCAGCGTCTGGGGCAAGAGGGGCTCTCTGAGGGCAAGGGGAGACAATTGCTCCTCTTTTTAATTTCTCTCCCAAGCTCCCAGGGCAAGTTCTCTTCCCCATTCCTTCATTTTGTGGCACAGTGTAAAAAGGGAGACACAGATCGTGGGCGTTTTGGCTCGATGAGACTCTGACCTGCAGAGGACCTGCTGTGCTCCTGCCTGCCTGTACACACCACAGCTGCCAGGCCCGAACCACACCAGGGCCTCCCCGCATATCCCAGAGCCGGGTTACTGTCCAGGCCGTCACCGAGGCCAGGACTAAAGAGACCATCCAGGATGGTAACTCTTTCCCCAAAACTCCTACTCATCCCACTTACAATTATCCTTACTGGACATCCATCAGGAAAAACACATCCCAGAGAGGCTAGAGACGTTTGGTTCCAGCTGCATTTGTGTTCAGTTGTGCAGGTGTCACTGAGTGGGAGATGAGAGGGGATAGATTTACCATTCACATAGCCCAAATCCTGGAAAAGGAAGAGTACTTAGGAAGGACCCACTGGATCTCACAGGCCTTCCCAGGAGCAATACTTAACAAAGCCAAGTTCGAGACTTTGATTCCAGAGTGAGCTGAAGAGCCCCTGGCAACCTCTCCTACCTGGATCTCTGGAGTGACCTTCTGGCCCTGGCACCGCTCCGCAAACAAGCCTGACCCAGAATGGGAAACTGCATGGAGAACTGCGGGAGTTCCTCTGCATTCGCTCTCCCTGCCCAAACCATGCTTCCAACCCCCAGATCAACGTTTTGAGACATCAAAGGATGCTTTCTCCAGGCCCCTGAAAGTTCAATGACACTTCCAGTCTCTTGGAATTGGAAATCAGGACAAACGGGAACTCCCAGCCCAAGCCAGACTCTTCACTCCTGGAGCTCAAATTATTTTAGCTCCTGCACGGTCCAACCCAAGCATACGAGACAAGTGCAAGAAGCGACAGCGAGAAAGACAGACTTGTGGAAAAATACCAAAGGAAATGACCTTCATGGAACCAAGACAAAAACCACAGATAAACAAGCAACCAAAAGCTGGGTTTGTATTTGAGATGGGATGCAAAACAGGCCCAAAGAGGCCTCAGGTGAAAGGAAACAAATCCACTTGGAAGAGGAAGTAAAATCCTGGTGCAGTTACTATGGTTCATATTAATGCTGAGAGATGGGGAACTATAGGAGGCTTGGCCCTGTATGACACTTACCTCCATCTGGATCCAGGCAGATGGAAGAGCCCACACCACAGAGAGCTGCAACGCAGCAGCTCCCACTGATAAAAGGATTTTGCAGAGAGTGTCTGCAAAAAAAGTCTGGGAAAAGCATTTACTGAGCTACAGAGGTAGCAAAACTCAAAGGTCCCAATATCTTTTTATGGAGAAGCCTATTAAACAGGCTTCAGGGCTTCACGGGGAACTCCTTGCAGTTCTCCAAAGAAGTCACCTCTCCAGGCTGACTGAAAAGCAAGAGGCTCCCGTGCAGCGCCAGGAGCCTGCACACCGGCTAAGATGACAGTATGTGAAAGCAGGAGCTGCAGAGGCTCCAGGGGCTGTGGAGGAGCAGGTTATGGTGGTGGCGGCTCCTCTTGCTGCCAGCGCACACAGAACGGCTGCGGGAGAGAGCTGTGACATCCAGGAAGACTCTGTGTGCCCCGTGCCGAAGGTGGGTTTAGACCTTCCTTTTCCGGCCTATGGCTGAGGGACGCCAAGTCAGCCCTGCTTTACTTAACAGCAGGCAAAGCCCCTGCCAAAAGAGCGCTGCTGCTCTGGAATGTGCTGGGCCAGCAGTACAGCTCATTCCTGGAAAAGCATCAACTCAGCAGGAGAGCAAGGAGAGGAGAAGAGGGGAAAAAAGGGGAAGAGGGGGAGGGTGGGAAGCAAAGCCCGAGAGCTCGGACTTCCACACCTGGGGACGAAGGGAGTCGCCCCGGAGCAATCTGCTCACCAGCACCCCCTTCTCCTGGGCTCCAAGCACCGCAGCCCTGCCCAGCACCAGCCCTCTGCTCGTGGGGCACGTTTCTGCTGGCCAGGCAGCTCCCGAAGCAGCCCAAGAGGCACAGACGGAGGCAGACGTGCGGGGAAGAGCAGCGAGGTTCATTTCCCCCATCCCATTAACAATTCATTTATGTTGAATGACAGATCTCCCCCAGGAGATGACAAAACAGCCTCCACATGTGTCCTGCCCTCAAGGCACTGGCCAGCTCACACTACCCTCTCCCAGCACAAAGAGCTTTGTAAGAGGCTCCAAGGAAGTCAGTGTAACTGCCTACCTGGCTGGAAAACGGGAGGTGAAGAATTGACCCTAGACCACAAGCTACTGCCTGCATCTGCTCTTCACACCCAGCTAGGCTGCCAGCAGCAGCATCTCTGCTATCTGGGTCTAGAAGACATATGGGCAACCCCTATAAACACAACAGGGAGTTAATAACCTCAAAACTTTAAGTTCTTCCGCAAAACATTTGCCAAAGACAATGAGAAGGACTCACACAAAGAAGAATATTTCAGAGCCACAGCAGCTGCATAGTGGCAAAGAACAAACTCTGTTCCCAATCTCTGACTGTCCCAACACTCTGGAGAAAGGGCAACCAACAATACTAGACCTCTCTGGCCCCAAAACACAAAAGAGAACATAGAGGGCATGAAGGGGATGAATTTCCAAACATGGCCGGGGCAGGACGTGTGTCCTTTCTCTTCCTCACCTTCAGGCACTGCATAACTTTGGCACAACCTGAAATTCCAACTTCACTCCCAGGAAACTGTCAGCAGGCCAGAAAAAGAACTTGGAAAAAAACAAAGTACAAGAGCCACAGTTCAAATGACTGGCTCTCAAATAGGTCTACTAGGAGATGAATCCAGTCAGAGGTGGAGAAAGGCCAGTTTTGCTTGGTCGGCACCTGATGGTGCCAGTGCAGGGAACGGTACAAGAAACTTCCTGTGCAAAGAGCAAAAGGAGCACACACTTTAGCAGCCTTTTACATACCTCATTTATTTCAGCTAAAATTAGGCTTCTACACCAAGCTGCCTTCCAGAGGCAGGGCCTGGCCCTTGACCAATACAACCAACAGAGCAATCTCCTACCAAGCATCACTTGCCAGGCAACCAAGCCTGCTCTTGCACTTAGCACCCAAGAAACAGGAGAACACTGTTTGATTGCTGGAAGAAAGACACAAGAAAGATGTTCCCGTCCTAACCAAACCAAGCACGCGCTGGCACACAACCCGCACGACTAGAGTCCCAGAAAGTGGGCAAGAGCTGAAAAGCAGAAGCCAATTACTGGGAATGAAAAGGAAACTGATTAGCCAAGAAGTGAGGAAAATGTGAGCTGTCTCCACCCTGCTGCCAATTTGTTTGCACCAATGAAAACACCCACTTTGGTTTCTCTGCTTTATGAAAGTCCTGGACCACAGGACTCCTCCTGACACCTGATGGATGAGCCGCTGAGCGCAGGAATCTCCAGGCAGTCAGGAGACTGGTGTTTGCCCAGGATCCCTCCAAAGAAGCGTCAGAGATTTATTGAAACAGGGTGCAGGCCGTGGTTTCGGTTTGGAAAGAAAGCAATTTTCTGCAAGTAGCAAAGTTCTTTGTTTCAGCAGCCAACCTCTAAGCGATTAGAGTGGCATTAGTCAGGAGTCCATATGTGAAATGCCAGGTACGGAACTGAGTCCAGATCCTGCTGGGACTTGCCTCGAAACTAGGGATCAGCAACCTTTTCAATGAGAGGATAAGTTTCCCCATAGTCTACAGGATGATGGTGCTTCAGATCCCCACAGAGACAGACCCACCCTGTGGGACTCGGTCCAGCCTGGAGCTGCTGCCTTGCTCAGACACTGGAATCCCAGGCCTGGCCCTGTCTCATACTATTGAAAACCTTCCCACCTGCCAGCTCCAACTGCACAGGGGCGGGTGACCGTCAGTGACCTCCAGAAGTCACTGTCACAGATGGCACAACATGTTCCTCTTGCTGAGGGTCTCAGTCGAGGCTGCCAATGCCCAGGTCCTTCAAGGATGGCAGGGGGAAAAGAAAAGGCAGCACAAACTACCCGCAGTCTGTAAACACCCCACGAGCAGAGTGGAGCTCGCTCTCCATGTCAGCCTTTCTCAACACCCGTTCAGAAAGGCCCATCACAAGTAATTACAGCAGTAGGACCATTTGCTGTGTCTGTAGATTTGCCAGTAAGGAAGCGGTCTGAGCTTCCTGATTACCCGTGGTACCAATTCCGAATCTCCATGGAGCAACGCTCCTTTGTAACTCACCATCCAGCACCTCGTGGCAGCACCACATCTTGGCTGACGAGGATCTCACATGTTCCCAATGGATAACATGGCCAGACACACAAACATGAGCGGCTCTTCACCTCTCACTACACACAACAGGTGCCAGAGCACAGTACTAACTGCAGTAAAGGTAATATTACTTCCAAATCAACTGGTCCCTTCATGTATCTCATAATGGCCACAACAGCACATCAGAAAATAAACTGATGAAGTTGGCTCCTGTATTTTTGCATGGGAAGTTCAGAAACACACAGACATGCAGGGCAGCGAGTCTGACCCAGCTTGGGGACATCAGACACCCTTCACAGATGTTACCTGCTTGGGCACTAAGCATCAGATGCCCCGAGGAAACCCAGGAGAAGGTAGCCTAAATCAAGCAGACGTTGCCAACCTGAAACTTCTCTGCCTCCTCCATGGTACGTGGGCAGGGAATAATCCAACTTATGAAGCCCCAGCAGTTTTCCAAACTAACTCACCTTTTGGCCTCCGCTGAAGTAAAACATTTCATCCCAGAGACTCACTGGGAGGGATCGGCGCTCTCGCAGGTGCCCCTTCAGGACCAAGCTTCCTGTTCAAGACAGCTGGGAAACCTGCCATAAGGGACTCAGCTGTGCAGCTACATGCATGAAAGCCCATCCTTTGCAGAGCTGCAATAACCAGTAAGAAAACACATTCAAATGGACTAACACAATGTGAGAGCAAGACTTCCTGCAATAAGCCTCTACATGGGCTTCCAGGATGCCGCAGCTTCAGCTGGGCCCACAGGCGAGTCTCTCTGAGCAGCACCAAAATACTGGTTCAGCCAGGCAGGGCTGAATAAACTGGGACAGCTCGTTAGCCTTATGCAAACAGAACTATGGAGTTTGCATATCCATCCCAGCTCCTGGAAAAAGCTGCAGTGTGAGAAGTTGCGGAGCCCCGAGGCCAGCTCAGCAAGCACCTACCCACAGCTCGCACCCTGCGCCCGAGCCCTGCTCGTCACGGCAAGCAACGAGGCCAGGCTCATTCCCACACTTCGGACACTGCTCCGACAGCAGCGGCATCGCACACCAGCCATCCACCTGGCCTGAGGGGTGCTGTGTCCCAGGGACAATCTACTTGCTCACAGGTGGGAAGGCAGAGAAGGAACACGGATTTCAACCAGACTGGAGCAACAGCTCAGGGAAAAAAAAAAAATCCAAGCCCAGCTTTAGCAGCACCTTCCCCAGCATGACTGCGCAAGCAGAGTCAGAGCTCTCAGGGCACAGACACCTCTGGCAGACCCTTACTGTCACCAGAACCAGCCTGTGCATGGCAGGAGCTGCCAGCCACCAGGAAACAAGGAAAACCCATGGGCTCCTTCCTCTCTCACCCAGGCTCTGAACTCCCACAGTATCAACCAGGCAGGTGACAGCAATCTGAGGGGCCACACAGCAAGCAAAGTCCCGTCAAAATGCTTGGCACAGGTCAAAAAATAATAAATGAAAAGGCAGAGAGAAGACCTTTCTGTGCAATGGCTGATACCAAATCTCCCCAAAATGGGTCTCTGCTTCATAGCAGGTGAGGATGAGAGGTTGCCTTTCCCTTTCAGCTCAGCGTCCTCAGCCAGCACCAGGAAGGCAGACGCCCTGTGCAGTGCAGAGCACTTACTGTCCTCTCCTTTCCTCCAGTTCTCATGAGGTAGCAAACTTTAGCCAGCAGGACCGACAGACATCCCAGTGAGGGAATAACCAGCACAGAGGACTTAGTGAAACACGGTACCCAAATGCTGCTTCTGCTGTCTTCAAAGTTAACTGGTGACCAGAAAGAAACAATCCGCCCACCCTTTAATAACTAACTACCCTTTAATAACATTAATAACTGATACAAACCCCACAGAAGTCCCAGCTGTCCCCTATGACATGGGATTACACGACACAGGAAGGCCAGCACCATCTCAGCCTGTTGATGCTGCCAGGGGACTCAGCGTTACTGCTCCAGTTAACACGGCAAGGGAAGCAGAAAGGAAACCAAGAGCTTCTGAGCGGGGCTTAGGGAGTCTCTAACGCACCCACTCTGCAAACTGCCTATTGCAGACCATGACACTCGAGGCCCAAGAGCGCACACGCTCTCCTGAGACCACCAGGGTTTTATGTGTGCAGCATTTGTGATCTCTTCTGTGAGGGAAGCAAAGTCACAGGGATTAGCCCAGCTCCAAGATCTGTATCTTTCTTCAGTGATTTCCAAAAGAGCCCTCACAAACAAACTTTATCCAGCAATGTCTGGAGACAGCTACCAGCAGGGGCTTTCTTACCTCATCAACCTGTTCCAACTGCACTGAAATAGCAGGGCTTGCTCTACTGCCCAGCAAGGCAGCAAAACAGTGACAAACGGTGACACAGCCTCATCACCCTTCTGGGAAGCCACCAACCACCTAGCACAGGTCACAAGGGCAGGCTCCAAAAAACAAACAAGGGATGGACAGAGGAGGAAATCGATGGGAGACATCAGAAAAAACACAGTCCTGACTGCTGCCTTGTCAGATGAGCAGCTTCACGCAGAAGCCGGGGGACAACACAGAGGCAGCTTCCCGCCCACAGTCTGCACCGCGTTCAAGCCTTGCTCTCCTCCACAGGGTTTTAGGCAGATGGAATATCCTAACCACCAAGGCAGTTGTATCTTTCTGGATGCAGCCACAGGAGGAGGAGCCGCGCTTTGTCCCGGCACAGAGACCCTCAGCTCGGCGGTTGCAGAGCAGCCGCGCGGGAGCCTCCGCAGCGCTGCGGGCACAGGGACCTCGGGAGGCCCCGAGCAGCGTGAACGGGGCTCCCTGCGCCTCCGCGCGCAGCGCCAGGGCGGATGGAGGACACAGGCACTGGGTGCTCGCCCGCAGTTTGCCTCCATCCCAGCACGGCAGCATCTTCCTCTCTCCACACTAACCCCAACACTTGCCCCTCTAGCTGCCCACCCTGCTCTCGCTCACAGCCACATGGGCAGCAGCAGCGATTCTTACACCTTGAGCACCGCTGCCTTCCACCCACTCGGTGGGCAGACTAAGCCCCAGGCATTGGAATGGCCACGTTCTAGCTAAAACACTGCTTGATTCCAGGAGAAATCATACTAGCGAACAGCAGCCACCACCATCATCCCTAATTCCAATAACAGTGACCGATGTTCAAGCCAAGACCCAGATTAGGGTGGTTTATGAGCCATTTTCAAAGGGGGTTTGACCTTGATCCCAAAGGCCAAACCACGTCTGAGCATGGCTGCACTAGAGCCAGCCAGGCCATGCTGATTGATTTCATGACAGTTTTGGGAACATCAAGATCAGTTTTAGTTCCGTGCAGGAATTCAAAGTAGAGTCTTCCAAATTATTTCAAAACACAAAATTGCATCAAAACAACTACATCATAATGGATGGGTAAAGGTTTCTTGACCTATATTTCTCTTTTCTTTAGACATGACAAGAGAGGCTTAGAAATAAGAAATATTTCTATCAAAAACATATTTGAAAACAAGACCTTTCCAAGAAGAGTGCTGGCTTCAACAAAACACCATATTTTGTAGATAACACATTCATTTATACTTATATGCAAACATATATAAAATAAATATATTTTATATATATATATATTTATGAACAGCTCTATCTGCAAAAATTAAAAAGAAAAAAAGAAAAAACCTCAATAGCTGTTGTAAAGCTTCATTGTTTGCGCAGCACAGACAAGGCCTCAGGGAAATTGGTCTGCAGCCCAAATTGGCTAGCTTGGCTTTGAGAACACCACCCCTGGGCAAAGAAACCCGTCTCGGGCTGCCATGCGCTGTGGCCTTTGCTACAGCAGCTCAACCACAACAGAGCCCGAGCCGGACACCTCGGAGTCGGTAATAGCTGGCTCGGAGCAGCGGCGCACGCAGGGCACGGCGCGGACAACGCGGGAAGCGGCGGACGCCCCCGGCCGCCCTCCTCCTCGGGCACCGCGGCCCTGGCAGCGCCGGCCGTCCCCGCCGCACTGGCAAACAGCCTCCAGCAGCGGCAGCTACAGGTAGGGTCGGCTCCAGCGCCAGCGGGTCCCGCTCTCCCTCCGAGCACGGGGGACGTTGCAGGGACTTCTCCCCAGCGCGGCAGACGGCGGTTAGCAGCCCCCTGCCAAACCTCGGCAGCCCCGGGGACAGGCACGGGCTGCAGCAACCTACATGCTGGTGGCCAAAACGCAGTGCCCGGCGGGCACCAGCTCCCTGGGCAGAGCACCCCGCGTGAGCCAGCCGGGAACCCGCACCCCCGCGCTGGGGCAGCAGGAGGGGAGGCGCTGGGAGCTGCTGGGGACACACGGCTCCGGCTGGTGTCCAGGAAACATTCCCGCTAGGAAGGAAAGCTACAGGGTATTGACCGGCCACCACGCTCCCTGCTTCAGAAGGCAAGGAGTTCTGGACACAGACCTGAAAGCTGGGTCCGTTTCTTCACTGCAAGCAGAGACAGACAAGCGCAGCCAGCACTAGAGACATCATAGAGCCAGAATGGACCGTCCTGTCACTCCCAGCTCCTCCGGTCTCTCCAGCAGAAGTTTGGGTAATTCAGAGACTTTCAGCTCTTCTTTCCAAGCAGGGAAATGAGCAGCACAGACAGATGCCAGCACAAAGTCAGCCTCGCAGCACGGTCCCTGCTGGCCCACGCTGGATGCCAGCGCCTTCCCACCATCCTAAGTCCAGGCCTCCTCATCCTCAGCACAGGAGAGGGCAGCCCCTGGCTGGAAGCTGAAGCAAAGCAAGGGGCACCCCGCAGCAGGGTCAGTGCTGTCATCGACAGAAGCAGCACAAGGACACGAGCAGAGTGTCACACGCAGGTGGAAGCCCTTAGCTCACTTGGTCCCAACCTCTCCTTGCATGGGCTCCAAGCAGACATGGGAGGATCCTTCACTGGGAGCACAGGACAGGCAAAGGTCTTTTACAGACAGCAAAGTTGCCAATTAAAAAACAAACCCCCATCCAATCCCAGAAAGTAAAATAAAACAATTTCCCCCAACTCACGCTACAAAGAGCTGGCAGAAAAGGCAGGGGCAGCGGGCCAGCGGCTCACCACTGCTTAGGGACTGACACTGCTTGTTAAGTTTAGGATCCCCTCCCCAGCTCCAAACGCTTTCAGCCAGAAGGACAGTCACTCCTGGCACCAATTTCAAAAAGATCCTGCCATAAAAATAAATCACTCAGCCTTCCAGTAACCGTCAACACTCTTCCCCATGCACACACGCAGGAGATGAGGTCGCCAAGTACCAATGGCATCTGACCCCCGCATTGGGAATTCCAGCAGCGCCCGCTTTGTTCTGCCTCCAGAGCATTGCTCTAATCACAGCCCTGCGCCCAGCTCTGGGGAGCAGGTGATAATTAAGCAGGTCTGGATTAGATACCAGGCCAGTGATTAGTTGGGCACCAATTTTCACTTCACAGCTGAGACCCAGGAATCACTCACCACAGCTCTGAAGCTAAAATTGGACTCAAGCCCTGCACGCAAGAGGGAGAAACCCGTAGCCGTGGGAGGAGCAGCACCAGCTCTGCCCCTCAAAACACTGGTGTCCTCTGGGCAGCGCGGGGCTGAGAGGGAAGGTGGTGACAAAGGGTTGGTGTCGTCATGGGAGAAATTGGGAGGCCTTCTGATCGTCCTAGCTTGTAAAAGGACAGCGGTGAACAAAGTGCAAATAAGCAAAATAATCACACGTCCACCAAGCGCCTTCTCCACATACAGAAAATAAATTAAAAATAAATTAAATCGAATTTTCAGGCTCTCCGAGATTTACACAAAGAAGAGGAGACAGGACACAGGCCACGTGCAAATGAGTTACCTGAACACATAAACTGCACTAGTTTAACTAAAATTGCTTTGAAAAAAAGTTCAATTTAAACTTTAGCACATTCCTGTGGGAACATCTTTCTTTTGAAAGAAAATGAGTAACATCAATTACAAGCAAAGGCTGAGTTAAAAGAAACCACAATTCAACTGATAAAAGAGTTTCCTCGGGGTTGGGCCAGAGGTGAAGCCCAATCTGCACACAGCTCAGCGGGGACAAGCACATGCACAGAGTGGCTGGGCAGAAGCCCCGAGATGCCCACAGGAAGGTGCATTTCTCACGAGGGACTTGGGCAAGAGGAAACACTTTACAAGTATTTACAGATCAAGGAGAAGCTGCAATACCCACGCACACGGCACCAACTCTGCAGAGCTGCCGCTCTGCTACCCTAAGCTCCGCACGGACACTCCATCGAGACGCCCGCAACGTCAAGCAGATGGGACAAGGCACGGGAGCAGTGTTTGTACAGCTGAGGAGCAAAAGAGGACAGAGATGGGAAGGCTTGCTCAAAGCCCCACGCCAAGTTTGCTGGTGGAGAACACAACATACGAGTAGTCAGAGCACGACACCGATCGGAGGAGCTTTTCCTTCTGAGCAGCACAGACAGATTTCTCACCTGCAAAATGCTGGATTAGAAAAAGGGCTCAAACTGTAGAAGGCTGTAGAAGAAGCCCCTTCCTCCTATACCCAAGGCCAGGTGATGAAAGGCCGAGGATGTTTCACGATTCACGGTGAAGCACGTGTCCCACCAGCAGCTCAGCTCCAAGAAGCACATGCCCACCCCTGTGCCCACCGGGGCCTCCCCATCAGCCTGCCCAGCTGCACCCTGCACCTGCCTCCTGGGCTGGGATTAGCAGGGTACAAAAGGAGCAGGGTACAGAGATGTGTGCCCCACACCACTGCTCTGCACCACTGGGTTCAGAGTGCAGCTCTACGACTATTCGCTGCTGCAGGCTGGGTAGACCGGGCAAAGCAACACTGCAGCCTCCCTGCTGCTCGCAGCTCCCCTCCCAAATCAGGTCCGTGAATTCTTCCAGTTTCCACTGCTTCCCACCAGCAGATGAGGCCACTCTGTGGTCCTCTTAATTTGGGACTCGGGCGCTTTGACTAGCATTGGCTTCCTTCAGGGCCTGGCAATTCCACAGCCGCTCAAGGAAGCCTCAGTTCACGTTTCCTAGGAGATGTAAACACTGAAATGGCTCCATCACCGCTCTGATTCTCAGGGCAAACAAATATTAACAAGATAAACAAAAGAAAGAAAAATCCCACACACCGAGACTGCGGCTGTAATACTGCCTTGGGGATGGGGTGAGACGAGGGAATGCCAGACTGGAGATGTACAACTTGGAAGAGGGAGGAAGAGGGAAAAAATCAACTTAATTTGGCCAACAGAAGCGAGAGGAAGCATCAGATCCAATCTTGTTCCATCTGACTCTGGGAGGGGGTGAGATGCCTCCACTCCCGACAAGAGACAACACAGGGGCCCTGCAAAAGGGCCAAGCTCTAAGGAAAAGCACACACGGTTGGGCTTGCAGGATTTCCTCTGTGCTGACCAGCTGCCACAGAACCAGCCTGCAATAACAACTTGTCTCTTCCATGAAGGAGCCGTATCCTCGGCATGACCCCCAGGCATTATCCAAATGGCAAAAACCAGCCCAGCTCAGAAGGCATGAGCAAAAGCCATCCCCAGTGCCATCCTCTATGCCGGGCAGAGGGCACCTTGAGGAAAGAGGCCAGGAGGGTAAGTGCATATGAAGGCAATGACCTCCTTGGCACACAGCTTCTGGATACAACCATCATTAAGATTTACTGGCCTAATGACTAGCTGTATTCTAGTATATTCACTAATTGCCCATATGTTTACAGACCTTCACCAAGCCACTGAGGTGCCTCCTGTCCTTCCATCCCTGTCTCTTCTCACAGACCCACTGACTGTTCCCTCCTGGACACCAATTACCAGGAGTTCTTGAAATATCTCAAGTGCTGCCTGGGGCCCCAGGGCTCCCTGCAGACAACGCTGCAGCTGGAGTGGGCTGGCTCTAGATTCCCTCTTTTCTTTGGCTCTCTAGAAAGGAGATGCAGAGATCCAAAAGCATCATTCCTGATGAGGCATCTCCAGCATCACTGTGAGGGACCTTCCTCCCTCTGATCCACATGAGGCCTCTCCATATAACTCATCACACAGGGCTTCACCAAGGAAAACAGTCCCCACACACAGCCTCAGGTCCAAAAGCCCTTCCAGACACAGCTGGTAGACAGCATGCACCTTCTCTTCCAGAGATGTTAATTTTTTCCCAAATGAATTAGTCAAATTTCTCTTTACAGAATCTCACAAATTTCTGCCACATCTAATCTCACTAGGTCTTCCCAAATTATTTCTTTCTCCCTCCTGGTACTCACAGCAACTCCCTACACTGCTGTATCTTTTTGTTTCATTAATCTACCATCTGCCTCCTCTCGTGGAGCTCTGAAGAAGCAGGGGAGGATGGAAAGGCACATGCAGAACTTTGCTGCCACCCGACCCCTCTTCACAACTCGAGACACTGCTATTTATTACTAAACGTTGTTTATAGTTATGCAGACACTCTCCCACCCACATAGCAGTATTTCATTCAAGACAAGTTTGAATTCCCTTCAAGAACAACATTTCAAAGGATCCCAAAAGCATTTGTTTACAAACAGCACGCACGGAGAATTCGCTTCACCCACCAATGAAACACGGTCCCCTCCGAGACAGCAAGAGGCAGCTGTTTCATAGCGCCCAACGCGCCTCAACAGCTGAGGGACAGGAAACGAACAGCAGACAACTGATATCACGGGGGAAATTTATGGAAAATGAGGGCTGCAGAGCTCCCTTTGCCTGGAGAGACGGGGAAAGCTTTGGAACACTCCAGCCCTTCGCTGGGTCAGGAGGAATTTAGGGAGGCAACACGTCCCAGAGTGTGGTCGAAGGAACAACTCCTAGTTTCAAGGCTGCTGTGAAAGCTGGCACCTCCAGCGCTGGCAGAGCCCGGGCACTGAGGTGAGCTGGCTGCAGAGGGGCGAGCACCCCCTGCGGAGCAGCCACACAGGCTCCCGTGGAGGCTGCGAACAGGCCCGGCCCTGTTCAACTTCCAGCACGAGCCAAGCTCGCAGCCTAGGGAGGTATTTGGCTGCAGTTGGAAGACACTGGGAAGACTATAAAACTGAAGGCTTTCTGCAGGCCCAGCCTCCATACACAAGACCTACTGTAAACACTAAATCTTATGAGGGGAGAAAAAATCCAGAGGAAGAAGGATCATGCAACTCTTCCAAATACTGAAGTGCTGGGAATGGTGAAGGGTCACATGCTGTGGAAGCCAAGAGGAGCAACGTTCCCAGGATAGAACCAGAGCTCCTGAAAAGAGCTGGAGGAAACTCAGACGCAGGAAGACGACCCTGGGCAAAACCGAGCAGGGACAAAGGGTCCCACAGTAAATTCAGTTTACATGGTACTTGCTCCCCAGACAGACACAGACTTTACATGGGTGAAAGACAGCAGAGGTTCCATGAAGAATCAATCAATTTAATGCTCCAAACAAGGACCACAGAGCAGCACGTCACCACCAAGAGGCGACAAAAATAAGGGTGCTGACAGATACCTGCCCCCGAGGATGCAGGATACGAGCCACAACTGCTCCCCTCTTCCATACTGCCCCATCCCACTGGTCAAGCACAGGACATCCTACCCCATCCACATCCTCCCCTCAGAGATGGAGATGGGGACTGACCACCTCAAACAGCACACACAGGGGGTGGCCATTGCTTCCATCTCCAAGATGGGAGTGAGCCACCCTGCCAGACAAGCTGCTGTCCCGCACACAGAGTGGGGAAGAGGGTGGCACCCCGATGGGGGCACAGCCACGATGCTGCTCCCCAGGTGCCCTCAGGTGGGGCCCCAGCCCCACAGAGGATGAAACGCAGGATGCCGCTACCTGTGACGAGCAAGAGGGACGGCTTCCCGCAGAGCATCCTCGGAGGGGGGATCGCTCCCCACATGCAGCAGGGAGGGACAGCCAGCCCCAGGGGAGGAGCACGAGGGGGAACCACCACCAGGGAGGAGACAACGCAGGGGCAGCTGCCCCCAGGCGGGGTGCACACCAGGGCACGCACATGGCACCAGGACGGAGCCACACGGGGCGGCTGCCTGTGTGCAGGGGCTCCCTGCTACGCGGGGGCTGCTGGCTAGTCACGGTGACGTGCACGGGGGGCACCGGAGGGGCGGCCTCCCCTTCCCAGGCACGTGGAAGGGCAAACTAACCCCACACCCCAGCCTCCCTCGCGAGGGAGAACGAGGAGCCACCGCACACACGACCCTCCGCTTCGCGGGGGGCACCAGGGGACCCCACAGCCGGGTCCCCAAGGGCCCCCATCTCACACGGGGACGCTCAGGGCGTCCCTGAGGTCCCCACCAGGCGGGGGGGCGCCAGGGAGCCCCGCAGGCGGCTCCGGAGCCGGGCCCCGAGGGTCCCGCCGCGCACGGGGGCCCCGGGCGGCCCCGCAGCCGCGTCCCCGCCCGGCAGCGGCGCCGGGGAGCGGCGCGGCCCCGCGGCCCGGCCGCGCTCACCCGAAGTCGTCGTCCATGGACTTGAAGTAGAACTTGTAGTTAGGCCGGTTGAGGAGGCCCTTGAAGTCGCCCAGCGTGACGCGCTCGGCCGGGATGGGCAGCTTCACCAGGTACGGCGTCTCCTGCTCGTCCAGGTGGTAGATGATCTTCGTCTCGGCGGCCGCCATGGCGCCCCTGCCCGGCCGCCAGGCCTCCTCCTCCTCCGCTGCCGCCTCCTCCTTCTCCTCCGCCCCCGGCCCGGTCCGGTCCGGCCCGCGCTCCCCGGCCGCCGCGGCCCCCGCGCCGCCCCGCTGCGGCCCGGCCACGCGCCCGCCGCCCCGCGCCCCGGCCCGGCCGCGGCCCCGCGCCCGCCGCCCCGCGCCCCTTGTTGTGCGGGGCCCAGCGCCGCCCGGCTCCAGCGCGCAGGCTCGGCCGCCCCGCGCCCCGCCCCCGCCCGCCCCGGCCCAGCCCCCGGCCCCGCCGGAACCGGAACCGGCGCCCGGCACCGGCCGCAGCGGCCTGGGGGAGAGCAGAGCGGGACGCGAACCGGCCCCCGTGGCCGGGCCTGGGCCGGTCCCCGGGGTGTCCCGGGAGCGGGGCCCGAGCCGGAGGCCCCGCGCGCCCCTCCGCGGCCCCGTTGGGCTGTTGTGGCGCTGGCAGCCGCCTCGTGTCCCGCTGCCCTGCCGGCCGCCCCGGCCTCCCCTGCGCCTTCACCGTGCGACCACCCCGTGCGGGGGCACAGGAGAGTCCCCCCAGCCCTGCCATCCCGCCACCCTGACCTGCTCCTCCGGCATCACGCGTGGTGCCCCTTCCCGGCCTCTGCTCCTCAGCTCCGTACCCTCCTCAGGCCATCGCGTCTCTCCGCAAGGCCCCTCCTGCCCGCACCCGCAGCCCCTTTGCGATATCGTCTCCAAAAGCCCGTGGGCTCCCCCGTTTCCTCACCCTCGTGTCTGTCATTGTACACTCTGCTCCCCCAATCCCAAGCTCTCCTAGCCGCCCTCCATCCAGCCCTGTGTCCCCCATCCCTGGGGCTTGCCTTGGCACCCCACTGCCTCTGGCCATCCCAGCACCCTGCGGAGCAAAGCTGGGGGCACACGGAGCTTGGGAAACACTCACCCTTGGGCAGGGCAGAAACAGCCTCACGGGGGCCCGGGAGGAAGAGCGCGAGGAAGAACCACAGTGTGGACCCCTGTGGGGTGTGAGGCTCCCCCACGAGCCCTGCAGCCAGGGCAGGGTTCATAGGGCAGCAAAAGTGAGGCCCAAGCGAAATAGCGGCCATCTCCCCTCAGATAAGGACCGGAGCGGCTCTCTTGTCCTGTCTGGCAGCTCTTGAGCAGAGCTGGGCAGCACCGGAGCCTCCTGCAGATACAGTAAACACCGTTGTTGCCAAAAGGGCATTTTTCGGAAGTGCTGAGCTCCCCAGGGACCACACAAAGCTACAATGTAAAAGGAGCAGCGAATACCACACAGCCATAGAGCTGCAGTAGACAGTCTCCCACTCGCATTGGTAACAAGGGCTTTGTCACAGCTGCTCTTTTGCTTTTAAATAGGCCAAGTGATTGAATACACATAGTTGATAGATTGGTTTAACTGCTTGCAGAAGTCTTGTGAAGTGTGACTCACTCTTAATGGATGGAGGTAAAGAACACAGTGCCAAAGAATTTAGCAGTGAGGGACCAGGCTGAGCAGTCTAGGTCCACATGAACAGTTTCTCAACAGCCTGTTGGCGTATATCTACATTTAAAAGTCACAGCACTGATAAGTGCTGTTTCTCCCTAAGCTGCAAAGGGGCAGCAGGCGCTTTAGTGCCTGGAAACTTGCTCAGAACAGCCTGACGCAGAGAGAGGTGTACTTGAGTCCCATCACCGACACCTTCAAAGAAAAGAAGAAAACCAAAGTGATGTTTAAAGGCACATTGCTCTTGAGCTGAAGTTATGGGTTTGCTACAAGAACCCCCAGCTGAAATAGATCCATCCTTGTTAGATGGGATGTCAGGGAAGATGACTACTGTGACAGTTCTTGGCCTTATGGGGAAAAAAAACAAAGCAAACAAAACAAATAAAATATGTGCAAAGAATGAATCTACTTATATTGCTCAAAAAGACAGATAACAAGGAGAGTCAAGGTTGCTCCCAAAGCATTTCTGTTGTTCCAGACAAATAATATTGTGAAACTCACAAATTTTAAGAGGAGTTTTCTAGCTGCGCTTCCTCCCCCTCCCTACCAGTTCTTACTCTCCAACACGAGCAGGGTACGGGGCAGTCATATAAACCAACATTCCCTCCAACTCTCATTGTGGCAAAGGATAGCAGGTTTCACAGAATTTAAGGTTCATCTTTGCAACATAATCCCGTACAAACACAAACCTCGTCCATTCTGGGATTCTGAAGTTCAGGTGTTTAATAAAACTGTTCTCTATTTGTAGACAGCGAGGTCATGAGCTATCATGAAACATTTAAGGCAATTCAATAGGGTGATGATTTCCTACCAACCTGTTACAAGCTTGAAATCTCTGTGGGAAAAGTAGCTGTGTGTTATTTAGCTCACCTGTAAGTTCTGCTCAGGCACGTGCCACAATTGGAGACACACAATTCAAACTCAAACAAAACAGACAAGCCATTAACACCAGGATAGTTTTTATTTGCTCCCTGAATTAAATATTGTCAGATACAGAAAATTCAGATACCAACTATTTCCCCAACATTAACAAGACTGAGTTTGCAATGTCAGAAAACAAGGGCGGGCATTTATGCACAGCCCTCGCAACTGGCACTGCGAGTGCACTAGATTGCCCCGCCTGAACATCAACTTAAGAGGCAGTTAACCCTGGCCTCCAGCATCCAACATTGTCCCCTCACTGACAACTGTGGCACCATAGAATGGCCAAATAAATATCCTGAGTGGGCAGCTCCAGTGCATTTCCCGCAAGGGATTTATTCCATGCTCCTTCTGAAGGGGCAGAGGCAAGGTCAGCACATTCAAATACAACCCCTCTATCAGCAGAAACCGATACTCACTGTGTATTTTTCCACTGTTCTTGATGAGAACAGGGAAGTTCGCAGCCCACTTCCAAGAAGACTGTTCCTATGGGCCTTATTGCAACCACACTTTGTCCATGCCGGCAGGAGAGCACCAGGGACATCCTTGTTTCCCACCGCGTGCCCAGTTACTCTGCAGCTGCCGACCTTTGCAGCAGGCTTGCAGCACCTTCCCTGCCACCTGAGGGAAGGGAGGTTTCCAAATAAATAAGAGGGTGCATTTTGAGTAAGCAAGTGCGTATAACAACTCACATGGAAACACAAGAATGTGCTACTTAAGGAAATACCATTCGCTTCTTTTCAGACTGGAGCAGAACTTAGGAACTTGCATTTTCCTTAAAGCAGCCAGAGAAGACAAATCAAATCGCATCTAGGATGTAGTGATCCCTACGGCATTTCACTGACCACTGCACATCCTTTATTAGCAAACCCCTGGCAGTGGGGGAGCTGAGCACACATTATCCCCTGTTCTACAGAAAGAGGAAAGACGTTATTTTACCAACTCTACTGTGCAATCTTCTGTTAAATCCTAGCACAGCAGATGGCAAAAAAATCTCCCTTTTGGAAAGATCACAGAGGTGCCTTCCAGGCTGCAAAATGCCTTAGGCATCCTCAGACAGCTGCATTTTCCCTGGCACTGGAAAGTCCTGAGTCCCAGTCCTGCACTCTTGATCCCAGCTCCTACACTCCTACCTACCAACCTTGCCAGTGTCTCTTCAGCAGGAGTTCCCTTAGCTCCAGAAACAGTGACTCCAGAGACCTTAGCTTTATGACTGTATTTCCACAAACCCCAATGGTTAGATTTATAGGGGGTTGTACATGTTTGCTTCCATAGGTTCCCTCTGCATTAGGGAAGGGGTTCCTAAGAATAAGGATCCCAAGAAATAGCATGATTCTAGATATTGTCACCCCCTGCTTGTCCCTTCTGGTTTGTACACTGTGCTGCAACCATCCCACATGAGATGCCTCCTGGCAAGTGAGGGAGGGGCAGAGTTGGAAACTCACAACATAATTAACGATGGGATTGTCAGTCACTGATGTCAGGCCCCGCATCTACACACCATGCACTGGCATTGATCTCGCCCTGCCCACTCGGCCCAGAAAGGCAGCGAGTGCCTCTCTTCATGCCAAGCCACCACGTCAGTCTTGGTCGCCATCAGACGACTCTTCTTCTGCCTCCTCCAGCCACTGGATAAACTTCTGGAGCTGCACAGAGAATAAAATTTAATGGGGTAACAGCTAAAACAGATCCAAACTGCTTGGCATGCTCAATAACTACACTGTATCAATGAGCACCACCACCACCGAGCGGGAAGGAAGGGTGTTTCTACTAGACATGAAAATACACAGATTAAGGGAGAGGGATACAAGTTTAAATGAAAACAAACTAGGATGCCATGGCAATCCAGGCTCGTTGGATTCCTGAAGCAGATTTTTCCAATCAGACTGTCCCTGAAATGCTCAGTGAGAAGACACAAGTTTGAGACAGTTGTCCTCTCTAGAGCTCAAGGGAGGAGAGATGACAGCAGCACCTTAAGGCATGTTAGGAAAGCTACTGCTGGGAAAAGTCTTCGCCCTGAAATACTGCTATAAAAAAAGGCAGCTCATTTTACCTTTTAACCTGGCTTAAATAAGCAATTGAAAGCACTGCTGACCTATACTAAGAGTTGACTTTGCATAGGCTTTAAACAAAGGCGGGTTTCTTCAGAGATGGCCTTTCCCCCACCCTCCTGTTCCAAGCCCAGGGAGGAGAACTGGAACAGGGCTCAGCCAAACTGCAGCACAAAGTTCTGCCTGATGGAGAGGGGAAGTTTATATGTTCCTTACAACACAAGCCAAATGAAACTACTGAGTACCATAAATGCTAAGAAATATATTCAAAGAAACTGGTGAGCCAGGAATGAAAGCTTCAAAGGAATTGCATGGGGCCAGCACATAGGACATTGGCCTAAAGCCCATTTCAAATGGGTGTTGGCTTACAGAAGCTGTGCTGTTACTCCAGAAAGTGCTGGCCTCATGCTACGGAGAGCCCACTAAAAGCCATCCCTCTCTCCTCCTACCTCCATTCCTCATCCAAACCATGCAGGCTGATTATGGCAGAACTCACAGAGAGAGCTGTTCTGGAGCACAAAATTGTGGTGCCCAGTGTTCGATGCACTGGTGCGTTCCTGGCCTGCCCTGTAATGGCAGCTGCTTCCCAGAGGGAGGCAGTGGCCGTGAGCACCACTTGAACTTTCTTTCACAGCTCACGTGTCATTTTTACACCTTGGGACTTACTCGCTGGTTCTTACGAAGCTGCCTTCCCTTGTCAGATGTGTCCCGCAGAGAGAACCAATTCAGAATTACATCTTCTTCCAGGATTTCCAGCTGGTAAAACGTCATCAGCACCTGCAACAATTAGAGAAGAGCAACAGGGCTCTCTATAAGCTAATCCTAAAAGAGGTGATACCTGAGCACGAGATTTGCACATAGTTTGTGGCTCCCAACCCTGTTTTTAAAAGAATGGCCTTAGTCTGTTTCGTTTTGTATTTATATTAAACATAATTATGCTTCCCCTGCTTCTGACAGGTAGATGCTATGATACGTGTCTAAGTTCAATCCTCACCAGCTTCTGCTCTGAGGATGCAGGGCAAGATCTAAGAGCCGTGGGCAACAAGAGACCCACAGAGGGCATCGGTTCAGTGACTAACTTCAGTTCTCATCTTAAAGCACCCCAAAACCCATCCCCAAAGCAGCTACAACAGGAGGCTCTTACACAAGCCTAGATATGTGCAGCTGTAGCCTGTACACGAGAAGAGCGTGAACGAAGGCAGCTCTGCCCCAGGCTCCCTGCTCTCGCCAGGCCTCCCCCAGCAGAGCCTTATGGCAGGTGTCAAAGTGATTGGTCATTCCCAGGCTCAACCCCCTGCCCAGAGCTGCGAGGAGAGGCCGCAACCGCCTCCTCAGGGTGCCTTTGTGCTCCGGCCGAGCTGGCGCTCCGCAGCCGCACTCCTCGCGGCAGAGCACTGACAAAGCACGCTGCCAGCTCCACATATAAAGTGTCACTTCAATTCCCAGCCTCCAGGGAAACCCAGGCCCCTAGAACAATGGACACATGCCAAACAATTGCTGTAATTCAAGGACATTTTGGCTCACCAAGCTGAAGGCTTGGCTCCAGTCCATGCTAAGTGCTTTGCCATTGGCCAGAGGCACAGGTAGCACAAGTTATGATTCCTCTTTCTTGATGAGCTGAGGGTTAAACGTGATTCTAGGAAAGCTCTTCCAAAAGAAACAGGGGCTTCCTGAGACATTGCGGAAGGAAAGACTTAGAATCCGAGTCAAACATTCCTTGTGTGTTGGGGCAGGAAGAATCCAGGAATTAAAAACTTGAAGAGGTACATAGTAGGGGAAACATACTGAAAACTCTGAGGGATGGGTACTAAACCACATTTTGCCTCCCCTTTATTCCCAGCTTCACAACTTGCTTGGCCTAACTAGGAAATCTTGCCCTTACTCCTAACTTTGCACTGTAAAGAAGGGTAAATTATTTGCCAGTTAAATCTCACAAACTGTAGAAAGGAAGGAAAGCTCTTCCTAAAGCAACTCCCTGGCCTCACTTCCCTTCCAGCACCACACAACAAGGGCATCTAGGTTAAAAGTTGCAAAATAAGAGCTCCCTTCAGGCTGCATACTGGTAATTAATACTCAGCCTCAGCTGTGCTCACTCAGGGGCACAGGCAGCCACAGAACACTTTCCTAAAAGCAATCGTTAGAGATGAATTTTCCATATTCATCTCCTCTGGGGCCCCACACTTCTCTCCTCTAAAGCAGACAAGCTGATGAAGCAAACAGGATGCATTTCATCACGGCAAAACAGATCCTCAGAGCTGGGAGCAGAAACTCACTTTAGCTATTGATGTGCAGAGGCTGTCGTGTTCCAGGAAGAATTCCTCAATGGCACATAAGGCATTCAAGTGATCTGATGCCCGTTTTATGTAGTTCTTGAACAACGGGGTCCAGTTCTTCAACAGCTGCAGGAGGAAAACACAGAAGAACATTTCCTGAGCTATGATATGGATGTGTGCAGTTAGTCCTGTTTCTCAGTTCGGCTGCACTAAAACTGAGCCCGGGAGGCATTTTATGAAAAGCTCCATCTAACAGCTTGGCGTTTTTGACCCCTTCTGGCTACCAAACAGTATTCAGGCTCACGTGTGCAGATCTGACCTGGTGTTACTAGAGAGCTGGTGTTACAGCTTTGAGAGCGTCCGTTAACTGCCACAATAAACCTCTAATGGAATCTGGTACTCAGAGAAAATCACTTCACAGCAGACTGATAAGGAGAGGTATATACATGTCACTCCAATGTTCATCTCAGAGCAGCTGATATTTCACTGGAACTTTCCTTCAAAGCAGCAGAACAAATAAGGATAAAGAGAAAAAGAGAGTGCCAGCATAATTAATTACTAGCTGAGTAAAAGCAGACAGCACAAGATAACTACCCCAAAATGAGGAATGTAATGGGAAAAAACACTCACAGCTGAGCCTTACACTTGCTGTATGTCTACAGGCTTCTTTGCCTGTAGGCAGGAAGGCAAAGGGCAAGAAGCTGTTAACTATTTGCTCAATTCTTTTCTCCCAGGCTTGTTTTTGATGAAGCCTTCAGTTTAATGACTTTGATGTTGCCTTTTTAAACAGTATTTCTGGCTGAGTCTCACACTCCTCTGAAAAGCAAGTAGCAACAAAAGCTCTGCAAAGCAGCACAGACTGACCAGACCCTGTGATAGGAAGTAATAAAAATACTTATAGCCCTGTCCATAGTAGTTTTAAAGGCATCAGGATTGGGAAAACAGGGCACAAAAATTCCTGCTTGACCACACTGCGATCAGACTATCCCAATAACACACTGTAGGAAAGGAAGTTAAAGTTCCAATTCTTTTTAACTAGATGAATTCAACAGCAGGCACCTAGCGACTACATCCATGGCATGCTCATACCAGTACGCTGTCTCGCTGCACCTTCAGCTCGTTGCCTCCCTACAGAGCACACTCATCTGGTCTATTTTAAAGGGAAATGGGAAGTTCTCAGGGATTTGGGTGCGAGGAAGAAGCCCTGGGTTGCTTATACTCAGGGTTAACCAGAGCTACTCTGTTTTGGACAGTGGTTGAGAGGCAGCAGCCCTGCTAGCAGGACAGCTCCATCGACAAACAGCAGAGCTAGCACCCAGGCCAGTGTGAACTATCAACATAGTTTGACATGACTTCATCCCATGTTCACTAAAATCATGCCTACCGCCCAGGGAAAGATGAGGTTTTCTGTACCACCTCTGCTCTGCAACTTATTCAAGAGCCAAACAAGATGCCTCACAGATATTAAACTGGAGAGTGCTGTTTCTCAGGCCTTCGTGTTTCATCTGGAAAAATACCTACTAGCATATCCCTTACTGGGTTTTTGCTTCCCAAAACGGCTGCAAAACTTAGGAGCCTCATACTCAGGGGCCAACACTTCAGAGCACATACTGTGGTTTCAAGTCGAACCATACATCATAACTATGGCATTTCCACAATTTCCCCTCCTGAGCCGTTTGACATGGTTCTACCATTGCTCTTATACAAACACTCCATCTCCCTTCAGCACCCATTAGCTGGAGTTGAGCTACAAAGAGCAAGAAACATGAAGCAGTTATGCAAAGTTCAGCAGGCTTCTGGTATTCATCACTCTCTCAACGTAAGCACTTCCACCTCAGACAAACTCTTTGCCACAGGAAAACCTGTATAAGCAGTGCTTGAGTCTAATGCAACTATCAATTGAGGCCATGTCAGCTACATATTGTACACACCTTTGATCTGTGCTAACCCGTACAAAGCTACTGCTTGGGGTTCTCAGGGTGTAAGCACTCGTACCTTAAAGGAATGCATTTTTGACCAGCTAGGTAACCGCAAGTCGTTTGCTGCAAAGAACCCACCATTTCAGATGCTGCACAAACACCCACGCTCTGCCCGAAGAACTGGTCTCTTCTCTTTAGAGTACAGTTGGTAAACACACACCAGCTGCTCACAGGAAGACTGCTAATGTCTGTTTAGTAAGTCTTAGAAGGCTGATTCACTGCCTGTATTAGAGGAGGTCTCAAGTCAAACACATTAGGTTTTTGGAATTGAGATTAACATGTTTGCAGCTGAATAGTGACAGCCTTCACCAGGACACTGCCTTCCAGCTCACCTCAGTGCAGCGAGCCCAGCACAACATTTTGCGTGCAGCAAAGACGCCGAGGCAGGAAATTCTCCCAGAGTAGGATATTCTAATAAACTTGCTGGCTGTTTTTCATAAAGAAGCATTTGGAGAAGCTGGCTACCATGCTGGTTAATTGCTCGAGCACTCGATTCCTCTGACTAATCTAAGGATGATTTCTATTTCATAAATGCACATGTCACACACCTCCCTTTCTGAGCACCCGCTACCTTTCCAAAGATGCAATATACATATGGACACAGTTATTCAGATGAAAGCCCTTCATGTATTTTCCATTATGTTTAGCTTGAAAGTTTTCTTTTTTCTTTTTTTTTCTTTGTTTTTAGGTTTTTTTGGCAGGGGGTGGGGTGGAAGGGGAAGGAGGTGGGGGAAAGAATACTTAACATTAAACATTTATATAATATCCCTCATCCCTGATCAGACCCTCCTCTCCCTGGATCCTGCAGTGATGTTCCCCTTCAAACTCACACTAGATTAGGAGCCCCACCTAGGAGATTTATTTTAGCTGGAATGAAAACATCCTATACAGTTATCAGCTTCACACCATCCGCTGTCTGGATGTAGTACATCTAGACTTAGAGTCTGCTATCTGCTCCAAGGTTCTCCTCAGTCCTTCAACTCTTTTTTTCCAGGACAGTACATCTTAGTCAAGACAACAGAACAAAACTAGGCAGACTAGAAATGGAGTGAATAGCAAAACTCCATTAGGGCAGCTGGTGAGCAGAGCAGTTCTCTGCTGTATTTTCCTATCAAAGGCATCTCCACACATCCAGGATATAAAGCGTCATGCTTACAACCACAAAAAGAAGAGTCAGTTTTCCACCATTTATCATGAATTGAGAGCAAATACTTCCACTCAACAGATGATGTACATGTCTAGTGGTCTTATCTTTGGCTGTCTACTCAGGAATTTAAATTAGTCCTTCCCAAACAGACGCAAGATCCATTCATTCTGATAAAGCACCTTTGTAAGCTGGAGTTTGCAAACTCAAAATGTGCAAGGACACAGAATCGTTGCACTGCCTTCAACTTGGATCCACAAAGCCATTAAGGTGAGACTGCCTGTTTTTTAAGTAGATCAGATTCCAATTTGTTCCCTTTACATCAGGAAGTAGAAAACACTCTCACTCAATAATACCCCAGTCTCTCTAGAAACCCAACAGAATTCTGAATCTTCACTCAAAGACAGCAAGATCTTGCCTCTGCACTTGGCTGGAAAAGAATTGGCACCTCTTGCAGTATGCAGACAAGTAATACTTTGGAAAGGATCCCACTGGGAGAGAAGCACTCCCTGCTGCCGCAGGGATCGGACTCATGATGGTTTGGAATTAGGTCCCTAGAATTCCTGTAAAGATACTTCCAAGCCTATCTCTGATCTCTTCTGAAAGTTATACACTTCTGCTATCACACATAGGAGATGGAAATAACCATAAGCTGTTGAAATAGTACTTCCCACATCTACAATCTCAGCTAAGTTCTGTCAAGCAGATACAGTAATTTCAGTTTGCTTCTAGCTCCACAGAAGACAAACAGGTTCACAAATTCATGAGCCTCAAGTGGCTTCAGGACTAAGTAAAAAGATTCCTCAGTCAGGAAGTATCTGGGGGATCTAATCCAACTCCTACACACTAGGACAAAAGACTCAAGAAGAGTTAAATAGAGGAGCACTCACAGGAAGTAATGCTGAGAAATAGTTTTGGGAGTCCAAGTTTGCATCCAGCTGCTGCAATGGGAACTCCAGGATCACTTTACTCAGCACTTGCATCATCTCCTTCAGGCCAATATTATAGGCATACCTGCAAAGAAAAAAGTCAGTAAAAATACAATATATACTGCCTGATCTCTCCACACTACTGTTCCTTCCAGTGACATAACAGAAGATTTGATTTGCATTTTGCTGACTTATTTTTTTCTCTCTCCAAACATCCATTCAATTAAAACACCTTGCACTGAAACAGGCCTTATGGAAGACCAATCCTGAAAATCTGCTATTGCATTGAAAAAACCTGCTCCAAGCGAGAGCACCCTCACATTTGCTAGAGGGCTGCATGAAGATTGTTGCATAAAATATGGGGATTGGATTTGTGTTTGAGAAATACTAGGTGAAAGTGTTGTGTTCTAGATTTGCTGCTGTGTAACCAGAGTGGACAAACCACCCTTCAGCAGAGTCACAGCTGGCTGAATGTTACAGTGTACAGAGCAGTGGCTCTTGTATGAACTTACATGCATCTCGTGCCAAAGAGAAGTTCACTTCAGTTACTCAGTAGCAACTAAGTCTCCTGACCAAGAAACTGGGTTGGAAAAACCTAATGACCGCGTAGGCTCTACATGCAGCTTCTGTCATCATTAAGTCATCATCTCTCATCTGCATTTCTCATGCTCTACTACTGGCAAAAATAACGCGCAACAATCAGGCACGGCCATTCATGTAGTTTCTGCTTTCTAGACCTGTTGAAAAATCCAACTCTGCAGAATCAGGGACTCACTTAAGAGAGTTGATTTCCAGGACCAGGTTGTCACAGGAAATGTTTTCTTCTTCGCCCCTCTGTAATGTACCCAGAACTTCATTCTGGAAAACTATTGAAAGGAAGGACAGGTAGTCAGAGAGTAGATAGAGAAGTGCTAATTCTTTAAACACTTTAATTACTGAAGAAACTACATCCTTAAAGAAAGCATTTGACACAGCTCTCTATTTGCTTTCCTAGCTAGAGCGAGCCCACTTCAATTATACTGATAAATTCTGGTATAACTCAGGCAAAAGAAAAAACTTACTAGAGATCATTGCTCCATCTACTCTGCATTGCTTCTATTATAATTTCACACATGAGGCTTGTCTGAATAGGAAAGTCTAAAGTTCCCTTAATCAAAGGTGTGAACTGAAATCTACATATTATTGTTTTAATTTTATTTGGAGAAATACTTAAACATGACAAGGTTTTTTTACCATCCCCGCCTTTTTCAAAGTTTAGCTTGAATCCCTTTCAAATCCATGCAAGCTTAACAGAGTGAAACACAAAACCAAAACATATTTCTAAGAAGAGGCAGCTCCTACAAGGAAATTCGATGCTCAAACAATTCCAGAAGTAAAATTGTCTACACAGGGAAGCTTTGTTGGGCCTTTATGCAACTACTTGGGAGTTTAAGCAGTGACACTGCCATTTAAAGAGGGAGTGCTAGGGGAGACTGCTTTCACAAAGACCCTGTGATCATGAGTAAGAAAGATAGAGCATCTTTCCCTAGATTCTCACCCTTGGGTCAACATATCATAGCAATACAAGGGACATCTCTCACCTTTGATGTCATCCAGCTGTGGGGATGTGGCCCGACTGTCAGGCTCCTCAGAGTCCAAGCTCAGGTCACTGTCCGACTCGCTCTCTTCCTCCGAATGCAGGGTAGGGCCTGAGGAAGAACAGGGATTAAGCATTCAACATTCAGAAGCTGCAGCTGTTGTATGAGTGGGGAACCAGGTGTCCCGGGGCTCCCCAACCAAGTCAGCAAATAGCTGTCCTTGCAACGGAGCTTGCACCTACACCTTCAGATGGTTAAAATTGCTGCAGAGGGAACACTACAGATGGCACTGGAATAATGTTTTTTTTTTAAAGAGTCTGCAGACAAATAGCCAAGGGCAGGGACAGAAGAAAATGCATCTTGCCCTGACTGCTGACTCACAACGGAGCAACGTTAGCATAATCAGTCACTAGCAGAAGAAAACCTGCAGTAGCCACAACAGCCAAAACACACCCACTCCAAGGGAAGGCCTCGCAGCCTCCGACATGCGTTTCATAGCCCAGATGGCTACGTGTGTTACTGGAAGTGAAAGATAAAACAACCATCTTTCATAAAGCAGAGAGAATCTGGTCCAACAGCTGCTTTCCAGAAGTAACCTGTATCTTCTGGCCTCACTCCTACATATAAATATGTTATCTGGAAGCCAGCCTGCTTCACAGAGCCCAGGCAGTATTTTTAGTTCAGTCGCTGGAGACTCTCACTTTGGCACCCATCACGCTTTCAGTGTGCACAAAGCTACAGAGTTGTTCTGCAGTTTCCCACCTCTTGGTCTTTCTTAAATTCAGGCTCTATGTCCAGACCTCCTAGGACAGGAGAAATGGCTAACTTGCTCATTTAACTCTATTTCCACGCCTTCTCCAGACTTTTTGATGAGAAAGACTTCTATGCACCAATAACTGGAGTTTATCCTGCACTTGTTAAAAAGCTTTTCTTCGTCTCATGAACTGCATATTGCCTTCTTTTTCTAGATGCAATTACCAGTGTCCCACTTGGCAAGTTCCACCAGTACAAAAGGTCTATGCCTGTTCATCCCCAAGTAATTGCACTGGGCTTGTTCTCACCCCACAGGCTCTGTCTCTGCTCTTCTTCATCCTCTTCATTCTTGTCATCTGCTTTCCACAGGTAGCCTCTGCCCTCTGAGCCCACATCCTTTTTATTGTAACCTGAAAAAGACACAGTGATTAGAAGGAAATGGATGTACTGGATCTGCTTATAGGCAAACCTGAAATAGACCGCTCTCACCCGCATGCTACTGTCCCTGAATGCTCTTCTTCAAGAGGGGTTTCCTAAGAATACACACATGGATTTCAACTTTTATCTTCCCACTTGCCTCAACAAGTGACTGCCTGACTTCCCTCTACACCACAACTCCCACCTGACCATGTGTAGATCCCTCAACAAACCTGAACCGAAAGAAACAATATTCAACAGGAAAACGTCCTTGGACACAGGCCAGGTGCAGGGACATATATCCCACATCCTGCCTTGAACCAGACATCTCTTCTAGCTTCAAGTTATCATCTCTTACAAGGCTCCTCCTCTAAGAAAAATGGAAAACAGCTCAGTCTCTGCAAATTTTAATGCTAGGGTACTGAAGTACACCTCACTGTCCAACTTAAGACACATCTAGCCTTGCTTGCCATACTAAAAACAATGTTCCAAGCTGAACACAGCACTAGCCTCCAGCTTGGCATTACAGAGTCTAGAACAGGGGAGGGAAACCCCAAAAGATCCTGGAGGGTAAAGCATTTTGTGCAGCCTGAGCCCATGGAGCCAGAGACTCTCATACCTTTCAGTTTCACTTTGCTCTCAATCTTGTTCACACCAGAATCATCACTGAACTGGTCTTCATCCTCTTCCTCCTCATCTGGTGGGTGCA
Source organism: Tinamus guttatus (assembly GCF_059628265.1). Lineage (NCBI taxonomy): Eukaryota > Metazoa > Chordata > Aves > Tinamiformes > Tinamidae > Tinamus > Tinamus guttatus. Next base: position 80,550 of record NW_028288732.1, on the reverse strand, counting down.
GAGAGATCACTGTACCCTCAAAGAGGGTGATGTCAGGACCTACTACTACCTGTAAACATGTACAACATATCTTAATGAAGAAACACTCGAATAATATCCTGAATGCCTCCTCCATCAGGGGCAATAGCTCTTTGGACAAGCAAGTCCGAGGAAAGATCCAATGAGCATAAGTGAAAACATCAGCACTGCAAGACCCTTGCCCAACTGCCTGAAGGAGGAAAAGGATGGGAACAGTAGCATAGCTCCCACCCTGAAGAAAAGGTGTGGAACAGCCCTTTGTTCGGTACATTCCAATGTTTAAGTCTCATCACTTTTCGAGGGAAAACAGAACAAACATAGCTCACCTGAGAAGAAAGGACACAGCGAGGCTTTAGCTTTACTTTCTCCTTCACCTCAGCTTCATCACAGATAACAGAATGGCAGATTTCCACATTATCTGCTATGTGAACTCTGTCCCAGAGAAAGGCTCCATCCAAACGGACTCCGTCACCTGTTACACACCATCAAGGACAAATAAGTTGAGCAAGGCAGACTGCTGCTTTCCCACACCAGTGAGTCACTAGAAAGCATCTTATTCATTAAATTCAGTACTGAACAATGTCCTTGATGGATGATGGATGTACACATAAAAAATATGTATTAGCCTTATCGGTCTACAACTATTTCTTATTTCAATCTATCCAATCTAGAAGAGGAGTTTGTTCTCTACAGAAATTCAACAAGTTGAAAGTAACAACTGACATCCTGATTTAAAAAAAACCCCAAAACAATAACAATAACAACAACAACAAAAAATACCCACCAAGCCAAGGATAAGAAGGGGTATAAGCCTCATCTGTAGGATGCTAGTGGGTGTTATTTCTTTATCGGTAAGAGACATGCATTCCTCAACGCTGAAATACCTCCTTTCATTGCATGAAGTGCCTTCTGCCTTTCAGCATCATTACGGCACCCTGGAACTTCAATCTATTGCCTTCACTAGAAAACAAAGCCTTTCTCCTTTCTTCCCACTATACGTCACCATGTAACACCCACCTAGCATCCTCCCTCAGAGTCAAATGTCTTTAAAAACAAAGGCCTAACAACTCGTGCCTTGTCTCAGCACGTTCCCCCTTCCGGGACTCACCTATCCTACAGTTCTGCCCGATGACGCTGTTGGTTATCAAGCAGTTGCTGCCAATGACTGTCCCCTGCCCAATGAGGACATTCTCTTCCAGGACGCTGCCGTGGCCGAGGCTGACATCCACTCCTCGGTAGATGTTGTGTTTAGAATGGGTGTAATTCTGATTCTTGTTATCAGTGAAGTTCATTTCTGGAGTCAAAGGATAAACCCATCGTCGGATGATATCAGAGCACACAGCTTTGTACATAAGCAGGTTGCATATATGGGCTGCATACTGTTCTGTTGTTACATGCATATGGATCTGGTTCCCCAGGACCTGGTAAATGGACACAAATATGTTAGAGAACTCCCCAGTACAAGGTAAAATGATCTCCCATGCACCATCCCTATCCTTACCTCCTCATTTACCAGCAAGCCACGCACGAAGTCATCCCGTGTCTGGTAATCAAAATTGTCTGTAAACAACTCAGCCACCTGCCAAGAATAAAATTCAAGGAAATAATATAATCAGCATAAAACATGCTGAGGAAGCCAGAAAATTAATGGCTGTTCATGGTTCTCAGAGAGGCGAGTTATATAATATAGGAAAGTGGTGCTCTTGCCTTGAATAAAGCTTTGATTCCTTCTGCTAGGAGTGTTGACTCTCCCATCTCTTCCTCCTACAGTAGACTATGAAAAGACTCTGGTTTTCAGAAGGGGCAAAACATTGTTTTAACATTTTTAAGTAGTCAGCCCAGCCTAGCTTTGTAGTCAAGAGAAGTGTATAGACCATCTCCTTTTTTTGAGTGCAAGGACATGCTGGAATAGCCATGAATATTTACACCTGGCATGGTACTGGCTTGCAAGTACTGACACTATCCACAGAACAGCCATCACCTCTGCCCCACAGACTTTACTCGAGTAAAGTTTTTGAGTATGAGACCATACTCAAAGTGAGCTCACCTCCTCTCCAGTATGATTTCAACCTGTTCCAAACCGGCCGTTTATTCCATTGATGAATGAATGTTTACACGGACTAGAACTGCCTGTCACCAGTGGGCAGGTTGAGTGACAAGCTTTTCAGAGAAAGAACTGCAGACCTTGGAGAACACTAAGTGGAAAACAAGCCACCAATGCGTCTGCACAGCAGAGAATGAGTTGCATTAGGCAGAGTGTCACTAGCAGGTTGAGGGAGGGGATCCTTCTCCATTACTCAGTACTGGTGACACACAGATCTGTAATGCTGGGTCTCAGCTCCCCAGGACGAGAGAGACCCGCAGACATCAGGGCAAATTCAGCAAAGGGACAAAAGAATGCTGAAGGGACTGCAGCATCTGTCCATGTGTGAAGACAAAGAACTGGGACTGTCTAGCCTGGAGCAGAGAAGGCTCTGGGAAATCTTTTCAATGTGTTTATATATCTGATGGAAGCAGAGGTAAAGAAATGGAGGAATGAAGAATGGAGGTAAAGAAATGGAGCCAAACTGGTGCTGGGGCCAATGGTGCCCCAGTGACATGATACAAGGCAATAGGCACAAGCTGAAACAGAGGAAATTCTGTCTGAACATAAGAAAATGCCTCTTCACTTTGAGGGTGGCTGAACACTGACTGGCAAGCCTGCCCAAAGAGGCTGAGAAGTCTCCATCCTTGCTGATACTCAAAACACGACTGGACATGGTCCTAAGCAACTTGTTCTAGCTGACCCTCGAGCATGGGGTTGGACCAGCAACCTCCAGAGTTTCAGCCTCAAGTTTCCAGCCTCAATTCTGTGATTCTGTGGGTGGAGGATTCCAGGCACTGACTGAGCTCCCACTGTCCATGGAGCAGTGCCGCAGGTTCACAAGCAGCAGCTCTGCTTTCCAGACTCAGTACACCCAGGCTGCACGTTCCTCCCGCACATCAGGTGCCCTGGGGGAGCAAACGGATGGCACTCCAGGCCCTCGGGAAGGCAGCGCTCACCTGTGGAGAGCAGATGCTGATATGACAATCCAGCAAATCATGGCGCACCTCAACGTTTTCAACTGAGTTCTGGAACACACTCTGAAAGAAGAGAAAATTCAGACAAGCTGAGCACCTCATGCAGTACTGAATCCGCAAAGACTTCATGAGCCTGTGGCATCACATGGATTGAAATTGATTCAATTATTAAACCAGCTCTAGTTCTGCAGACAGAAGTCTGACCTACACTGAGACACAGCCTCCGCAGCAGCAGCCTGGCCAACACAGAGTTGTGTCAGACAGCAGAAACCTCCCCCTTAAACAGTTCAGCTATCCAAGAAAACACTCATAAATCAAACAATCACTTTTCTTCCAAAAAGCTCCTCACCTTAGTTGCTAGGAAAAACAAATACACAAACAACATTCATAAATGAAAATAGCTTTCATAGCTTCTACACCTTCTGCGAATTTGTGCGGCTTTTAAAAAATATATATATATTGAAGAAAATTAGTCTAAGGATTACTGATTTGGTATACTCATAGCCTCAGTTCTGAGCTGAACAAGACAAAATTACCATTTGTCCTATGCCCCTTATGCCCACTGTTATTCCACTCCCAATCTACCTCCCTTGTTTCACATTCAGGGAAGAACCGAATCAAAGCAGAAAACTGAAGTTTTAGAAAAGCATGTCTACCCTATCTTCATATTCCCAAATGAGTCCCTCATAGGGCTGTTCCAGTACAGTTCCACCAAGCCTTCGATTGTCTCAGACAGGATCAAAGGTGCAAAACAGTTCACCAAGCATCATTTCCCAACCCCTGCTCCTCCAAAAGAGGGATAAGCACCACTCCCCAGCCTCGCTTTACAGGACTCCCCTGGGGCCAGCTGCTTTGCAGCCCTTTTGCACCTGCAGGACGCACCATCGGGAAGCGGAAGCGTTTCAGCCCCTGGGTTCTCTGATAGTGAAGGACACGGTTTGTGGCACTGTCCATAGCAACAATGATGTCATCCTCATGGCACCTGGCATGATGACCAGGCGAGGACTCTTTGAAAATCATCGTCATCACAGAAATATTCTTCTCCATCTTACGACGCAACCTGAACGGAAAGGGCAGAATTTTAAGTCACTCTCCAGATAGTTACACTCTCCAGAGTCAGCACACCAGCCAGACATGGGCTTCCTTCAACACCTACTTATGCTCTTCCAGGGCTCTGGACACATTGAAGTTGGACACCACATCCCCAGTGACAAGGATGAAGTCAGAACGAACGAGGGACTTGGCATCGACGTCTCGCAGAACGTCACCAAGCGAGCGGTACAGATCGGAAGTCACAAAACGTACTGTGTTGGGAGACGTGGGGCGGCACCACTTGGACTTTCTGGAAGGTGAAAAACACACCAAGAAGGCATGGAAAGAAGCTTCTACTAAAGATACCCAAGAACACAGGGTCCCAGCACGCACCACGTCCGTAAGTGCAGGAAGAATCCTATTACAACAAGCACAGGCAGAGACCGGATCATATGGCTCATTCTGAGACTATGGTTTAGGTAATCTTAGGAAACTACACCTTTCTGTGAGCAAAATTTTGACAGAGGAGAAGGAAAGATTACACTCAAATCAAAATTTCTTTCTCCAAAAGCAGTTTTCTGTCAAGCAGAGAAGAGAAAAGCCTGCATGCTTGTCTTCAGCATGTGAATCTGCAGCATGCAGACACAAAACACTCCTTCCACGAGACCTGTTTTCAATATACCGCACTGGTCACGGAAACACAGCAGAAGGCTGGTAAAGGCTGCTGCTAGGATTACATGGCTGGCCAGGAAAGCACTGCTTTTATGCAAACACACAAAGGGCAATAAGAAATGCAATCCCCAAACACTGCTTTTGAAATAGTGCACAGCCCCACTTCTTCCCAGGAGGTTCTATGACCAAGCTAGAAATGAAGGAGTAGAGTTCCTTACTGCAAATGCTCTTTTATCTCAGCTGACTTCCAACAGCAGAAAACAAAAGTTTCTTCTACTCCAGTTGCCGTTAGGAACTCCAGGGTATAGTCGATCATGGCCACATTTGCCATAGGTAGGAGAACCTTAAAATAAATAAACGAATGAATAAACAGGTGGAGAGATAGCTGAACACACCCACTGAAGCTGAAATATCATTACTGTCAGAACAGAAAGGTGAGATTATCACATCTAAAACTCTTCAAGAAGCCTCAAATAAGCGACAGATACCAAAACAAAACAAACAAACATCAAAAGATTTCAGAGTGCCAGTTCCCTGACTCTGGCTTTAACTGCTACAAGAAAAACCTGTCAGACTTGAATGACAAAGCCACAAGAATTAGAGTCTCCAGAATAATAATAATAAAAAAAGCTTCTATCTAATGTGAAGCGAGTGTCCTCTTGACTAGAGATTCACGCTGCACTTTAAACCTGACTTAGTGATTCAAGCCTGAAAATTCCACACTATTCCTTGACCCATTTTTGGCAGTGCTTTGTACCAGGTCTGCACTCGCGTGGGTAATTACGCGCCCTGCAAGCAGTTAATCACGCTGAGCAGGCGAGCTCAGGTGCTTGCCCACACTCGAGCTCTGCAGAAGCTTTTTCCTTCCACGCGCCGTCTTCCGATCCCAGGTGCTCAGGCGCCTCTCGCACGCGTTTTGCGGGCTGCTCTCAGACACTCTGCCCATTTCCCCTGCCCAGCCCCGCCGCTGCCGCACCGCGCTCTCACCCGCGGCCGGTCCTTGGAGATGGGGAAGAAGCGGCGGTTGAAGCTGTCGGCGACCAGCACGGCCTGCAGCGGCGGCGGCGGCTCCTCCTGCGGGTCGGCGCCGCGGGCCGCCCCCGCGCCGGCCCCGCGCCTCGCCGCGCCGCGCGCCGCCATCTCCGCACGCGGCCTCCGCTCCCTCTTCCGCTTCCGGGCCCGCGCGGGAAGCAGCAACGGGAACGCGAGGGGGACACGACAGCTGGCGGCGAAGCTGCGCACGAGCGGGCGGGGCGGTGGCGCATGCGCAGTGCGCGCGGTGCACGCGGAGGGGCGGGGCGGCCGGGGCGGAGCGGGGGGTTCCCGCGATGCGGGCGGGGGTGGCCGCAGGGTCCCTGGGCTGCGTTGTCGCAGGCCGCGTTGTCGCAAGCCACGTGGGGAGCCTCAGAAGTAACGTGGCATTGTAGCTGCGTTACCTGCCGCTCATTTGAGGTTGTGGGTATACCTGTTGTCCCGTGGTGATGACTCGCTTTGTGGGTAGACCTGCTGTCCCTTGGTAATCTGGTGGTTGCCTGCTAAAGGGTCTCACTAGGGAGGGCTCCTGAGGTCCACGATACCTTTCCCACCACAGGAAGGGGCCTCTCGACCTGCTAGAGGCTGTGTCTGCACCCCTCTTGCTGTGGGGGCTCTAGGCTGCCCACATATAGGTGATTCACTGGTAGAGGTTGCTGCATGAGTGTAAAGTGGCTTTTTGCAGTTGTCTCTCATAAATCCTCTGTGAAGAGCTCCTGAGGCTGGAGCTCATCACTGGAAACCACTCTTCTGGGTCAACACCAGTCACTAGACTTCATGCGTGAATCACTGGACAAAGCCGTGTTATGTAGGTCAGACTGGCTGAAACAAGCTCTTCCCTTGATGTGGCTTGCATGTATTTGAGGCATTGCTGACGGTAGGCATAGTTTTACTCCTTGGATTTTCCAAGTTTTTAGGCAGAGCATTTGCTCTTCTATTCAACAAAACTTTTGGTAATTCTCACTGAGTGTGATGGTGTTTCAGACACAAGGCACATCTGTCTCATCTTGGAGTTCACCTGTGTATAGAAGGTGGCTGTTCCTGGAAAGCTCCTGCCACTGCTTGGCTGTTCAGTTGGTGATGGGCCATGGCAGGGACTAGAAAATAACAGAAATCAAGTGTAATGTGTGAAGAAGATAGGTGCATGAGACCCTGAAAACCAGAGGCAGCAGGACAGCAATTGGCTTTTTTGGGGGCAGTGTTCATTGTATTATGGAGAGGTGGGAAGTGTGAATAGATATGAGGTGGTAATAACAGGTTCAATGTAATAGTGATTTCTTTCTAACTAGACCGAATCTAGTGTTCCTGCCACCCAGATTGCTTGTAGTTTAAGCAGTGAGGAGCAGGAGAGCATCTTATGGAGTGGGATCCTGGAGCTGCCTGTCCTGCCTGGGGTGAGGAAAATCATCAAAGGCCTTCGGATTTCTTGAGTTCCCCTTGCAGTCCTGACTGTATAGTTCAGTCCAGCCCAGTCAGTGGAGAGGCAGGATAGTTTTCTCCTGTCCTTGCAAGGGCCCGACAGGGGTTTAGCTCCATATGCATGAATAAGTTTAGCAAAAGTCAGAGCTTGTGATATATGTATGTAGACAGGACATCTCCAAGAACAATTTAGGAACAAGATCTTGTATTTGATCACTGTTTGCTTCCAAGACATTTCAGCCCATTATGCATGACCTATTTTGAATCTACAGAAGATCCATTGCAGGCAAAGCCTTGAGAATGAATAACTTGCATAGGCTGCTCATAATGCTGGGGGGTGGCACTGGCCTCCCCCCGAGCGTGGTGAAGCAGTCCAGAGGTGGGAGTCTAGCTGCTTCCCCCTGCAACATCATCAGCTCAGGCGCATTCAGCTTCATCAGGCCCAGTCCCCCTTGCCCAAGGCAGGGCTCTGTCCTCATGCAGATCTGGTTGTCCCTCCTGAGTCCTTCTGTATTGGCCTGGCTCTCAGGAGGGAATTGGGTGCTTACAGTGCTGGGCACAGAATGTGCTCTTGGCCGCATCCTCATCTCTCATCTCCATCCATTGATTATGGTCCCATGGTCTCTCTTACTCAGTCACAGCAAGCCTGCCTGCTCTTTTTTTTTTTTTTTTCCCTGCAGGATAGAACTGTATTATAACCTCTGCATGAAAACCTGGAAAATGGGCTGAGAGACTCCCTGAGGAAAGACCTGGAGGGCTTGGAGCAGGGGGGCTGCTGAGACCTACGGAGTTGTCCTAGTGCTGTGGGGAACCGCCATAACCCCTGTCGCAGTGCTGGCGTGCTGGGCAAGTGCATATTTGCTGTATACAATATGTTCACGCAGCATGCTTTACATCGACTGAACTGCACGTTCACAACAGTGACTAGAAGACAGCTCTCCTCTGCCTCCTGAAGGGCTCTGCAGCATTGGGTATTCCCTGAATTTTCCTTGCCGGTTAAAGCGTTAAGGATCTCTTGTGCCATCTGACCCCAGTAAATTATGACTGAGCCTTTGCTGTGTTGCATCTTGTGAGTAAATTGCTTGACCTTAGCTAATGGCTTGGAATAAAGCCAGGATGGACACAACTGAGAAAATAGAGATAAGCTGTGCTGGAGAAATAAATCATTCCTATCTTGGTCAAAAATAGGTATCCGCATCCCCTTGGGAATCCTTTTGCCAAGCAGAGGAGCAAAGGCCGGAACAAGAGCTCCCAGGTGCTTTTAGCCCACGGGTTACAATCTGAGAAGTTATCTGAGAGGTGGATTTGTCATTGCCTGAGGGCAGGACAGCATCTTCCTTCCTGCCTGTGTCGCACTAAATGCATAAACAGCACCAGAAAGCAGGTCTGATCCAGCCTGTGCAGCCACTGCCCGTGTCAAGACGGCACTCGGAGCTCAACAAGAGAATCAGCAGATTATCCGGCTAATTACATCCTGTTCTCTCCAAATGAGGCAAGTTTCCAAGGCGTTGCCCTGGTAAATTGGCAGGAGCAGGGGAAGACAAATAAGGTAATTGATAATGAACTGAACTCAAAATCAGCTTGATAAATATTCTTCAGGCTTTGCAGGAACGGTTCCCTTTGATTTCAGCAGGGACTTGCAGGCCAGCAGCACCCAGGCCAAGCATATTCTGAATCCCAATTCCAAGGAGGCTTTTAAAATTCGAATTAGGTCATGAAATTGAAATGAGGTTTTGCTGGCTTCAACTAAAAGTCCATCAAGCTGAGTATTCCAGAATGGGGAGGAGATGGGGGGTTAACACTGACTAGAGGTTTTTTCTACTTCCTCACCCTTGCAATCCTCTGGATAGGGCATCACGGAGCAGGGTGAGTGCTGTGGGGCTGCTCTGCTTTCTGGGCCATATTTGGGGCATATCAAGGGCTCCATGTTTGTCAGGGCTGGGTGGGACCTGTGTCAGGAGGTCCCTAGGACAGGGAGCCTTGAAGGCAGAGGATCTCACGAGGTTTTTGTGGAAGAACTGTGCATCTAGCACCACACTCATTTCCCCTTGCTTTGTGTCATGTCCTGCCATGGTGGCTGTAGCTCCTGGTGTCCTTGGAGCATTATAAGGTGCCTCAGCTCAACCATGGGCTGTGTCATCTCGACTCCAGGTCACAGATGCAGCAAGTGCCTCCATTCTGCCCTGCCTGGTCTGTGCCAAGCTACTGGGGAGCCTGGGGGTTGGGGCTGCCCCCATGCAGGTGGTGTAGGGCAAACGCTGCATCCTGATGTGGGTGTCCAGGCTCCAGGGGCTGCCCTGAGCTCCCTTGCGATGGCTGATGCTCACCTGCCAGGTGCAGAGGTGTCTGCCTGCCCCAAACACACACACAGGAGGAGCTCCTGCCCCACAGAGAAGGATCCAGCACGCAGGTGTGTTGTCCAGCCTTCCTGCACAGCTGGACACATCTGTGCTGGACAAGATCTACCTGAGCACGGAAGTGAGTCCTGCAGGTAAATATAACACTGCAGGTCACAAGTAAAGCAGAGATCAAACATGAAAGCAAACGGACACTGCTCTGCATCCTGACCCAGCTCCTCCCAGAGCTGCTCCTCTTGTGGCTCTTGCATGAAGTCTACATGATGGGGTGCTGCTCCCCAGCTGTTTTTCTGTGAGAAGCAGCAGTGCTGGCTCACGCCGGCAGACCCGCTCCCAGGCGGGTGACCGTGCTGGTGCACGAAGGCCGCGTGCGCTGGTGCTCCGGATGGCTGCCCGGGCGCTGGCAGCGGCCTTTGCTGATTCATCCTCCCGGCCGCTCTTGGGGACGTGCCCAGCGTTAGGCAAGGCGGGCGCAGGCTCCGACCTGGCGTCAGCGAGGACACCCTGTCCTGGGAGGTGAGTCAGCTGCCATCTGGCCTTGCCATGTGTGCCAGACGCAGGGCCAGGACCCCTAGAGCCGGCTGCTCCGTATGACCCAAAAGCTCCTCTCGCCCATGCTGGGGCATGTGTTCCTGGAGTGGCACCTCTGGCCCTGGAGTCCCTGGGCCTCAAAACCCACGTGAGTCTGGGATTTATCCCTGGGGAATGAGGCAGCAGCCCATGCACAGGCTTGTTTGTGCTGGAAGAGGATGATGTTCGCTGAGAGCCTCTGGGGATGAGAGATCCCTTGTCACAGAGCAGAGCAGACATCAGAACTGCTTCCTGTTTTCTCAGCTAACTCTTTTCTAGCCCTGGTCCTCCAGGATTCCCGTAGCAAGGGGAGCTCTTCCAGAGAACGTGGAAAACCAGCCCTGGGGAGGTTAGCACCGCAGTGACAAGCGGTGGCTGGTAGGAACGGATGTGCAGGCTGAGCTGGAGGAAAAGACGACTCCTCTGGAATGACCAAGCACTGAGCAAGCTGCGGGATTTGGCACCTGCAACCATGCCAGTGTGGCAGGGAAACACCAGCGTGGCAGGGAAATGCCAGCCTGTAGAGGGCCACAGGGACAGTCTTTGGCATCACCGAGGTCATGGGAAGGGGACTGTAGTGACAGGTGAGGGCTGCTGGGGCAAGCAGGGCATTCCCAGCTTGAAGTAGCCAAGGCTGGTAGCCAGGAGAAGGACAACTGGCCACTACCTGGCCCGGGGACGCATGGGAAATTCCCTCACTGTGCACTCAGACAGAGACCCTCTGCCACCAACTCAGTGGTCACCCTGCCAAGGCCACCAGCCGCAGTGGCTGCTCTGTCCCTGCACCTTTGCTCCAAGCTGGGGCTGTTCCCTGCTCCCTGTGTGAGCGCAGGGTTATTCCTCATCCCTCGTCATGTTGGGGAGGAAAGGGGCCCCTCCAGCATTCCCTCCAGGAGCAGCCACAGCCCTGCCTGGCGGAGGGACTGCGAGGGGGAGCCGTCCCTCCCTCCGCCTCCGCCGCTGCCGGCACCAGATGTTTCATGTCAGGAAGGAGCAGCCCCGCTTCCCACCGCCGCTCCGCCAGAAGCCAAGCTGGGGCTTTGATCAAGCCATGGCTATCTGTGCTCTGATCACCACCTTCCTGCATGACCCCATCCAGAAGAGCGGGCGACCCAACTCCCGCTTCCCTTAATCCTTCTCCTGCCCTGCCCACCCAGCACTTGTGGACAAGACTCATTGATCAGCCTTCTCTGTCTGAGGAAATCCATGTTTCCCAAGAAGGCTGGGAGCTGAGTGACATTTTGTGCTGCTTCAAGGACCTGCTCTATTGCCCCCACACACAGAACTTTGCTTCAGAAAAGTTTCATGTTGGAGCTTCCTTAAGATCCAACTCATAAAGATGGAAGAGGAACTTTCTCCAGGCGAACTCAGCAACCCCTTTCCATCACATCAAAGCCACGGAGAAATCATCTTATCTCCACAGATGTTGTATACTACAGATCTGGTTATTGAACTCATGTTTCCCATGGACTCGCTCCAATGCTTTTTCTAATTCACAGGGGTTATATTTCAAACTGTCACATTCATACGGTTGCAGAAAATATCAGGAAGTGGCTGATTAATGCCATTTTTCCTAGTGGCAGAGAAGTGCTGATTCAAGTCAAAGTGGGACCAAGGAAAAGGTAATACATTGGAAATAAGAAAGAAACTGAGTCTATCGGATGAGAGGCTCCTTTTCTGTTTCTTCCAATTCAGTGCAATTAACTACTCTGTGGCACAATGTGCAAAGCCACAGGATGAGAGTCTGTACCTGGGATGTGCAGAGGAGTTCATCACAGTGCTCCCACTACCTTGCAGTCAAATCAGCGGGAATATTAGTCCCACAAGATACCCTGTCTCCCAGAGAAGTTTCTAGGATTGCAGTACTCTCCTTCAAGCACTGACTTTGACACCTGAAGTATAATTATTTCTACTTCTTTTCATCCTTTTCTGCTCAATTGTGCTGCAAAGTAATGGTCACACTACTGATTGCATGTTTTGATTCTTGGCATCTTCTAGTCATCCAAACTCTCTCTTGCTTTCTTCACCGAACTTTTTATCTCCTTTGAACTGAGACCATCCGCTCCACCAGACAGGACTAGGTCCCCTCCTCTACCCTCAGCCAGACCCAGCACACCTGGGGCCAGGCTGGAGTGTCTCTAGGGCTGTAATCACACCCATCATAGGGGTGTTATTCCCAAATGGGGACACTGCTATGGCTGCAGTGCCAATACTATAGATGGAAACAAACACTATTAGCAGGATTATAAAAATCAGCTTTGTTCCTTGGCCCTTGGAGATAACGTGACAGCCCTGATGCCTGCACGGGGAAGACAGAGCAGCAGCCTCTTGGCAGGAGCACGTGGGGAGGCCTGTCTTGGCGTGGGTCGACTTTGCAGGGGTGACCACAACGACGTGAAGTGCAAAACAGGGCAGAGTTAAGCCCAGAGATACCAGGCTGGCATTAAGTCAACATCGATGCAAGAAGAGAGTGCAGAGCATGTGTTTCTTAAGGGCACAGGCAGAGCTCAGCAAAATCCCTCAAATGGATGGCAGAGGAAATGTCTCTATTGAGAGGCATGATCCAGGGAGCCAGACATACTCCTACCTATAGGTGACGCAGGTGTTCAGCTAGAAACTTAATCTAAACTGTGTCTCTGCCTGTGATCATAGCACATCGCCACATGATCTGCTATGCACCCGCAGAAGTGTGTGCTTTAAACCATCTCTTCTGTGCAAAGCACTGCAAACATGCTGGGGAAATATGAAAGCAATAAACAGCATTCAAAGCTTGACCTTGCTCACCTTGGACTATAACCACTGTAAGTGCAATCTGCAGAAAAGGCCCTGGCTTCTTTAAGGAAAGCAGAGGCAGCACGAAGCTTCGCAAAGGCTGTGCAACGCTGGAGCATTCCTCTCACCCGCAGGAAGGGCTGCTGGATTTTCGGAGCAGAAGCAGATAGTGACTGATGCTACGTGCACATCAGCCAGGGAGCAGAATGAGAGCAGGGCATTTTCCATTAGTTCAGACTGGTTCAATGTTCTGTCTTTAAGATGAAGCCAGACACTGTTTGTTGATGGGGAGGCTCCAGCTCCTGCCATGCCCCTGGCTGTGAGAGAGGCCACAGGGAAGCTAGTGCCATTCCTTGGTTATCAGTACTAAACTGACCTTGTTATTCCAAGCGCTGCAGGGGCAGTTACCAAGGCTGCAGGGCTGTTTCGCACTCTTTGCTCCCGGGCCGAATCTCCGCAGCGATGGCTGCACGGGTCCCCCTCTTCCTGCCGCATGATGACAAGCAGCACGCAGCAGCCAGCGCGCTTCGTTTCCAGTTGACCTGACTAAGCCACGATTACACATGGGGCTTTTCCTATTAGTGGCTCAGAAATGCCTGGGGGACTGCCCTCGTCTGCAGAGCGTGGGACAGGCACGTGACGGGGCTCTGCTTGGCAAGGCAGTGCTGCTCTAGGCGTATGTTTTGCCACGCAGATATTTCTGAAGTCTTAACAAGCAGCCTCAAGGTCTCAGACCAATCAGTATTGCTGTCTTCACTGCAAAGTTTGCCTCAGCTAACCCAGGCCATTGCCTAGACTCTGTGCCAACCCCACTAGCACCCCACAACAGTGGTTCCCCCAGTCCCACCAGCTGGTACAGCGAGAGGGGGCACAAGGAAGCACTGTGGCCACATGAGCTGGGACCTGTCCTCCTTCTGCCCTGGCAGCAGAACAAAATAAATCTCCCCAAGCACTGCTCATTCCTCACTGCTGCCTTTGCTTCCCATCCCTCACCTCCTGGGCAGGTGGGGCAGTCTGCATCCAAAGCCACATCGCTGAGCAAACCCTTCCAAGCACAGCCCCTTGCCCTCTTGCTGTGGGAGGGCTGGGGGTGAGGGCTGCCATGGCTCCCTTGGGCCCCCACTGCGTCCTCACGGTCTTCCCAGGGCTGCTCTGCGTAGACGCAGGGGCCTCCCCTACCTCCCTCCCCCTCGTCTCCATCCAGGTTTCCCCATCCTCCCTCCTGTCAGGGATGCAAAGGATGGTTTGCAGGCAGGGTCAGACCCCAGGGACCTGCTCGCCCAGGAGCAGCCCCAGCACCAAGCACTGCAGCAGGGCAGAGCTGCACCTAACAGGCAGCTTCCCTTCTTCCTGTCTCACGCTCTGCAGTGACAGTCCCCCAGGCCCGATGCGCTCTGACCTTGGCTGTCCTCCCTGGGGTGTGTTTCACTTCTAAAATCAACTGATCACATTGGGGAACTCCAAAACTGGCATCCCAGATGGCCTCTTCTCTGCTACGTGGGAGCCCAGGCACCACCAGGGGCTTCCAGCCTTTTTAATTATTTTTTTCTCCTTTTTAAAGCCCTTTACATTTGTACTGCTAGTGCGGTATCCTCTGGGACAGAAAGCTCTTCTCCCTGCAGGCCACGTGTTGTGCTCAGCCAGCCTGTTCTTCCCACGTAACTTCCCAGCTACCTGGCTGCCGATGCTGGCACGTCGGCAGAGGTGCCGGGACAAGCCTGGTCCTTGGTGATTCACATTAAGCTGGAGGGCAGAAGAGGCACTGTGAAAAAATCCAAGGACTTGGGAACATCTGGGGAATTAGGGACCTTGAGTTGTGTCCATCGGAGTCCCTGCAACACTGTCATTTTATGGACCAGCACCAGGGAAACATCCCATATTCCAGTGGTGTGGATGACCCAGGTGTGAAGTGTATAAAGGCCAGCTGAGCTACAGTGGATGAGAATCTCTCCCCACATCTCCATAGCTCAGGGAGAGAGGGAGAAAGCAGGTTGTGACAGACGCAGTGGCACCCATGAGCCACAGCATGGGGCAGCAGAAGGAAGGTGTTGGACATGGGGCCTGGATAACATCCCTGAGACCGTGACAGTCACGTCACCAGAGATGCAGGAAATGGAGGTGATTTAGGGGAATGGGAAGAAAGTCAGACAAACAGCAGCTTCATCATGTGTTGGAAGATTAGAAGGAAGTGCTTGTCCATGCCTGTGTGTTTGGTGCACCGCAAGCCCACGGGCTTGGAGCATGTGCAGCGTTTCTGGGCATCAGCAGGGCAAGTTCCTCCTTTGCCCAGGGGAGAGGCAGAGGGAACATTTGTCCTGTGACCAGGTGGCTGAGACAACTACACCCATGTGTTGTTTTTTTCATGGTGGGACCCCTGACAGTGCCCATCAAGCAGGGCCTGCACAGCCACACGGCCTGGTGGCTGTAGGAAACAGCCCATTTGGGGGACCTTTCCACCCTGTCTGGTTCTGCTCTTTCTCCACAGCTGGAAACAGCGACACCTCCAACTTTTTATCCGAGCAGCTCTGTTCCTGCCCTTGTCCTCCCTGGCAGCTGGCCGTGACTGCGTCCCCAAGAGGTGATGTGGAGGTTGTGCCACGTCACATGGTGACCATCGCCTCCAGGGTCTGCAAGGTACAAACCAGTTCTCCCTGCACAGCTGCTTAGCCAGCCCTGACCAGGCCCAGAACAGTCGGAGCGGAGCGGAACACATGCTTTGACATCACCGATGTCACTGTTGTCCCTTCCTTACAGCCTGGCTAGGGGACAATCCCAGACCACTTTCAGAGACGAGTCTGGAGGATTTTCTCCCCCCATTTTAGTGCTGCACCTTGGCTGCTAACCAAAGCTGTTGCTCCACACCTCCAGACCATGAGTAATAGAGAGCTGAAAGGACACAACTCCCACCATCAGGGTGATACAGCAGGGATCCATCCCACTCCTCCACGCTCATCCAGACACATCCACAGCTTTTTTGTTGCAGTACTGCTAGCTCTCCCCCAACTCCATCCCGTAACCGACTGCACGAGGTGGCCAAGCCTTCAGCTTGTCTGTTCCCTGCTGTACTTGGATAGCACACAGCCCCGTGCCGCAGATTTCTACCAATTACTCATTAACCACGGGCATGGTAGGAGCTCTGCAAACCACATAACTTGCTACTGTTCACAGGACTGCACCATTGCTTCTGCTCTGTGGGCAGTGCTTTGTCCTTGAGTTAATCTTGTCCTCAGAATTATCAGGTTTTTAGAAGAAAGATGGAAAAAATCACTCAGTCTGAAGATGAACTGCCTTGAACTTGTTTCCTGCATTTGATTAGGCTTTAAACACCACAATAGCTTTGAGAGCTTCTGGCTTTTCACATCTCATTCAGATGTAAAGAAAGAAGGAAAGAAAGAAAAAGGAAGTTTAATTTAGTTGCTGCTGGGTGTTACTTGTATCTTGCCCTTCCAAAGTTCAGAGAAGGGAGTATATGAAATAAAATGCAGCCCTCTTTCCGCGTTCCTTTCCCATGACCCAAATAATGAATTACAAACCAAATCTAACCTACAGTGCAGTGCGGCACCTCTTTTACTTCTGCTCTTGAACAAGAAATATGGCAAGCAGAAATGCCTTTTAGTTTTTTTTATATATTTTTAAGTTTTGATTATTAGCTGGTTCTTGGCAGGTTTGTCTTACCATATGAGCTGCAGGGAAGGTGGTACTGGTGCAGTCTGGAGCACGGCACCAGTTTAGATCAGTCTAGGCCAGTTCAAGGTTTATCCTGTGAAACACAATCACGGTGTGTGAACAGCCACATGGCTGGTAATTGTACGCAAGGTTCAAGTGAGTCCAAGCTGAACTCATGGGGTATTAAGATATTAATGAACTGCCTAAAACAAATCAGGATGAAAAAGAAAGATTCATCTTTTCTCTAGGTCCAAACCCATCATATCTCTCTTCCATATTTTCTGGGGGAAAAAAAAAAGCAGGGAAAGAGCATTTCTCACTGCTTTGTGTGAGCTGGCCTCAACTCCCTCCCTCCCAGCTTCCCATCTGCAACACAGACTGTTCAGCACTGAAACAGCAAAAAGCCCGAATGTCTGTGTGAGTCACCTGCAGCCACACTGCGGAGGCACTAATGAAAGGGCAGGAGCTTGAGAACACCCCTGCTGCCAAGGGAGGTGTTCACAGGGAGCCACTCAGGTCTGGAGCTTCCCAAGGGATCCCCTGCCCCATGTGCGCCCCGGCAATCAGCGCAGTGCAAAGGAAAGTGCTGGGATCAGGGAAGGGCTGGCTCGTGTGTCTGGGTCTCTCACTCTCCGGTCTTGCAAGCCCCTTTCTGCACAGCTACACCCAGCTGGAGCCGAGCAGGCACCAAATGTGTATGATATTGTGTGCACAGCGTCCTGGATGAGGACGGGTAGGACAGCACGAAGGGAGAGCCACCATCCTTGTCCTGGCACAGAACGGTGTGTGTGACCACTGGCAAGTGTGATCCCTCCACACACCCCTGTTTTGGGGCTTGTTAAGGTTTGCAGTGCTGCAGGCTAAATTTGAGGTCATGGGACTTTTCCTTGAGCCATCCGATTAATTTATGAGTTCGGCACTTTGTGGCTGAGAGCTCTGATCAGCAAGGGAGCAAAAACCAGCAAGCATAAGAGCTGTCAGCGCGTTCCTTGGGAAGGGCTGAATCCGGGAAGCTCATGCAGAAAACACAAGCTCCAGCGGCTCAGACGGAGCATCCCAGTGGGGCAGGAGGAAGGAAGAACATGTCCTCTGCATGTGATGTGCCCGGGAGAGGAGCTGTGATGGGTGGGAGGGACAAACCGCTGACCACAGGCGTATCTGAGGTTGTGCTGAAGGAAGGGGCCTTCTCAGGTCTGACTGAAACGCTGACTGAAATAAATGACAGTCACCGCCACAGGCTGAGCCTGTTTTTCCCTGAGCAATGTGGTGGCACTCGGTTATTGGACCTGATGGCTCACGCGAAGCTCAAATGTGGCTGTTTAAAGCTTTGCTTCCAATCCCTTGCCCAGGTTTCGGGGCAGAGGGAAGTGGATTCTCCACACCTCTAGGAAGCGCCGCTGCCTTGCTATGGAAAATACCGCTGGCTCTTCAGGTTGGCTATGCTTTTCTTGCTGTTCAGTGCCGATTGCAGCAAATCCCAGATCTTGAATCAGGGAAAGTTTTAATCCTGCACCAGCCCTGTTTATGTAACAGCTGCCATCCCGCAGGGGTGAATCTAGGACTTGCAGCACTAAAAGCATGGGCTGCTGCCACTGGAGCCGAAGCTGCAGCTCTGCTTGTCGGTGGCACCAGGACATTTATATCCTCTGGAACAAACGCTGAAGGAGGCGCACGGCAGCTCACGGGTGGCTGTGCTGACTTAAGCTTCTCCTCCAGCAGTCCTGTGATCGAATACGGGTGTGAAGATGCTGCCGATGGCTGCGATCAGCAGCCCATCCCTGGAGCTGCCCGTGCACATCACCTCGCACCAGCTTGTGCTCATGGCCTCCCTCGTGCTCTGCGCTCTACTCCAGCACCAGTGAAACTGAGGACAGCACAAGCAGAGGCAGAGTTGCAGCTGAGACAACGCTCATCACTTATCTTCTGAACACATTTTTCAGGCATTTTGGCACAGTGGGAGTTCAGATCCATCTCTCCCTTCAGGCACATGAGGCAGAGCTTGGGGGCATCAGCATGTGACTGGTTCACAGAGAACCACTTCCCCCGAGCAGCCCTGGTTGCTTCCACGGGCCGGGAGTCAGAGACACATGTGTGGTGCTCTGCTCATGATAAGTTCAGGTCAATGTCCTCAAATGCAATAGAAGTGATTCATTTGAAAGCTTTAACCCTATTTAAATATCCACAGCAGTCACACTTTGTGCTGTTTGATTTTGCTGTTTAACTTTTGATTTGTCCTGTTTGATTTTGCTGTTTAACTCTGTTGCTCGGCTATTGCATGTTTATTTACCCCTGCACTCCAGTGTGTTGCACACAGAGATCTGTTTAACGACTGCCCTTTATCCCAAACTGCCTCTTGGTTTCTGTCTCAAAATCCACCCTCTGCTGGAACGCAGAATGCGGAAAGGATAAAATACACCTTGCAGCTTTTCTCCCAAGTAAAATTTCAGCTGAAGCAGTCTGAAATTGCTGAGTTTGTAGTTTGGAGGAATAGAAAAACACAAAAAGCCACGTGCACCCTTGGCTGCCCAGCACTGGGTCTGGCTCTGCTTCTCTGCTGTTTTGCAGTTCTGCTGTCCCCAAATATTACAGTGTCACCAACATCACCAGCTCTTGGCTTTGCCAGAAGTGGGGCAAGAGGATGTGTAACCGCGTGGGTCAGAGCTCTGACGGGATCCTCAGGTGCCATAAGGGTGTCCTTGAATTATCGCCCACACGGTGATGTGACACTTCACTAGCACTGCTGCTCTCGGCACTCATCCTGGCCCACCTTTATCCCCATCTCCCATATTTACCTGTGTCCCTTCCCGCTTTCACATCGGATCAGCATCCACAGCGGGTGCTGACAGGGAGCGGCGGCCGCACAAACCGGCACTTGTTACATAAACTGCTAAGACGAGGCAGCAGCCAAGCCAGGCTGGTGGAAGCGGGATGTCAAATGAGGACAAGGAACGGAAACGCAGCAGGCAAGGAGCCGCAGCGCAGGGGCTGATAGGGATATTTATGGCCCTGTGCGATGGTAAGGGCGGCTGCGACGCATCTCCTCCTTCGTGGAGCTTCCCCAGGGCCTGAGCCGTCTTCCGCTCAGCTTGGGGTGGCATCTCAGCCTCAGGGCTGCTCTTGTCTCATTGCCACCGGGGGAGACATGTGGCCACATGTGGGCTGGTGCCACCACACAGCCGCGGCGATGCAGCCCCACGGCGGGGGGGGGACACACAGGACCATCACTCTCCCTCTCCGCCGTGCCGTGCTCGTGCGGGGAGGCTCAGCCCTGCAGATGTGCCGCAAGGGACAGCCTGGGTCCCCTGCCGTCCCCGCCACCCGGCACGGCACCGCACTGCACCGCTTTGCGTTGCGCGGTGCCTCGCTGCATTGCAGTGCCTTGCACGGCATTGCACGGCACGGCATTGTACGGCCTTGCAGGGCCCCGCATTGCCCGGCCGCGCGCGCCCCGCGCCGCAGTGCCCCGCGCCCCGCCCGCCGCGGCTCGCGCGGCCCGCGGCGAACGTTCCAGACCCCCCACGCTGCGGCAGGCGCGGCGAGAAGGGGCGGGGCGCGGCGCGCGGCGGGCGGTGCCCGGGGAGGGGCGGCGCCGCGCGGGACCTTCTGGGACATGTCGTTCTGGCGCCGCCCACAAGTGGGCGGTGGGAGCGGCGGGGGACTACACTTCCCGTGAGGCGCCGCGCGGGGGGCTGCCGCCCTGCCCGCGCCGCGCAGGCGCCGTGGCGACGCCGGAACCGCTATAAGGGATGTTGTTTGGCTGCGCGGCCGCTGAGGGGGAAAGCTGCAGCGGGGCCGCCGGCGGGCGGAGGTGAGCGCGGCGCCGCGCCGCGCCCGGGGCGGCGGGGCCTGTGTGCGCGCGGGGCGGCGCCGCCGCCGAGGGGGGACCTTACCCCGGGTTCTTGTGGGGGGCGCGCGGGCAGAGCCCCCTCCCGCCTCGGCCCCTCGCTGCTCGCCCACCCGGGGGTGGGGTGGGGTCCCTGCCGGGCAGCACGGGGACATCGTCCCCTGTTGGCGCCGGGGGCCAGCGGGCTGGCTCGCGTCGCAGCAGCAGGAGGCGTGCGGAGCCGGCAGGGTGCAGCGGCCCCCAGCCGCCCCAGGGCAGTATCCTGGAAGCGGGGCGGGGGGCTTGCGCTGGCTCCCTTCCCGGGGACAGCGGCGCCGTGGCCGCTGTGAGGCGGGGGGGAAGGCGGCAGCCGATGCGGCCGGCCAAGGGTCTGGCCAAGGACCTAAGCGGGCTTCTTCCGTGGTGCTGGTTTAAGGCAGGTGACAGAAAGCAGCGCTATAGAACATGACACTACGAGGTGAGGTAATTCTTCTTCTGGGACTTCTTTTTCCCTTTCATTTATTTTTTTTTTCCCCTGACCTTATGGGGGGTTTGATAGGTTGCGGAGAATCCGCAGTGCTGAAGATGTGGCTCCTTCCCATCCATGTACCTGCTTGAGGCTAGTTCAGACTTGAGCAGTGAATGAATAAGCTTATAGAGGAGGATATTTTTCTGACCAAAATGCATATAGAATGACTAATTTCATCATGTTGTGGTATCTCTAGGGATCTCTATTCTGCAAAATTTTCCACTAGAATACTACTGTAAATGCATTGTCTTAAACATTAACAGAGGATTCCCAAGGATTTGATCTTCCAAACTGGAAGTTTCTCAAAGTTTTAACTCATTTTAGTTAATTCTATCTGTCATGTTGCATAATCTTATTTTAGAATTCTAGGGAGTAAGATTCTACATTCTGGTGCATTGAAAATCATTGTACTCCCTTTTTACCTCAGGACACATTTAAACTAGTTCAGGGGAAGCTGGAGTCTTCTGCAGGATTCCAGAGTGGTATTTTTTAGTACTATTATGCCAACTTCTTTACAACTGCTTTCTTACTTGAGGGGAGGGGGGAAGGCTTTTAAAATAGCTGATTAAACTCATGTTGGACATGGCATATAATGATGTGGGATTTATTTATTTTTTTTCAGTTCTTCAACGTGAAAATACACGTGTAAACCCTGGCGTTTACGGAAGATGAAAGACATCGACATAGGAAAAGAGTACATTATACCCAGTCCTGGGTATAGAAGTGTAAGGGAGAGAGCCAGCTCGGGGCAGCATGAAGAGCAGGAAGGGTCAAAATTTCAGCATGCCAAACATAAGGTCAGCTTACCTTTTCACTGTTTTTATTGTCTCTGCTTATTAAATTACATGCAGCAGTGCGTTTTCTTGCTGTGCCAGCTCAAGAAAGGTTCATTACCTTGAAGGTCAATGTTGAATATTCTCCCTTGTCCTTAAGAGGTCATTCCAAGGGATGCTGTAGTTCTAGTAATTAAAGTGGGCATTTACTAAGCATTTTATACTTTTAAATGTAAGGGCTATTTAGTAAAAACAGAGCAAGCTTTTCCTACTGTTTAGGTCTTGATTAGAATACAAGAAAAATGTAAGATCTTGTGTTTAAGAGAATGATCACAACCAAGTAAAAGCAGTGAGAAGCTCAAATCTAATCATGCACTATTCAGTGTTGGTAATGAAAAAGAACCTTAACTGTTTTGTTTTTACAGGGTTATATTTCTGAGACAGATGTCTAGTTTGCTCCAGCAGTAAGATTACTTCATCTTAGAGAAAAAAGAATGTGGTGAATACTTCCTTGTGCATCTCTATGCCTAGTAGCTGTGGTGCACTCAAGATCACTTGTAGTTTAGTCTTAAGAGCTGATTTTGCAATAAGCACTGTCTGGGAGCTGGTATGGCATTGCTCTGAGCTTGTCACTTTTAAAGCTTTTTCTCCTCAAACAGGGTGCAAATACTAGCAAGTTCAGTACTGCAAGTACTAGCACTTAAGTGCAGTAAGGTGAATATAGATGCTCAGATAAGTAAATGGAGACCTTACACTGAGGAAGGGTGGTCTGGAGCTAGTAACCTTTAACCTGTGCCAGTTCAAGGTGGTTAAGAATAGTAGGTACTTTGACCATTTAAATTCTGAAATATTTTCCTTCATGTTCTGATTTAAAAGTAAGTTTTCTTACTAAGTTATAGTAGACTATCTTGAAGACAAACTAAAAGCTAATCCTCCCTATGTCTGAATTTCTGAGAGATGACAAGGTGCTTGCAAAAATCTGAAGCATTCTGTGTAGGTCACTTGTGACAGCTCTGCTACATGAGGGTTGGAAATGGGGAAAACTCTTCTTGTTTATATTGAATTGTGAAGATTTTTTCAGACATCAGGGTTGCTACCTTTATACTGGAAATTGAAATACAGTGTACTTCAAATTAAAGCCCCCAGTGAAACAAGATAAGCCTGGAGGCAGTTGGTGCTTGCCAGGTGGCTTTAATGTGGGCTAGCAGTGCTGCTTTGCTCTTGGGAGGCTGCTGGAGTGGTTTGGGTCTGCAGCAGCCTGCATGCAGCTTGTACCTGCAGGCTCTGCAGCTCCTAGTGTCCCTCCAGGGCTCTATGACTCAGCAGTCTATTGCTGATGGTGTTTGGAGGAGGCAGAGCATCTGACTGCATTAAAGCAGACACTGGTGCCGGCTTGGGAACCCTCCGGAGTCATGGCACAGCTTCTTCCCAGCACTTATGTTAATGTAATTGGCTCACCGTGCAGCCCACATCACCCTGTGGGAAAAGGTCTCTCAAATTGCTGGTGACAACAGTGATGCCATTGGTGGGTTGCTGTGTTTTTCAAGCACAGCAGTGGTGTTGCACAGTAATCATAGCATGATGTCTCTTATTGCTGCTCTGCATCCTTGCATTGTATTGATGCCTGGTATAGTTTCTGAGGACAATCATGGAACTCGGCTGTGGTCCTCATAGTGTCTTTTACTTGAGTCTTTTAAAAGAATGAAATGAAGCCAGTCTTTTTTTTTTTTTTTTTAAGCTAAACCTTGCAATCTCTAGTGTGGTATAGAACCTCAAATTTAGAGGTAACATCAAGTCAACACCACTGTGAGTGGCTGTGGTCCTACTCTCCCTTCTATACTTGTTAATAGACTGTGATTGCTGGGTAGTAGGTGTAGGTAACTGAGCTCCGTAAGAAACAGGAATTCTATGGTATTTGGATTCTTAGTGCAAGAATATGTTTTTTCCACCTTAATCTGGAACTTTAAGTGCCTTGTTCATTTTGCTTAGAGGAGGGGATGTGTTTAATTAGTGGAATCAGCTGGTTCTGACAAATTAGTGTTGGGCACTTGTTAGTAATCTAGTTCAATATTAGGGCTGAGTTAACTTTAGCATGAAAAATCTGTACTTTACACAAGCTATAAAATTAGTGAAAGATATATTGCAGACTGTAAACAGTATTGAGCTTGCTGTATGTCAGATTACATCCTGCTAACTTGCAAAATACTGAGGTTAAATAAAAGGAGCTGTTTTTATAACACCTTAGCTAGATTGCGTGCTTGCACTTGTTTTGTATACTAAGCATCTTTTTAGTTGAAATAAACTGCAGCAGCATTATTGGCCTCATGTCTTAGTATGTTTTGTTCTTCTGGTAACAAAGATAATAAAGACTTTTCATAAGACTTAACCTTTGCCTGTTACTTGTTCCCTGCCTTGTAATAAGGGTGGAAGCTTCATCTTATCTGTTAAGAAAACCAACACTTTAAAGGAAGAAGTGGCTATGTCCTTTACTACTAAAACTTTCATTGAACTTGAGGCCAAGTCAGGTCCCTCAGTTCTGATATCAGCAGGTGATAACACGAGGGAGAGCTGATAAGAAAGATGAGATTGCAACTGAATCTGGAGTACAAAGAAGCCAGATTATGGTGGTGCTGTCCTTTGAGCAACTGAATCTGGTGTGCCAACATAAACTTTTGTGACTCCCAAGTTTCTTGGAGAAACAAAATTCTAACTTCGGGTTTGAACTAGCCTGACCAGAAAATGATGCTTGTAAGCACATTCTCTATTGCTTATGACAAGGTAAAGCTGCAAGTAGTTAAGGCTATTTCATGACTACTCTCAGTTCTTGGTTGTATGAGACAGTTGCAATAAACCTGTGTATGATGGTCTTGCCAATGTGTTGCTTTTGTCTCCTGTGGAAGGGGGTAGTCCTACAGTCTTCCCAGTGAAGATGATAGAGCAGTATGCTGCCTCTGTTAATCAGGGAATGCTGGTTAATTGCCCACATGGGCAGTGATTCCTAGCAGGGCAGCAGGTGCTTTTGACCAATTAATGACATGGCTTATGGGCTATAGCAGAGGAACTTTATTAGTATTTTTGTGTATTACAGTGTTTTCCACTCAACTGAAGTGGAAGAGACTAGCTGATGTCCTAAGGTGGATTTATATAGATGAAAGACTTGTTTTACTGCTGAGCCAAGGTTCCAAAGCTACTTCTACATCTTCCTTTATCTTGCAGAAAGGTTTTGCTTATCTTCACTCTGTCCTGAAACCTCTTTACTGTTGTGCAGGTTTCATGTCCAAAGAAGCTTAAGACTGACTTTGTGGCCATAGTGGAAGAAGGAACTTTTTGTCCTTTCCTTAGGAGCCCACTGAGTTGTGGCCTTAGGGTGCTACTTTGAAAAACAGGAGCTTTTCAAGTAGGATTCTTTGAATCACAATTCAAATCATGGTGCAATATAAGTAGGTCTAATCCAACACTTCCTGATGTTAATGGGAATGTTGCTATGGATATTTGAATCCCTGAAATAGTTGGATACTTTGGGACTGAAATTTCACAAAACTGTTTTTATTTTCCTTGTGAATAAATATTCACAAATGTCTCTGCAGTGTGCTCCTATTTTTTTGGTCTTGATGTAGCTTACAAAAGGTATTAGTTACACCTGCCTAGTGCATAATACCACACCAATTGGAGTTTCTGTCTATAGAAGCACTAATCTTCCAAATGGAAATAACTTCTAGGTGTACTTGCTGCTTAGCACTATATGCAGTAAGCTTTAATATAAAAAGCTACTCTTCCTGCTGAAGAAACTAAAGGATGTTTTTAAATACTAGTATCTACTTGTGCCTTTAGGATTCTTTGTTCTCAAAATACTAGCATGCTCCTAAAGTTATATTTGAAATAATTGCATTTATTTCTTCCTCTAATGGAGGTGGTGTGCCCCGAGGAAGCAAGCAGACCCCATTGTGTCGGTGAAATCTCCTATAAAATGACAGATGAAGAAAGGAAATAATTTGTTCTGAAAGTGGTTTTGGAGATGGGCGCTTTTCAAATACAGGCCTCTGCAAAGGAACATTTGCTGGAATAGCATGTAAATGAGTGTTTTGCTCCTCCCATTAATTAAGAGCAACTGAAGATGAAGAAGCTTATTCTCATTTTAAGCAGTGTTCTTGAACTTCACTCTTAATTCTAAACTCTGAATTAATAGTGCTAGGGTACAAATTCACAAATAACATGCTCCAAACAATTTTGACTAGATGTGGTGTTTAGGAGTGGGTTCTTGATGCTGGAGCAAAATGACTGCACTTCTGTTCAGACTTGCAATTGCTGCCATCCTATCTGCATGTCTGTGGCTAAACTTTGCAGCTTGAGGATCTGTTTTCTGTTAACAACAGACCATGCATATGGAGGAAGTGCATCAGATTTGTTACCTATAGATTGATAGTTTAGTGTTGTAATGAGCAGCTGTAGTAGTAGGAAACTTAGGTATGTCTGGCTATATCCATTCTGTGAATAGTGTCCATGAGAGGTGCTGCATGTCCTTGTTCCCTTCATGGATAAAGTTTTAACTGAACAACAAGTAGCTGATAAATAGTCAATAAGAACAAAGCATGATGCAGCCTATACAATTTCTTTAACTGCACTGGAGTCTTCTCATCCTTCTGAGGTGTGTCTACATGTAGTATGGTAGATGGCAAGTGTATTGTGCTAAAGCTCTAGGGAGCAGGGGGACTGGCCAGTCTGAATGCCCGTCTTCAGAGGAAAGGCTTTCCTGCAGGGTACACCACTTCCCATTGCTTCAGATGGGTGACCATCTGCATGGTGAAATGCTGGGATGCTGGGGTCCTCGGGCAAATGGAAGTCACTGTGGGCACAGGCCACTCCTGGATACTTGGGGGGAGGATGGCAAATACAATATGTTGTGCTGAGAAAAGGACATAGAAGGAAAGAATTAAGGAAAAAGTAAATGGAGCCAGAGTCTATAAGTAAGGGAAGGTTAGAACTGGAATATTTTCCCATGCTGAAGGAGACAAGGGTAAATGGATAAAGCAATCTGAAGGATAGCATGCTTCAAATCCAGTTTCAGTGGTCAAACTGTCCTGATAGTATTTACTGAAATGTATCTGGTGTAGGTACCTTTGCTAAAGTGATGTGGATGATATTCCATATTTGACTAGTGGAAAGGCAGGCATCCGTCTGCTTCCATTAGTGCTTTAGCTTTGGTTTACAATGATCCCATCTTCCAAGTGTTTGAGGTAAGGACATGGTGCAACCATATCAGGAGCTTGTAACATGATCTAGAGTTCAAAGCTCAGCTATTTAGTGAGTCAGAAACTTACCTCTGAATTTCAACTTCTATTGGTTATATTGAGAATCTTCAGTGAGATTCTCAATGAACTCAGGAAGGCAAATTCTAGATAAGTGCCTACATATTGAAGATATTTCTTCTAAAAAATTTTAGTTAGGTATCCAATGGGAGCTAAATTTTTAAAATCCATGATGTCAACAGTTAATCTTTGAATATAATCACACTATTTCACCACTGATAGAACTGGAGCATGTGAAAGCATGTGTACATGCTGCTTACTAGAGATTAATTCCATGATATGCCCAAAGAACTAAGCCTGCTACCTTAATTAGAATCATGTTCTGTCAGGTTGTCTTAACTCTTTCCAGTTAGACTTCTGCCACTACTGCTGAAATGCTTCAGTTGTTGGTTAATTTTTCATGATGATTTTAATGATTTTTGAAGCAGTGATGTTATTTCTACCCTGCTGCTTCTGTTTACCTCTACTTACTCTCAACTGGGAACAGAACATACTCATCTGCCTACCAAGTTCTAAGCTCCCCTCAAAGTTGGAGGGCTGACTACCCGAAACATATTTGCCTTTTTGGCCCTCCTGTTGCCAAGTCTGAATTTGTCCTTGTGCAAGGCACTTGTATGTACACCAGTGCCCTGGCTTATTCAAGGCCTCTGCTTTAATTCAACAGTTTTCATTGATGCACTAACCATCCTTTGTCTAAAGTCAACCACATGAGAACCCCAATTCTGGCTGTGTGCCAGTATTGTCTGTCTGCTGTTCCTTTGTCCAGAGCAGACTTGTAAACCAGCCTGCTCATGATCAAAGGTAGGCAGACAGTTGATTAACATCACTTAAGGAAAACTTGCAGCATCTTTTACTTCATAGGATTTTAGTGTTGAAGCCTTCTGCCATGTAGTCTTAAAGTTCTAGACTGAATTTCTAAGAACTGCCACAAGGGGCTAATAGAACTACCCAAGCTAGTAGTTTAGTTTGAATTGAGGCAAAAATCACTTGTGTTTAGGGAGTACTGATACCTTTAGGTACCGAGATTGTTACTGATTTTTTGAACATCCCTAGTCTAGTACAAAGGAATGGTCAGCTCAAGTCCTGGTCTGGCTGCTCTGACCACTGTTCTATTTGTATTTCATTCCCATGAGAGGAATAAGCCTCTGAACTGAAAGATGAATCAAAGTTGCCCTATGTTTGGAGCCCTGGGGTGTTTACTTCTAGCTTACTAATTGTTCATTTTTTTTCTGGTTGGGTTGCCCCTTACATCTTAAAACCTGTTGGTACAGGAAAGGGAATGGAACTGTTCCATCAGGATGGGCAAATGCGGTTTCAAGCCTTCTGCTGTCATTCAGTGATGGTTTCATTCCAGAGAAACTTAATTTTAAAGAATCTTCAGATATTCCTGATGTATTAAATTAATGTATATGCCTTCTGCTATGACCCAGCTCAATATGGCCTGAGTGAAGAATGCTGCCAGCATCCCACAGCAGTTGGCATGTAGGCCAAGATAATGTGTGAGCAAGCTAGGAGCCAAATCCTCAACCTGTGCTCTGCCAGTTTGTGATCTGCTTAGTGAAGACTTCAGTTTTCCAGCTTTGTGGTCAGAGCCTATTTAGGGAGCTAATTTTAAAGGGCAACTTGGTAGGGCTGATCATTATTTCTCATTCCACAGGGGTCTACTGTTTCTGCACTGTTAGTGTACACTAAGTTGTAGCTCATGTCCTAGATAAAGTATACAACCTCAGCTCTGTGGAATAAGTTCTATATCCTGTAATTACCTGATCATACACTAGTTAGTGCACAGAGGACATGATTTATGTGTATCGGATGCCAGTTTGGTACACAGCTGCTGATCAAATACATACATAGGAGCTACTAAAAAAAAAAATCCTAAAACACACTAAGCAAAGCTGTGTATTTTTTGGATTCTGTGAGTGAGTGGATTTGCCAGGGAAAAGTTTAGAATTAGCATTGAGGTGAGCTATTCTTGCCAGAACTTGAGCACGAGGTCAAATGAGCAGTGTTTGTGGGAGAACCTGGTACTGTACCTGTCCTCAGCAAGGGCTCCGTGCACTGGAGTGCTCACTCTACAGCTGTCCTTACTAGAACATTTGGGTCTGTCACAAACACCGTTGTTGAGCTTGCAGAGCCTTGTTATCAGCATCAAGCATCACTGGAGACTTCTCTAATATGAGGGTGTATAAGCCCTGGTTAGCTTCAAAACTGACTAAAATGCCAGCTTCAACTTGTGCTAATTCTAGCTCAGAAATGAGCAACTGCAAAGGTCTCCTCTAATGAGGCTACATGTAACTGTTAGTGAATGACTGTTTTTAGGTGTAATCTTGGAGCTCTTATGGCAAGTCAGAGCACAGATGAAAAGCTGAGGAGCTTTTTCACCTAAGGGGAATGTAGCACAGCTTCACTTGTCTCTAGGTTTGGTAAAGAGCTGTTTTAACTCTGTAGCAGAAGCTGGGGAGGCAGCAGAGACATGAGCTTTCATTTATGCCCCAATTCTGAGAAGGTAAGAGAACGTGGAGGCCCTAATTCCCCAGTGTGGTTTGTTGCAGCAGATCTGGAAGCTGTAACTCCTGGGAATCTAAAACTGTGTGGTAGTTGCTGTGACTTTGTGCCGTGGGAACTCAGCAATGCTGCCTGTCGATCAATGCATGCAAGTGTCTAAAGGCTGAATGGCTCCCTCTGTGCCCCCTCAGTGTCTTAGCCTGCTACTTCCTGCCTTTGCTTCAGCGAGGCAGCTGGAAGGGGTGAATAATAAAACAATCTAGTCCTGAATGGGCTCGTGCTCTGATCATGGTATTATAAAGCATTCTAGCTACACAGAAGACTGGGAATCTAATGCTACAAAGGTCCTTATTACTGCTTTTATGAAGTACACTGCATCAAATCTCAAGTGAGGAGACTGGATGGAGCACAAAGTTACTGCACCTGCTTCAGCAGGCAGGTGCAGCTATGACTGTGCTGGGAGCTGCAGGCCTGCACACATTCTTTCTGCATGTTCCTGAATTTAGTCACTTAGAAATTTGGGCAGCAGTGACATAAGAATCACCTGTGCTACCTGCAAAAACAGTGCATCAAAACCCCTTTCAAGTGAGAATATGCCTTAGGAGAGCCAGAAGAATTTCTTGTGAGAAGAATGCAATTAAAATTTCAAAGTGCTCCTTGAACTTGTGTGTGCTGTTTTTAATTATCCTGAAACTAAGTGGAACTGTTGATCCTGTTCTTCCCCATCCTATGAAAGCTAATTACTATCTCTTTTTAAAAACATCAATCTTATAATAAAGAAAGGAAGCCTGTTAAAGGGCTGTTTAGCCCACATCCTAAGCACTGACAAGACAGACTGAATATCTGATTTTATTCCTTGCCACAATACCCTCCTATTGAGTTCTTCTACTCTGATCTGCTGGTTCCCCCTTTGCCACCTCATACCAGGAACTTGAAGGTAGGAGTGAGGCCTGATGAGCCCTGCTCTGCAAATAAGGGGTGGGAGTTCCTGTTCTGCAACAGTGCCCAAATCGGCTTCATCTGAAAGGGATTGTAACTTCCTATTATATTAAATAAACTGTAGCAACTTTTCTTTCCCAGTTGTAAGGGTGAGTGAAAGACTTCATGAGTCTCCTCTAGTTTCCTGTGTGTTGCAGGCAGGAAGATAGATCTCCTCTCACTTCAATGCTGATTGCTTTAGGCCTGGGAGATGTTCTACCTCGTGGAAGAGGCTATGGTTGGTGGGTGGGATTTGGCTCTTGGAATGCACACAAATCATACCTTTGCTCTGCAAGAGGGGGTGGGAAGTGTGATGTGTTTGGCCTCCAGGCCTGTCTGGTGATATAAGTCATCCTGTTCTCTGGATGACAATCAATAAGTTGCTGCTGCTGTTTGCTCTCTCAAATATGACACTGCTGCCTGTGTGAAGTGTTGGCATCTCACTGTTTTTTCCATATCTGCAACCTCCTGTGAGGTTCGTTTGCTTTCTTACCTAATCTTCCTGGTGATTCTCTTGCTTCCCTTTGACATCTTGTAAAATTGACAACTTTGTAGCTCTGCTGGATTTCGTGTACTTTCTTGGCCCCCTGCCATGACCTTGGCAAGAGATTGTGCAGCTGGTACTTGTGTCTGCTTGTAGGAGTGATTCTCTCTGCTTGCCCTTGAACTCCTTTTCCTGCCCTTGCCCAGTCTTTCTGTTCCGGCGTGTCTCGAGCCAGCCATGGCTCTGTTCTGGAGCTTCCTCACAGCACTGTCAATACAGTCAATTTATTGACTGTAGGCAGGGCAATCGTGATAAAAGATGTGGGTAGGGTTTTATCATCCTCCCATTTCGCAGAAGGGAGATCCCTTGGCGAGGGGCAGTTCTCTATGGCAGCAGCACAAGCTTCTCCTTCCCTGCCCATCTGTTTGCTAAATACTGACGTATAAGAATGAGACAAGATCATAGGTGTGTGGTGGTAACAGCCTCAAGTTTTCTCAATAGGCTCAGCTAGGGTTTAAAACTTAAACTGTATTGTTCCTTCAGTTAATTTTCCTAGTTATCTGTTGAATCATATTAACTTGCAACCATATGTGCTACTGCTTCACCACACTAGGAGTGTGGCACCATCACCCTTGTTAGATTTGCCCACAGGTCTGAAGCTTTAGTTGGAGGCCGGTGTCTCTCAGTAAGAGATGCTGAGCAAGTGATCCCTGGTTGCCCTCTGATGTGTGTTTGATGAGCTCCAATATCCATTTATGTGTTTGAATTTTACAGCATGCAGAATTCTGAATTTAAATAGAATTATATCAGTATCTCAGTTCTTTTTTTACAAAAACAATTGATTATTCATT
The DNA here is from genome assembly GCF_059628265.1 of Tinamus guttatus. Lineage (NCBI taxonomy): Eukaryota > Metazoa > Chordata > Aves > Tinamiformes > Tinamidae > Tinamus > Tinamus guttatus. Next base: position 48,703 of record NW_028288732.1, on the reverse strand, counting down.
AGTTCTCTTTGTGCCATTTGTGACTTTATAGAGCTACTGTGTCTTATTTCCGCCCGCCCCACTCAGCTGAAGAGTTGCAGTGCGTTACATTTCCCTTTGTGCCGAAGCTGTGGTAACCCCAGTCGTACTCCTTGCTGATGGTCATTTAAGCATGATATTCTTTTTGAGCTGAAGCATCTGGGAAGTGACTGTGATATTCAAAAAGGAGGCAAGCAAGGGGCAATTTTGAAATGCTGTGCTAATGTCTTCTGCTTTGTCCTATGTGTCTTTCCTAACATTATTTTCATAAACTTTTTTTTTTTTTTTTTTTACCTTTTTGATGATGCTGAGTGGTAAACTGCTGTTTTTTGAGAAATGCCTGAATAACTCTATAGACTTTTTTAGTTAATATCTGATTTAAGCTTGTTTTGATTCTGTGAATACTTCTTTGCTTTTGTTAATTGGGGAGATTATCACCTGTTTTATTATTTTCTGTTGACAGTGGTAGGGTTATCAACTGTTTTATTATTTCTGTTGATATTAGCCATTAGTGAATTAGCAAAAGTTCTGTCTGATCTTTGATAGCACGTCTGTGATTTATTAGGTATACATTTCAGTAACACTGCTGGCGCTTATTGTATTGCATTGCTATCTGCCATGAAAACCAATTTTGCAGACAATCATGATGCCAGTTGAAGAACATTTATAAACATAATAGGAACTTGGACCTTAGGTTTAAGGTTAACAGTGCTGGGTGCTATTCCTGTGCGTGTGTGCATCTATGTGTGTGTGTGTATACACACATAAATACATATTTGATCCATGTTTCTGCCTCAGGAGAGTATAATTAATTGTTTTAGATGCAAGTGCTTAAGATCATTGTCTTTGAATTGTCTAAAAATGCAGTATTGTGTAATTGGTTTTCTTATTTTTTTAAAAAAGCTCTTGTTTGTAAATGGTGAAGAACTTTACACTAATGCTGTGTTTTTGATTTTTTTGGATCGCTTTTTGGGGGACGTAGGCCCTTATCCTAGTAGGAGCTGGTAGCTCTACTCTGAAAAAAGGTAATTCTGGGAGTAGGTGGTGGCAGGGCCCGTTACTGGCACTAGGCAGGTCTGCCTGGTGTCGTGCACATGGGCAGCGCAGCCAGCTGCAGCTTTGAGTGTGTTCTGTGCTCAGGAAAGCATGGGTGGGTACAAAAGTTCTTACCCCACACCGAATCCTTTGAGCCATCTTTGGCCAGTCCTGTATTTATGCTGTTTAGCATAGATTTAGTAAGAAGTTACTGCCCTCAGTGAGTGAGTGGTTAAAAGATTTCTCATTTAATTTATGTTCAGTTCAGCCTTGAAGCGTTGCACATTTCTGAGTCACTTCATGTATCATTGTGTTCCGTTCCCTTGTTTTCTTGTTACTCTGCTGTCTTCTTTTGTAATCCCAGCTTTAGATTCAGAGAGTAAGTTTTCTGAGGCAAGGACCATGGGTAGTTTATGACAAGCTTAAGCAATACTTAAGTACCTTACTTAAGCAAAGAACAGATTAAAACTATTATCAGTTTCCTGTTCTTCACATGAGTGAAAGCTAGTTGGTGGCTTAATATACTGTGTGCTTAGATGTTAACATAGTATGAACTGAGTCTCAGATAAATGATGGCATTTTTGTGGGGGAAAAAAAAACATAATGAGAGTTTAGGAATTGAATACTTGTTGACGGCAGTTAGCGCTTTGTGGCTATTGTGTTTAAAGGAATCCACGAGGTAGTTACAGTTGCTGTTTGCAGAGGAATAAAATAACCTTGTTCTAGCAAAGCAACTAACAAGAATAAATACAGTATCTATTCATTTGAAACAGCCAGGAATATGTTTTTAAGTCAGAACTGGGCTCATCCACAAAGTAGCTCAATTTCAAAGAGTTAGAATACAACAAATAATATAACACTGCAATAAATGGTCCATTGAGCTACGAGAAGCAGTGCTGGGCCCTCTCTGGGGTGGATAGCAAGCTCGTATCTTCAGATAGTTTTGTCACCTCTGGCTTTTGGTCAAAACGTTTATTTGAACTCTCCAACATTTTGGCTTCTCCCTATCATTGCTGTTTCCTTTCTTCTGTTAAAATTTTAAATCTGCATTGTGTTAGGACTGTGGAAAAGCTCTACTGAGATACAGTTTGCCTTTTAAACAATTACTACTAAAACTGATGAGGCATTGAGAAGTATGGCTGGGAGCAGAAAAAAATCTTTGCTTCCTTTAGTTTAAAGAAAAAGCACCAAATGATTTAAAAAAAAAAAAAAAAAAAAAAGGAGGAAAGGATTCTTCTGCATAATATGGATTTATATTTTGTGATCTAATCCTGGTAATTTTTGAGGCCATGTCCTATAGGATTCTGAAAATAATTTGGATTTCTGTGCCTATGAATATCTGAATCATGCTGAGAGAGTTTAAGTTTCTCAAGCATGTATGCCTAACTTTAGGGCATAGGCCAGTGCCTGACTTTCTGGATTTATGAAGAGTTGCCATCATAAGACACTAAGTTTCATAATTTTCCTCCTTTGTATTTCCTTTCTCTGAAGCATTTGTCCTGCGGCAATATCCAAAACTTGACAGACAAGACTAGGCTGGTCTATCCGCTTACCCTTTGACTGCGCCGCCGCAGTGCTGGCATTAATTTGTTTCCCAAGCAGCAATCTAAAGCAGATCTATAGCACGTGCCTTCCGTGTCTTTGCTTGTCCTCGAGATGTTTAAACAGTGCTGACCAATGTCGCAATGATTTACAGCAATAAGAGCTCTGAAGTTGCAGCCGTCAGGAGCTGGTGGCTTCCAACACAGCTTTGATCTCTGGTGTCTCTCCCGTGGAAGCAGGTTGAATGCCAGGATGCCTTGGAAGCGGCGGCTCGCGCAGAGGGCCTCCCCCTGGACACCTCTGTGCACTCCCAGCTGAGGATGCTTGACGAGGAGCATCACAAGGGCAAATACCACCACGGCCTGAATGCGCTGAAGCCCATACGGACGACTTCCAAGTGAGTCTCAGCTGAAGAGGAATTGGTGCAATGTCTGTGTTTCAAACCAGTCCCAAAACAGGATTGCACCTGTAGGTCTCTGAAGCTGAAAACATCATAATTTATAATATTATAATAAGGTCAGGTGGAACTTTATGTACCTGTAATGGGAGGAGACTTTGGTTTCCTTGGGGGTTACAATACTGTTTCCTTCTTCATTTGGCTGTGTCTTTTGTGTTTTTGATTTATATTTTCTTTCTTTTAGACACCCGCACCCTGTTGATAATGCTGGACTTTTTTCCTGCATGACCTTCTCCTGGCTCACTCCTTTGGCCCACAAAGCATACAAAAAAGGGGAATTGTTTATGGATGATGTGTGGTCTTTGTCAAGGCATGAGTCTTCAGATGTCAACTGTAGAAGGTAGACATATGTTGGTCCATTTTATTTTTATTTCCTTTATTTCATAAGTGATGATGCTATACTGCCCTAGAAAAGCAGCACTGATAATTTTGTTTTGCCTTTCTCCATTAGAAGAATGTGATTTAGTTCTTTATCTTTCACAGATTGCTTACTCTTGCTACACTTCCTCTGTAATCTCACTGATTTCAGTGAATTTTGTCGAACATTTTGTGTCCAGGAGTGTTTTGCAATTGCTTTTCTGGTTTTGCATCTTCAAACTATTTCTTTCTTATGCAAAGCTGTCTCTCAATAATTAGTTTGAAAGAAATATTGTACTGAAATAATGATAAATATTGTAACTAGCAAGGCTATTTGTATATGACTCAGATCTTACAATTAGGCTAGCCTGCTAATGACTAATGAGAATTTTTCTCAAGTTTTGATTTCTCATCACTTATGCCAGATTAGAAAGGAAAGGTGGCGATAAATCAATGGGTTAAGATGGTAAAAACAACTCTACACAAAGCAAAAGGCATTTTATTTTCCATCCCTCTTTTAGGAAGAATTAACACAAAATAAAGATTTCAAGATGGAAATACTTCTCTAACTCAGAGAGTGAACCATCTATGTATTTCTTTTAAAATCTAGTGATTTCTGTTGCTCTTAGCTAGGAAGTGCTTGGAAATGTCAGAGCAAGTGCCTGTGAGCTTGTACCTCTTAATGTTGGCTAAAGATTTTTACCAGGAGGACTTGTGTTTTTATTAGGCTGGAGAGGTTGTGGCAGGAAGAACTGAAAGAAACTGGACCTGATGACGCTTCTCTCCGGAGGGTTGTGTGGGTTTTCTGCCGCACCAGACTCATCATTTCCATAGTGTGTCTGATGATCACGCAGCTCGCAGGTTTTAGCGGACCAGTAAGTAATATCCATCCTTTTTTTAGCAACCCCAGAGGGCTCCATTTCATGCCCAAATGTGTAATATTAAAATTTCATGCAGAGTCACTTAAATGTTTTGAGTAGTTAGAAATTCTGGTGGGGCTAAATTCCAGAGTCGGTAATCCAAGATAGATTTCCTACAGCTGCTGGATCAGTTGCTGAATACTGAGGCCACATTTTTGGGGAAGGGAGGAGAAGTTTAGGTATCTTGGAAGAAATGTATGCTTGGTTTTTCTCTTTGGTTTTGAGCTTAGTTTAAAGTTCTTCAACTACTTTGTTGTCTCTTTTGCATAAAATTCTTACGTGGAGATCTTTTGTGTTTTCTTTTTGATTTTTGTAAATTTATTTTGTAATAAAATTCAGTACGGTAAAACACTTAGATTATTGGCATTAATAGCACAGTCTTCAAGAAGTGGAACCAAACAATTTTATTAGCGCGCTAATTAAAACTAAAGTAAGCAGGGCTTGAGAAATCTGTGGATAGTCTTTACCGATCTTCCAGAGAATGGTCAGAGAGGTTCCAAGTAGGAGTGTTAGTACATTATTGCCTCTAGGAACTGCTGCTGTTTGTTGCTGTGGGTCATAATGAAGATACAACATATGGGACTTGACATTCACGCCATTTTTGTCACCTGTTTGTTGCACGTACTGTGCAGATTTGCAGTTGAAATTTTGACTAAATTTATTCTCTGCGCATTTCCCTTGAGGAGTAGGACCAATATTACTGCTTGTAGTACACGTTTCAGTGTGCTGGTAAGCTGAAGGTTCATTTCTTGGGTAAGTACACTTGGGTGCACTGTTAGGTGAAATGTCTTTTTAAAATGATGTCCTGCTTATAAATTTCTTATAAAAAATGTTCTGCTTTTTAAACCTTTTTTTAAAGTTTGCTTTATTTCATGTAATATGAATAACAATAAATGTTTTTGTGGTCCTGTTTTCACAGTAATAATTTATAGTAGTTTGTGCTATTTATAAAACATCTGAACATACTTTGTTAATTAACAATAAATCATGATTAAGTTTTTAACAGCACTAGCTTTCCCCAAGAAGAGCTTCTGTCATTGTTTCACTACAGGGCTTTAGTAGCTGCTTTTGTGTTAAGCAGGGAACTTGCAGCAGGGTTGCCCCTAATTTCCTTAGAGTGATTTCCTCAATCTGTCACAACCAAACTACTAAACGGTGGGGGAGAAGGAGTCAAAAAACAAACTTGACTAGGTTGGGAGCTGAGGTTGCTGTTGATGCTTGATTTGGATGATTTGAAATTATCTATAGACACTTGCCTATTTACAGGCATATTTTCCTCTCTCTAAAGAACCATGTGTTTTTGGTTCCATTATTTGGCATGAAAAATGAGTCTGTACCACCCCTCCTCGTTTTCCGAACCGGCATGCCTCGTGGCTGTGCCTGCGCTGTCTCCTCTGACGTGTCAGTGCTTTCCTGCGGTGCTACACCCTTCCACTCACCTGAAGGTGAAAAGGGAGATCAGGAAAAGCACTTGATTTGACTTTGTGCATTGGCAAAAGCAATCAAAATTGAATTAAACACTATGTTAAACTTGGTTAAAATTTTGAGTAGAATTTTTATGAGCTTGGAGCGCCAACCTGCAGCTGTGGCTTTGCGAATGAGCACTGTGATGGTTATAGCTGTGAGGGAGCTGTTGCAGACATCCTGTCTCTGTGTTTTGATATCAGACAGCTCCTTCAAGGATCTTCTGCCTTTTATTTTGATAAATGCTGCATCTGGCCCAGTGACTCAACCTGTAGCCTGGTGAATACAGCCACCTGTGTCAGACTGTCTTGTAATAACCATCAGAATGCACTACTAGAGTGAGATAATATTTATCTTCAGTGAGAGACTTGCCAGTTAACCAACTACCAAAACTTCCCTATTTGAGTTGAGAAGCAACCAAGTTATTTGATTCACTGAAGACAATCAGTTTAACTCTGGGTCTGAACAATGTACCTGTTTGCAACTGTTCAGAGCTAGTCTTCCAGTTTGGGAGATGGGGAACCTTGCCATCTCAGTGGAGCACAGCTTGACAGTTTGGTCAGTTTTTGGAGGGGGGTGGTCAGCTGCTGGAGGTAAGTTTCCCACTTTCCCAGCTGGCTCCAGTTGCAGCCCGCCCCGTGCACTGGCTGCGGTGGGGCCGCCCGCGCTGCAGTGGGACCAGTGACAGAAGCTGTTCTTTAGAATTTCCAGGATGGCTGTTTTCTGCGTCAGGATGAGGCAGTCCTGCTGGGCAGAGCCGCCGCCAAGAGCAAAGGTAAGGTAATGTTTATTCCATGGGAATGCTTAAGACAGCCGAGCAGCTAGTACCAACTACTACGGTGATAGCCGCACAAATTCGTTTTCCCCTTTAGTCTGAAATTGATTTGTACTGTAATTTGCTTGTTTTGTAAAGAACTTTGTGCTGGATTTTTTTTTCATTAAATTAGTTTGAATTCAAACAGAATGTTCTCAGATGTAAATGTTAACTTTGTGCGACTTCTTTCCCTCTCCCTTTTCAAAATTCTTTAATTTTGTTGTTTCATCTCTTTCTTGTGGAGGAGAAAAAAAATAAAAAAGCTATAATGTAAGCTGGTCTCTATTTCATCACTGGAGAATGATGATGCTATAAAATAATGCTGAAAAAAAATGCACTAAAAAGTTTTGAGAGGAATGAGACCCCAGGAAACATCTGCTATCTTTATACATCCTCTCTTGGAGACTTTCAGCAATGCTGTGGTGTGTGAGAAAGTGCTTGCAGTCTGCGACCATGTTGAGTTACAGCTCATGAGGAAAAAGGGGGATTTTCACCCCACTGCTCAGTGACTCAGTTGCATATGTTGGATTGAATAATGGAAAAAGAAGTCAGTATTCTTCTTAGTAACTGCAAACCAACTGTATGCAGTTGTGGTCCCAAACAGTGGATGTAAAACTAAATCCAAGTAAAGATAAAGCTGGAATGCAGTAGATCTGTGAATGTGAGCCCCTCACATTTGTTCAGGGATCAGTGCGCAAATTCTCAGTGGCCACTCTAGAACCTCATGGACATCTGGCTTTAATTCACACCTGGGAAAATGAAAGATCAAATTATTTACAGCATGTTTCCTTGGTTCTGACATGCAGATTTACTTTCCTCAGAACAGACGAGTTTTCTCTCCATTTTTTTTTCTGTTGTTTGGTGCTGGGCTATAGCTATTGATACCTTTGCTGAAATAGCGGGGTTTTGGTTTTTTTCCTCTCTCTTCATACTGTAGAGAACTCTTATTTGCAAAGCCTGGTTTAGCCAAGAGGACTTCAACGGACTGTGAAAGGCTTCTAGAATATTTTCTTTGGTCTCAGATTTTTTTTTTCTGTTTTCGTTGTGGGCAAAGGTAATTCTCCACTTATGATATGCTAATACAAGCACCAGCATCTTAAAGCATCATTTATTAAAAAGCTCCCTAAGAAATCTCCTTTCATTATCTGTGAAGCCTTACTGTAGCATACTTTTAAACCAGATTTCAGAATCTGTGCAGCCTTGGAAGCCCCGCACTGGCATCTGCAAGTTTGACTTCCTTTTGGACTTCATAAACATATATTTATTCTGATTTTGTATCTTTAATTTTTTTGTGTGTGTAGTTTCAATTCCAGTTTGTTTTTGAGGTTAAGACTGATTGTTAGATACTAGCCTTTTATAATTATCCTGTATGTGCAGATTGTATTTTTATACAATGCTTTACCTTTTGTACGGTGTTTGTGAGATGTTACCATTTGAAGATGGCACTTTGTTTCAAATAAAAGCTTGTTGTTCCTCAGTCAATAGTACTTACATTGTTGGTGATTTTGACTTATATGATGCTATATTGTGTTGTTGGACCACAAAGAGCTGGAAGTGGGAATCAGTGGCTTGGGGGCTACCATCTTTCTGCAGGTGATGTTTGAAATGTTGATTCCTGAGGTAAAATGTTTATGGTTTTGGAGGGAGATGGGGTGGGGGGGGAGTGAATGGTTAATGTTTTTTTCCTTTTTCTTTTTCCCTGTTCCCCAATGATTTATGGTATTGCGTACCTTGTGCTTTCTGCTTGTTTTTTTCTTTACTATTAAACTGCTGATGTTTATTTCCAGGAATGTTTTGCAAATGTCCTTCTCACTCTTCCCCACTACAACTGTAGGTACATTGTTCCTTTTTATCAAATAAGCACGTTTGAAGCAAACCAAAGATAAAATAAAAAAGGTCTTAATATCATATAAAGGAATGTCTCTTAATGTGCTCAGATGTATAAGTAGCAACTATATTTTACAACTCTTCTATATGATAATGCATTGCTTTCAGCTAACTGACAGATTTATGTTAAGTTAGAAGACATGGAAGATTAGAAGTCTTCTGCAAGAAATGTGGTTCCAAATTAAACTTTCTTTACTTACTAAATTTGCCCCAGTGCCTGGCTCTCAGCAGGGCTTTGTGTTACAGTACGCCTTTTATTGACATCTTTTACTTCTAGAAAGAAGCAGCTTTCTATTTCAAATGGCTCTTTTAAAAGCAAAGTAGCCTACTTATTTCTAACTTAACATAAAGTTGTTGCATGGTCCTCTGCGATGATGGGTGTTCATGCAAGTTTGCATTTCTTCCTGTAGGCCTTCGTTGTGAAACATCTCTTGGAATATACACAGCAGAGTGAGTCCAACCTGCAGTACAGCTTGTTTTTAGTTTTTGGCATCTTTATGACGGAAATTGTGCGATCCTGGTCCCTTGCACTAACTTGGGCTTTAAATTACCGCACGGGGGTTAGACTGCGTGGAGCTATCTTGACTATGGCATTTAAGAAAATTCTCAAGCTGAAGAATATCAAGGAGAAGTCTCTTGGAGAGGTAAGCCACAGAGTCTCTTGGAAACAGCTGGATGAAAAGGAATATGCAGTTCATTCCTTTGAGGATGAGTTGTGTCCTAAATCTAAATGATCTATGGTATGTGTGTTTTTTCAGCTCATAAATGTATGCTCCAATGATGGTCAAAGGATGTTTGAAGCTGCAGCAGTTGGCAGTTTGTTGGCTGGGGGCCCTATTGTGGCCATCCTGGGAATGGTTTATAATGTGATCATCCTGGGTCCAACAGGCTTCTTGGGCTCTGCTGTCTTCATCCTGTTCTACCCAGCAATGGTGAGTTGAAGAAACTTCAGTAATCCTTTGAATGCTTCATTTTTCTTAGTTTAGACATGTATAGTCCGGAACAGGTGTTGAAAAGTGCTAGATTAAGCCTATTTATGATGCTGCATGATACTGAAGTTGTTCCCAAAGATGGCATAAAAAGCAGAAATCTGGAAATCTGAAATTCAAAAGTGCTAAAGTGAATTAGAAGATGGAACTGGGAAAGTGAATAGCTTGGGCTTTGAGATAAATATGCATAGCTAAGTTACACTGTGAAATGAGCAGAGCTCGAGCATTTGCGGTTGACTCTGGGGAGACAGAAGGCCTTCAGGTTGTGCAAAGCCGTTGCTCAGTGCTACGTGTTTCAGACAAGAACTAACCACTCCTGAGTTCTACAAAAGATGCTGAAGAGCACCCATTAGTGAGAGAAGTGCCCTTGGTTTAGATACTGCTGCCTCTACTCTGCTGAACTGTAAAGTAGGCTGGCCTGAGCCAAAATCTTCTTGCCTCGAAAGTGTGTTGTGAGGCTGCTGAATATTTGTTAATGTTTTTCAGAGTCTTCAGTTTAAAAGAGCAGAGAGGTGGAATACTTTGAAGTCCACTTCAGTCTAATTTATCTGCAGAACAGAAAGGATGAATATATTGGGAATTATATCCCGCCTCTTCAGCTCCCCAGCAAAAAAGTAATGATAAGGGGTAGAGTTTGATTATATTCAGTTGTTTTCAGCAGCCTTCTTGTGTTGAAGGGGAATTGACAAGAGGTGGCAAAGAGCAGGAAACTTACTAATGAAGTGTGTTCCCTTTGGATTTCAGGAAAGTGTGAATAAAAATAGCTAGGAACATATGAACAACTGGTTCTTTTCAGATTAGTTTAGTAAAGATGTTAATATTGTTTTCACACTCTCCTAGCACTGGCATATTATAAAACTTGACCTGGCTGTGCAAACTCTAGCTCTTTTTTATGCCTAATAAAAGTTCAGGTTAAATGGTTGATTAAAGGGAGTTCTAATGTCCATTTGATTATGAGGATTAATTTAGTTTGTCTTGAGGCTCTTGTGTTTGTATTTTTTGTACTTCAGAAACTTTAAAGAACTAGTACTATGACTATTCAATATTAATGGTAAAAGCCCATTGCTTTGTTTTCACCATTTTCATGTAGACTTCCTGTCATGAGTTTAGTGTTCAGTGCAGGTGATGTGGGAGAATGAAGAGCACTTTTATCCTGCTGTTTATGTCAAAATGACTGCCTTTCGGCCCATAATTGAGATCCTGTTTCAGAATCAGAATTTGCTTTTCCTGGTAGTGAGGAGGACTTTGTAGTTGCCATTTCAGAGTTGCTGCTAATGTTTTGTGGTGATGCTTCATTTCAGATGTTCATATCGCGCCTCACGGCTTATTTCAGAAGAAAATGTGTAGCAACAACAGATGAGCGCGTGCAGAAGATGAATGAAGTTCTTAATTACATTAAGTTCATTAAAATGTATGCCTGGGTTAAAGCATTTTCTCAGAATGTTCAAAGTGAGTTGGTACAACTTCTGTTCCCCTTTTGTACAAATGCTCCATTGCTTAGTATTCTGGTGAATCTTTCTAGCTTAGCACCAGGACTGTTGATGCAAACGCAGTGTAATAGCACAGCCATCCCTCACGCTCCCTGTTTCTCTCATGCCTGATGGGTTGGAAGAACAGTCCTGTTTCTGAAGTTTCACTTTCTAGCATAATAGTGTTTGAAACTTTGCTCTAATTTTTAAATTTTAGTCTACTTATAAGTCATTTAAGTGTGTGGTCTGCGCCTATTTTTGATAAAAGTAAAAAGATTTCTATTTTTATGGAGATTTACAGACAATTATATTTGCCTCTGTTACTGTGATTCTTTCAGGGAAGTATGTGATGTGATAAATGCTAAAGCATAAAGTTAGGCCTCTTTTGGTGTTTCTAGTGCTGTGGATAGTGTCTGCTGTGTATGTAATCCTCTGAATCCTACTTCAAACGTGGTGCCCCTATTTATATTTCTAGAAATTCGGGAGGAAGAACGTAAAATCTTAGAGCGTGCAGGCTACTTCCAGAGCATCACTGTGGGTGTGGCTCCCATAGTTGTAGTTATTGCCAGTGTGGTGACGTTTTCTGTCCATATGATCCTTGGCTACGATCTTACAGCAGCTCAGGTAACTGGTTAGCTTGTCGATGTTGAAAATATTCTTTACAAGATTACTACGGTTGCTTTTCTGTTAAGCTGCAATAAAGATACATGCAATCTCTTTAGCATGTTCTTTGTTCCTCACCTGGCTCACAAAATTGAACATCTAATGGATGTGACAACAGCAGATATATTGTTGCATTTTGTGGGGGGGAAAAAAAAAAAAAAAAGCCAAGTGCTGTTGAAGCCCTGGCCTTCCCCAGAACAGGTTTTGAGCTGAATATGAACCAGCCTTCGTGGCTGCTATTTCAATTGGACACTGGAATTTCTGCATAAGGTGTTTGGATGCAAACAGCACAGAACTGTGTCTCACTGAGTTAAGATGGGATTTGAACACAGGCTTTCAAAAGTCAGGCTGAAGCAGAATTTTGCTGTCTGCCATTTTCAGTGGACTTGCAAACACTGATGATATTTTGAAACATATTTGTCTTGGTTAGAAAGCACTGGGGAAAGTGTCATAGGGATCTGCTGCTTTTTGCTGCTCCAGAATGTGTTCAGTCTTGAAATGGCTGTTCTTAAATTGTGTTTTCTTTTCCATGGCTTTGAATTGCTGCTGTGTGCCTTTAGATGGTTGGAATTGCTGGTTGGGTATGTTGCATCCAAATATGATTCTCTTCCTTGTCTTGTTTTTAGGCATTCACAGTGGTTACTGTCTTTAATTCAATGACTTTTGCTCTAAAAGTAACACCTTTCTCAGTGAAGTCTCTATCTGAGGCATCTGTGTCTGTTGACAGATTTAAGGTAAGCAGTTCTTTGGCCTTGTGCTTTTATCTGTCACCGTGGAGCGTTGTATGTGTATAAAGGACACTAAGGAGACAGTTTACAGCCAATTCTATTTTAATGTCTGAGCAGTTCTTTTTCTTTGCACTTAAAACTCCAGATATAGTTATCCTGCATAAGGGGTACAAATCCAGTCCAGGAATATTAAACGTTTAAGGTAATGACTGGGGCAAGCAAGATATTCTCATTTAATGATTGCAGGGGTTTGAGGTTGACCCCTGCTGGAAATGGGATACTGGGCTAGATGGGATAGTGGCTCACAGAATAATAATTCTTAGTCTCTTCTAACACTATCCTTTAAAAAAAATAAAGGCACAACATGCCTGCGACTAAATTTTGTATTTAATTTTTTTGTAGGAGTCATCCTAAACCAGTCTTAAGTCCAGTTACACTGATAGGAGTTTTGGGGGAAGTTTTAGAAGACAGGGAGAGGTGAAAGTGTTTATATATTAAGACTGTAAACAGAATAGTTTGTTTAGGGAATGTAACACAAAGTGGGGATGCTGTCATGTCACAAAAATGTAACTGGCTTTCTGGTTGTGTAAATGAGTATGAGCTTTCTTACGGATGTATGATTCAGGTGTAGCAAGCACAAGATTAAGACTGGAACTTGACACTTCTGTAATTGCAAAGGCTTTTTAGTTCAAAATATAGGATGTGTAAGTGGAAATGATTGTATTTTATTTTGTAATTGTGTGAAAACTTTTCCTAATCTGTTGATTATGAAAATTGATGGATGTGGTGGAGAACATGATACGATGGGCTTAATGGTTTTTTATTTTCATGCAATCTTAGGTCGTCCAAATCTGATTACTATTTGCCAGTAACAGATATACCCCTTTTGCAGGGGGCTGCAGGCAGTCATTACAACTCCTGTAATGAGCCGGTGTGCAGAGCAAGTCACTTGCTTTCCCTCCTAGTGACCTCTGCTCTCCAACCCCTGTATTTTGCTTGTGTGTTTTGTGCCTGGAAATCAGAATTGCAAACAGTGTTAGAAAAATAAGCCCTCATGCAACATCCAGAATATTGCAGTTCAGTGAAGCCCTTACTGTATCCAAGTGCTTCCACCACATCCAGGAATGCCCAGGCCACTTAGCAGGCCTGGAGTTAGTTTACACTAATGAGCTACCTTTTGCTCTTCAGCTTCCTCCCACTGTATAGCCTGATGTGTTTTGCTGCGTGAGTGTGCCGTAGGCTTGTCTCCCAGTCTTGACCAGGTGTCTCATCTTTACACCTCTCTCACAACTCCTATCAGAGTTTATTTCTAATGGAAGAGGTTCATATGATAAAGAAAAAACCAGCCAATCCTCAAACCGCGATAGAGGTGAAAAATGCTACTTTGGCTTGGGACTTCTCCCACGCCAGCGTCCAGAGCTCACCAAAGTTGACCCCCAAAGTGAAAAAAGACAAGAAAGTCGCAAAGAGCAAGAAGGAGAAAATGAAGCTGCAAAGTGAGGGACAGCAAGCTGTGCTGGCAGAGCAGAAGGGCCATCTTCTAGTGGACAATGATGACCATCCTAGTCCTGAAGAGGAGAACAAAATCATCCACCTGGTTAACCTTCGGCTTCAGAGGGCTCTCTACAACATTGACTTGGAGATAGAAAAGGTGAGAGAAGGAGAAATTGATCTGGTCTCTCAAAACACCTGTGGAACAGAGTCTGTGTATTTTGCACAAAATGGAGCATGTTGCTTTTTGTGCACTTCTGTAATATCCATGGCAACTGCAGTAGCTAGGGTGCTGTACCTGATCTTGATGTGAACAGCAGTGCTTCTTTTTTTTTTTTTTTTGCCATCAAACCCTGCAAACAGCATCTGAAGCACTGTAGGATGTATAGCTGTTACACTGTTGCATTTAAGTCAGGATTTTGCTGTTTGTAGCACCCAAAATGGTGCATGACCACTGAACTTAAAGAATCAGTAAGGCAAAAGATACCAGTGTATCAGTAGAGGGTTTATTCCTGCAACCGTTTAATAATTTTGTGGACTTTCACCCATACTCTGGATGAGCTTCTGCTGAGACAGGCCTTGGTGTTTTGAGCTGAGTTCACTATTCCTTGAGAGCTCCAAATCGGAGTAAGCTGATGTTAAACCTGTGAAAGTTTTTCATCTGTGTTATTTATTCAGCTTTAGCCTATAATGGGGACAGTGATCACTGTCTGTTTTTTTTCTTAAGTTAAAATATTGGCTTTTTTATGTGACATAGTGTCTTACTGTCCCCTCTGAAATATGGTAGCTTGTTCAAATTCTGAATAGGATGGTGGAATGTAAATAATAAGTATCTTTTTTTTTTTTTTTTTCCCTGCCTAGGGAAAACTTGTTGGAATCTGTGGTAGTGTGGGGAGCGGAAAAACTTCACTTATTTCAGCTATTTTAGGACAGGTGAGAAATTCTGTTTTGGTTTCCATGCTCTTCTCTTTCCTATATCCTATTTCACTTATTTTGGAAAAGTTCATTGCCGTTATACCCTATAGAGGAAAGGCCGTTCTAAACACAGATTAATTTTCAGATTTTTGTCTTCTGATCCAGATGACCCTGCTGGAAGGCAGCATTGCAGTAAGTGGAACATTTGCTTATGTGGCCCAGCAGGCCTGGATTCTCAACGCGACACTTAGAGACAACATTCTGTTTGGAAAGGAATATGATGAAGAAAGGTTTGTCAGAACCGCTTGCTGATTTTTCTAACAGCTCAGTAATTCTTGACCCAAGGTGGAAAAATTTCATGTTGCCTCTCTCTCCTTTAGGGTCTGCCTTTAGGACTCAAATGAGTCTCCTTTGAGAGCCTCCCACCCCTACGTGTGGTCACCGTGGCTGGTGGCTCTCAGGGCTTCTGTCATCACTCTTTTGCAGTGGTGGCTGTAGCTCATGTTCGAAGTACTGTGTGACCTCTGCTTGTAGCAGCTGCTGTGTCTTTTGCCCTTGCTGTCCTGGCCTTGTGCCTTCTAAACAACTGCTACTTGTAATGTGCTGGCACTTCGTTCAGCCCTTTCCCAGTGTGCACCTTCTCTTGGGTCTGTGCTGGTTATCTCTGGAGAGAATTTGCCTCTTTACCTGTATAGTATTTCAGAAGTAGGTAATAAAGTGCTGTCCTCAGTTTCTTGGGAATCCAAGACAGATCATCTGCTTTAGACTGCTGGAATGTCTGATATTTATGTAAAAAGTGAGATAATGCTGGGTTACCTAGACGCTTTGAGAGAAGAAGAAGAAAAAAAACTTACTGCTGATCTAACTCATATTCTTTAGATATAATACTGTGTTGAATGGTTGCTGTCTGAGACCTGATCTAGCCATCCTTCCAAATGGAGACCTGACAGAGGTACAGATTTTATTTGTAATAAAGATAGAGGAAATCCGGATTTTGGCTTGGCATACCAGTGTGGGGTGAGGGGGACATCAGTCTGTTATTCATACAAGTCGAGCTGCCAAATGACTTATTGCACCTTACTGAGCTTATCAATATAGTCCTGGACTACTGATACTGAATTGTGTTGAGTTTTGGATTTGGAAGTTGATAGTTGGGAATTTTTTCATTGTATTGTAAATTTAGTTGCCTTTACAGGCCCTATTTGAATTTTATTTAAAATAGCTATGAAAATTATGGCCGTATTAATACAATAAGAGTAAAATAAGCAAAAAGCTACTATCATATGTGAAGCATATTAGCCTTGATTTGGTCATATAATACATTTCACAGAGAAGTGGACACTTATGTCTATAAAATAGACAGTAGTATTGAATGGACTGTTTCGTTTCAGGCACCTCACAAACTCAGTGGGTTTTTCTGTGTTGCGGTGTTGTAGAACCAAACTAACAGCTGTTATTGCATCTGTGCAGATTGGTGAACGAGGGGCTAACCTGAGCGGAGGCCAGCGTCAGAGAATCAGTCTGGCTCGAGCACTGTACAGTGATAGGAGCATTTATATCCTCGATGATCCCCTCAGTGCCTTAGATGCTCATGTGGGAAATCACATTTTTAACAGTGCAATAAGGAAGCACCTGAAGTCAAAGACTGTCCTCTTCATCACGCATCAACTTCAGGTACTACATTGCTCTTTCTTTGAGTTTTCTGAGGTGGTGTGTTAGCTTTCCTATTGAATGTTTCTGTGCTGTGACCCATTACAGCACAATCCTATTTCTCTAGGATGCATCGTTTAGGTTTACAACCTAGGTTTGCAAGTGTGCACAGAACACAGTCTGATCCTTTGGCTGATAGTGGTGCGTATTTGGCTGATGGGAACTGGCAACATTTAGCTAAAGAAATTTTACCAGAAACACAAATATCTTATTCAGAAACATTTTTTTTTCCATGAGTTTTTATCACATCAAAAATGTTTAGTTTTCATATCAATGATGTTTTCTGCAATTTTTTGTCCTTTCTATGCATAGAAATATTACTAATTGATATATCAGGATTTGCAGGGTTTCAATATCCTGAATTCTGTCTTGCATAACGGATTGTCTGTGATAGAACACACAATTTTTGTGCGTGTAAAGTGAGACTAATCACATTAGTCAGCACAGGCCCTTCAAAAACGATCAGGTGTCTGGTACCTGGGAGGTTTGTTACTTCACTCCTCTCCCCATCGCCAAATGTTTCTAAATTACCGAAAAAGCTCGTGTAGGCTTGTCCCTGATAATTGGGCAGAATGATAAAAGCTTGTTCTCACTGCCATTTTCTACAGTATCTTGTTGATTGTGATGAGGTGGTTTTCATGAAAGAAGGCTGCATTACTGAGCGAGGAAGTCACGAAGAACTGATGAATTTAAATGGTGACTATGCAACCATTTTTAATAACCTGCAGCTGGGAGAAACACCACATATTGAGGTACTTGTTTTTCCATTTTAAAGCACTTTGACTTTTCTAATGAGATTAACGAAATGACGTAGTTCAAAGATGACTGGAAAATGGCTTCATGTCTTGATCTGACCATAAATTTCCTTTTGAAGTTCTAACTTGTATTTGTACTTAAGGGTTCTATTATAAAGATATTAATTCTGCTAGCAAGCTGAAATGAACATGAAATAAACCTGTCATTTCTTCTGGTGATGCTCAGAGCAGAAAACTTCTCTCTTCTGTTGTACACCTCATTTTTTAACTTGCCTTCAAACTCTCTGATGGGGCCCAGCCTTTGTCCAACAAGTTCTTTCTAGATATTCCCCTCTTTTTTCACATAGCATGTGACTATTGAGGCACAGCAACAATGATACAACTTGTCCAAAAATTGTTTGTGACCGTAACTTGGAAATGTGACTCTGAAAATGCTTTGTTTCGTGGAGTTTGAGGGGAAAAAAAATCCTGTTGCTTGGAACTGCTTCTGTTTTGAAGCAAATGCTCTAAATGAAAACTGGATTTGTGTTTTTGTCTTCTAGTCAATGGATCATCCTTTCATGTTTACAAAAAAATGTAAATAATGAACTGTAAAATAACAAGAACCATTCACTAGGACATGTATTTAAAGCTTAAGCTATTTAATTTTCCTGCCTTCCCCTGCTTGTTTCTTAAAGATATTTTTTAGAGTTAGTAACTTTGCTACTTTGATTCTAGAATTTTCTCTGCTTGAAAGTTGCGTGTGTTTTTTCTTAATAAGAGACTAAAAAGCCCATCAGTTTATTTTTAAAAAGTGACAAGCTCTCTATTAATAAGTACAGACATAGAAAATAGAAGTTTCTGAAAAGGTGGCATTGTAATAAATGGAGTAGGATTTTTTTGGTAGGGTTTTCTCCTGGGAGATGAAAGAAGCGAAGGAATGTAAAGCATTACCCTGCATATCCTTTCTCAGGCATGAAGATTATAGTCTGGCCATTCTAAAATTAATGTAATGACAGTTAACATGAGATCTTCCAGCCTGCTTGCTTGGCTGACCTTCACTCTTTGTAAGCTCTGCCACACACGGAAGGAACGTTGGTTTGTATTCCCTGTGGGGCTGGAAGAAAGGGATGTGGAAGTTGGGCGCTCTGTGGTTGGCCACGTGCAAGATCTGTCACCCTAAAGAGTTGCCTTGCAAAGGGTGAGAAGATGACTCAGAACATGGCGTGTAGGGGAGTTCAATTAACAGATCTAGGCAGCTGCAGGACAGATAGTCATTTCCATTTGTGGGAAGTTTAGAACAGTAATTGTTTGCGCTGTTTAGCTTTTGGCCATTTGATTTCTGGAAGTCTAGGTTAACTGACTCCTTAGATACTGCTTGAGCTCTTTTTTTGTTTCTTTTTTTTTTTTTTTAACACGACAGTAAGATTTTGGAAGAGAGAAACATTTCATATGAGGTTTCCTGAGAAGTATTCTAGGGTGTGTGTGTGTGTGCATGGACAGATAAAAAGCTCTTAATAAAAATGTAAATTGTTATTGCAAAGGAGAATTATATCTTTATGAATATATCAAAGAAAATTATTCTAGTTTGTTCAGTGACATTGTTTTCTTACAGATTAATATAAAGAAGAACACAAACAGTTCACTGAAAAGACCTCAGGATAAAAGTACCAAAGCAGGGTCTGTGAAGAAGGAGAAAGTTGTGAAGAAGGAAGAGGGTAACTATGTAATCAGATTTCTGGCTGTAATTGCCTTATACCCAATAAGTTCAAAACTTTGGCTTTCAAAGCATGTTGTGAATGTGCCTTCAAAGTTTCTTCTCCCACACCACCTTTTCCTCCCTGTCCCAAGAGGGCAGTGCATATAGCTACACACCTGTGGACTCCTGGGGAGACCATGCCATTTTTGTATGAGGAATATGACGTTGTGACCCCTATCTTTGGGTTCTCTCTATTTAATGTTAATTTTGAACAGTTGATAGCAGCCTAGTGAGTCTGTGCTGACCAAGCTTTTTCAGTCCTACCATGATGCAAATGATTGTATTGGTAAAATGTGACTTTTTGCAAATGTATCTGAACCATTGAACTTCCTGTTCAGTAATGGCCGAGCTTTTGAACCTGTGCTGTAGAGTGTGAAAATTACTTTAGTCCCTCAGATGTTCTTAAACTTGCAGAAGTTCCATGGAACAACTTTTCTTTCCTCACTTTTTTCCCTTCTGTTTTCTTTCACAGGCCAGTTGGTGCAGCTGGAAGAGAAAGGCAAAGGCTCTGTCCCCTGGTCTGTCTATGGCATCTACATTCAGGCAGCTGGAGGCCCCTTTGCATTTCTCATCATCATGGCACTCTTTGTGCTGAATGTGGGCAGCACAGCTTTTAGCAACTGGTGGTTGAGTTTCTGGATCAAACAAGGCAGCGGAGTAAGATTAATAGCGTTTCTACTCTTTTATGAATAAGGGGTAGGGAGATTTCTCACTGACACTATTCCTAAACAGTCCTATGGAACAAAGTGGTACTTCATAATGTAAACAAGATATAAGGCTCCCTAAGAGGTAATCTTATCAGGGAGAAGTTATCTCCAAGAATGAGAGTTCCATTAAAAGAAAGATGTAACAGCTTGTGAAGTCTTATGGGGCCCTTTTGTTCTTTCTTAGTTGGCCTAAGAAAAGGAAGGGAAAATATAAAGGGAGCCAACAAGCTGCAAGAGGGAGTTACTGATTTTAGTGACTGTGTTAACTTGAATGTGACCTTACACCTAACAGGGTAATTCTTTCTTGTCAAAGTTTATGGCTTCAAGTCAAATGACTAGTGGGAGTTTCTTTGAAGAATATGATGACCTGGGATGCTTTGGGATTCTTCCCGCTCTAGGGACTTCGATTGTGAGTCTTGTAGCTTTTAAAGATCCAAATTTAGCAGAATTAAAGAAAAACCCCTCAGAGAATGGATAATGAAGCACAGATGGCCAGCAAGGCTTAAATAAACAATGGGAACCTTAAATATACTGAAGGATTTAAAAAAAAAAAAAAAAAAAAAAAAAAAAAAAAAAAAGGAGAGAGAGAGAATTAGAATCTGTAACTGTTCCAGTACAGAATGTTATTGGGCTCCTGGCAGAAAATAACAACAGTATTTGATAAGACAGCTCGCAGCACATCCAAAGTGAATTGTCCTGTGGAATAGGAATGGTGTCATGCAGGTATCTGACACTGTTCAGAAGAGCACAAGAAATAGCAGGCATGAAATGGAAGGCTAGGAAGGAGCTGTTGCTACCACAGCATTTGCAGGAAGATGGTGAAAGAAAGTGCCTATTGCAATAGCATTGTCAAGGATATTCTAGGAAAAAGGCTGAGGAATACAAATGTGTGAGTCAAGTACCTGTGCTAGGGAAAGCTTTCTGAAATATTCATGGTTCATTAAAGTCGTACTGGAATAGCATGGTTCTTTTCAGTTGATTGAATGGCTTAGGTTTGTGAGAGATAAATTATGCTGAATGATTTGGCATGATTGTTAAATGAAAACATAACTTACCTGAAATACAGCTCAAAGAGAGATTGTGCAGTGAATAGGAATATTAAAAGTATTTAGAGTTAATTATTTGAAAAATAAAAAAAAAGTGCTTTAAGATTTGAGTTATTTCTGGTTAATATGGTTTAAGATGCATCCACATATTCTGGAAATTTTGCGCCTTCTGTGTTTGCAGTGTTTGATCACTGGCACTGTTTAAAGTCAGAGTAGAGTCAGAAATGCCACAGGTCTGACCTTACTGGCAATTTTTATGTGAGAAGGCTGATTTAGTACTTGGTACAGTTTCACAAGAAAAAAAAATGCTGTGTAATCATTCCAAATAACCACCTGGCTAATGAATTAATGGAGGTGATTGGAATTAGTGTGTTTTTAATGGCAGTTTGAACACATCAAGTGTGATCTATGCATTGGTGCTGTATGAAGAATTGAAACAGTCATATTGTACTAAGGCAGTTTAGAAGAAACCTTGGGAATTAGGGCATTTTCCTGCTCTCCTGTTATGTGAATGCATTCTAGCCAGCACCTGCACATAAGAGATGTCTCTTCTAAGAGATGCCCAGTGAAATCAGTTATCAAATTGGTCTGCAGTGTTTCATGAGAGAGAAGCCTCCCACCACTTGAAAGCAATTGGGGTTGCTCTGGTTTGAGCGCTGTGAGCATGAGACAGAGACACCTTTTCAGGGAGCACCGGTCCCTTAGGAAAGGAATGCCTGTGATTTGAGAGCCATCCTGAAATTCTCCCAGTAACCTATAGATCTTTCAGTCTAATATATGACGTGCAAAAGGTGAAAAAAAAAAAAGAGTGTAGGTGCTGCTAAATTAGCTAACAGTGGAGAAAAGCATCTGAGCCTGTTTATGATTCTGCTCTTAAATACTGAACTTGTGCGCAGCTGCATTAAGCATGAAAGGGGCTATGTGTCTAAGTCGAGTGGTGTTTCCTCTGGGCTCTGCAGCAGCTCAGTGGACACTGTGAGACTCACTGAAACTCGGGTGAGAAGCCAACGAAGTGCGCACAGACCGAAAAACGGCCCAAACAGAACTTAGTACCTAGGCAGACCACTCTTCTCTGAGAGACTTCCAGATTTCAAAATTGGGATGTTTCTGTTTTTCTAAAATGGCAACAGATTTTTCACCATAATTTGAAATAAAAAGTAAAGAGCTTTCTTTAAAGAAACGTCAAAAATAATGAGGGGACAACAGTTAAATTCCACAATGTATAAAGAGTTACTTGCTTAATCCTTCTCTTAACCAACTATTCGCTGAACCCTTCAATTTCTCGCAGAACACCACTGTGACGTTGGGAAATGACACTGTCTTGAGCAACAGTATGAAAGATAATCCTCACATGCATTACTATGCTGGCATCTATGCTCTGTCCATGGCAGTCATGTTGATCCTGAAGGCGGTTCGTGGCGTTGTCTTTGTGAAGGTGGGTGCCAGCACCATGTGTTGCTTTTCTTCTATTCCCTCTCTCTCCCCTTCTGCCAACTTCTCTGAATACAGAATTGTTGTTGCTAGTGTTTTTTGGGCCACCTCCCACAGACTTCTGAACCTAAGGAAGTTAGACTGTGGGTGGCAAGATTTCCATCAAGTCATCTCTTGGGGCTACATCATGTTTATTGTTAAACATCTGCTTGAATTAGTAGCTTCCTTCTACTGGTTGGAAGCCCAGAATGCAAGAAAAAAGAAATCTATACTTACAGTTTGAGAGTGAATATCAGTGAAATGTCTTGTTTTCTGATGTGAAGGCAAACATGACAGGCAGACACCTTCTGGTAATACTGTAATGTTTGCTATGTTACAGGGAACTCTCAGAGCGTCCTCAAGGCTCCACGATGAACTCTTCCGACGGATTCTGCGTAGCCCCATGAAATTCTTCGACACTACACCAACAGGACGGATTCTTAACAGATTTTCCAAAGACATGGATGAAGGTATGTCTTTCACGACATATCAGGGCATATCAGGGTTACCCTTGTAGGAAGAAGCTGATATCCGAAGTCAGACTGTTCTCTTAAAGAAAATATGTTTTCATGCCCATAGGCTGCACATAGACACTTGGCAGTTAATGCGGAGGGGAGCTTGGAGTATCAGGGTGAAGCCGATGCACAGTAAAGCTGGTAATTAGGTCAGAGTGGCATCAATGCTTTTCTTGCAAATGGACATCATTAGGAAGATCACTGGCCCTTCAAAAGATAAAAGCACACCTAATGAAAATGTTTCACATTTAAATAAGCCATAAGGAACTGTTGTCCTTGAGAATAATGCTATACTGTTGGGCTGAATTACTTTATTTAAGTTGTTTTAGTCTTCTGTTCTCAAGATGCTCCCTTCCATCTTTTCCAGTTGATGTTCGCTTGCCATTTCAAGCTGAGATGTTCATCCAGAATGTCATCCTTGTGTTCTTCTGTGTGGGGGTGATTTCTGGAGTTTTTCCCTGGTTCCTGGTGGCAGTGGGGCCCCTTGTTGTCCTGTTCACCATTCTGCATGTTGTGTCTAGGTAAGTGTACCTGACTGCTTTAATTAACAGTAGAGATGCTGTGACCTGTTAGGGACATGTGGTTCTTCAGGTATACACACAACAGTATAATCACAGCAGGCGACGGTTGTTCATGTTGCTTAAAACTGTTTCTTTTCTTCCAGAGTTTTTATCCGAGAGCTGAAGCGTCTGGACAACATCACACAATCTCCGTTTCTGTCACACATTACATCTAGCATACAGGGTCTCTCCACAATCCATGCCTATCACAAAGGACAAGAATTCCTGCACAGGTCAGTCCAGATAGCTGGCAAAGAGCAGTGGTGCAAAGCAGTGCCAGAGAGGTTTGCTAACAGAGAAATGTGTTAGCAGGGGGTGTAGTTGATAGCACACATTGACTCTAATGGTGAAAGTTGTTTTGGGGGAAAAATAGAAAAGAGAAAGAGAAAACTTTCCAAAGGCCAACCCAGAAGAGCAGGAGCAGGGTCTCATATGAGTGGTCTCCTCTGGGGATTCTCTCCTGTGCAGGAGGCAGGCAGCTCTTTAGCCATGATTTCCTCCTAGTATTACAGGCTTTTTCAGCAGGACCTGCTCATACTTCTTTTAGATTGTTTCTGCATTTAATGCTCTTAGAATTTGTGCAATGCCAGTTAGGCCTCAGTGTCGATATGATGAGTTTAAATCTCTTTGCACCTGTGTTATTGGATTGCATTTATCAAGTTTTTAAGTGACTACAACTATCTTGAGCATTGTGCTTCGTTTTCTCCACCGTAAACCTAAATCTGCAAAACAAGAAGTGAAAGAAACCGAGATGTTTCTCAGGCTGCTGGTGGTTGCTTCCCATGAGAATGTGCTGTAACAGTATCAGAGTTTTGAAGCTGCAAGGTCATCAGAACAACAGCTTGGGGAACAGAGAAAACTGCCACAGCAGTTTGAATGGAAAGTTACAGAGTTGCTATCGCCGTCCCTTGGCACAGCTGATGCTGGGGCACTGGGGCCCTTCAGGCACTTGTGCAACTGGCTCGTGTGACACTGTGTTGCAGCATCAGAAGAGCTGATTTGCTGGCTTTGTGAATCTCTCAAGCCATCTCCCTCTAAACATTCTTTCTCAGCTTCACAGATTCAGGATTGTAAATGAAATGGTTACTAGTGTGTTTTAATTAGTGTTACCAGTCCAATCCTGTAACTTAACTTTTACCCCTTTGTGTAAAATATTACATATCCTAGTCTTACTCCACTGCTGCTTTTATATGTGGAATAATTTCTAGGTATTCGTTGTCCTTGGGAAAATTTTGTATAGGTTGTTTGATGAAAGTGTCTGTAATGTCCCTAAACACTAATTCACCTCAGTAACTTGTACGCAGACACTTATTTTGGCAAGTCTGAAATAACTAGATACCCTACATTATTTGGGAATGTTTGTAAATATATCGATGGCTTGACATGAGACTTTATTTGCTGAAGAATTGCTAAAAACTAGTCTCCGCACTCTGAATTCTGATACCAGAGCAGGAATGAAAGCAGCTATTTGTAGAATTTCAGGCTGGTTGCAGTCTGCTACTATCTCCTGTTTTTACGCAGGTATCAGGAGCTGCTAGATGACAATCAGGCACCGTTTTACCTGTTCAGCTGCGCGATGCGCTGGCTGGCTGTACGCCTGGACATTATCAGCATCGCTCTCATTACAACCACTGGCCTTATGATTGTCTTAATGCATGGCCAGATTCCTCCTGCCTATGCTGGGTTAGCGATCTCATATGCTGTACAGGTGAGTTTGTTGTATGCTATAATATATAATGTGTGGATTTAATGTAAATAACAGTAATCAAGACCCACCTCTCCCCTCACACAGTGAAATTCTCCCATAATGAAAAAAGATAATGTTAGATCTCTTTGAAAAGGGGGTGAGAGGGGTGAAGGAAGCAAAGTGATTTATGGTCAAGAACTTTTTGCTAGCTTCGTCTGAGGAGCTAGTTACTTCAGGTTGTTGTTTTGGGGAGCTGCCTTCTAAATGCTGAATTAGGAAGCATGTGAAGCTTTCTGTAGAATGCCGCACAATTTTCCCAGATTCATGGTCCATTAGACATCTGCCGAGCTGAAGCCTTAGTGCATTGTGGTTGTATTGCCTGTGTTGTAAGTACACAGCACATAACATCCCTTACCTCAGCCCTGTGGGATTTTACACTCTGGGGCTTAGCGTGCCCATTTTGATCTGTTGTTTGGCTTTTCTGCCTCCTTGTGGTAATAAAGAGAAAATGCAAAATTTAACTTGATAATTTTCTAAGCCATTTCTTATGGGGAACTAGACTAAGCTGCTGTCCTTCCAAACGATTCATGAATTATTGTTATTTTAAACTGTTTCAGAAAGACTGCTTTCCATCAAGGCATCCAAGTTTTATTAAGTACTGATTAGATTAGTCTCTCTATACAATAATAAATTCCATCACAGCTCTCTAAACTTTTGTCTGTTTCTTCCCATTGCTCTAGTTAACAGGATTATTCCAGTTTACAGTCAGACTTGCTTCAGAAACAGAAGCTCGCTTCACCTCAGTGGAGAGAATTGATCACTACATCAAGGTATGACAACGATGCTTCTGACTGCATGTTGTAAAATTTCTTGTTGCTGTCGATGTTGTTGGCAAAAGGAAGTTGTCTGTGGTCTGCCTGCATACAGAAAGTGTTTCGGATCTTACACTACAGGTAAAAGTGTTTGCAACACTCTAGAGTGGATTTGTGACACCTGTGCTTTTGCAAATAGTGCCTGATATCTCCCATTGTGAGGTTGTAGCATTTGCCACTTCCAGGCTTTCGGTGGCAAAATGATAGCTGTAGGCTGTTTGAACATCTATGATTATGGCTTACTTACTAAGCAACACTTTCCACAGCTTTTCTTATCTTGGTCTCTAGATAACAATGTTATTATGGAACAGTATAAAACAAGTTTGACTCTAAAATGAAGGGTGGTCAAACAGTGAAACATCCTGCACGTTGTGCCTTACCAAGTCCTAGGTTTGATTTTTTTCCCTGTGGGAGCAGATACTGCTTTTGTCGGCACCAAGATCTGGAGTGCTGTTGTAAAGGAGCAGTGTTTCTGTCAAATCTTCAGAGTGTAATTAATCTGCCTTTAACTTGAGGTGCTGCAAGTGTCCACAACTGACAGAGTCCTTGCAGCATCACTCTATAGTCAGTTTAGGAAATGGCAGCTTCCAGAGGGCAATTCATCCAACCTATTCTAGACACTTATATTACAATGAGGAAGAACATGCTCCTGAAATGCTAGTTTCTTTATAGAAACTATAAAGGAGTTGATGGGCCTGATTCAGCAGGAAGTGCTTACTTTCTAGGTGTGCAAAGTTAATCTCCTGCTAGGATTTGTTGTTCACTCAGAGACTGCTGGTGCCAAACATGGGAAAGTGACCTTGGCTCTTTCTAACCTGAAGGTGTATGCTTGATTGCTTGATTTTCAGACTTTTTTTTTTGTTTCCCCCTGTTTCATCTGAACTGCTTAACCAGGAACCTATTAAAGGTCAGACCTGAGATACATGATTGTGGCTTGCCATAATGAGACACAGAAATTCTGCAGGTAGCGCTTCCAGAAGCCAGTCAGTCTTTGAAACTTCCACAAACTCATAAGAATTGCCCCAATAAATAATACAGTTAAGATAGATTTCAAAATGGGTTACATAAAAGCATTGTTGTTGAAGGCTGGCATTGTCATGGGAGCAGCAGGAGGGGAATAGCAGTGTGTTGAGTGTAACGCAGGAAACCAGTAAGAGATTGGGATATCCCTTCTGACTCACTGGGCCAGCATCCAGCCACACTGCTAATCGTAAACTGCCATTACACTGACATGGGCTGACTCTGCAGGGAAGAACTCCTGCTGAAAGCCACAGATGATATTTTTTTCTCTGGTGTTTTGTTTGCTGGAAAGTGGACTTTGTTTCTGTTTTAAAGACTCTTTCCTTAGAAGCTCCGGCTCGAATTAAGAATAAAGCTCCTCCTCTGGACTGGCCACAGGAAGGTGAAGTTGTTTTTGAAAATGCAGAGATGCGGTACCGAGAGAACCTCCCTCTAGTGCTGAAGAAAGTGTCCTTTACCATCAAACCAAAGGAAAAGATTGGCATTGTGGGTCGGACGGGCTCAGGTGAGGAAAAATGCTTGGCAGCTAAATCACTGCCTTTACAGAATGGTAACAGAGATGGGCAGTTATAGTAGGGTTTTTTTTCTCTCTGAGTAACTGAAAGAATTGATTGAATTGATTCTTAACTACCCAGGAATGGTTCAGTACACTGCTATCAATGGATTCTGTTGTCGTGCATATGTGTGAACAGGATCTTCATAAGCAATAAGAAAAAAAAAAAGGTTTAAATTCTTCTATTGTGCTAGTGTGCTTATGCTTAGCATTCAAAGCTGTTGATCTGCACAGAACACCATCTACAGAATGCTTATGACACCTTGGTTGACTTTCTGAAAGTTGTTTATACAGATGCTGTCAGCTGCATGTGACTCTAATATGTCTTACAAACCTATAATGTAAAGAATCAAAAAAAAAAACTTAGAAGGTGAGATGGTTTAAACCAGGTGCAAATTGGAATTGCTAAATGAGCAATTAATATGGCTTAGAAGTCTAAATGCTGAACCCCTTTCCTATCTGGATTACTTACCAGCATTGTTTGCCATCGACTTTATGATATTTTTAAATCCTTCTAATGTTTCTTACCCCAGTACTTTTAAAATGCAGTCTCATCTCTGCTGGCTACTATGACTAAAACCTTTTTTTCTGTCTTGTTTTTAGGGAAATCTTCTCTTGGAATGGCACTCTTTCGTCTGGTTGAACTGTCTGGAGGGTGCATTAAAATTGATGGAGTGAAAATAAATGACATTGGTTTAGCAGATCTTCGCAGCAAACTCTCAATAATTCCTCAGGAACCTGTGCTGTTCAGTGGTACTGTGAGGTTAGTGAGATCATAAAATAACACAAAGGACAAAGACGGCTATCAGCTCATACTGAATTCAAATAGTTGCCTGGTGAGATGTGTTAGTCTGGGCATAGAATCTGGGTATTCAAGGGCTGTCTGCATCTCTTCTCCATTTTTGACACAAAAAAATAAAGCAGGTATATGGTTTAGTTGGCCCAAGGCAGAACTGGGTGTGATATTCCTCTAAGGAACCTTTGCCTTTCCTTTAAGCTTGCTTGATATTTTTGCATCTATGCTATTACATTTCTCTGTTGTTTGCCTGCTTTAATCCTACTGTACTGGGAGAGCTGATTTCCTTGACAAGGAAATTCTGTTGGGGAGGACTAGATATGAGCTATCCACATGGGCACACAGACGCTGCAGTTCCGTTATTCATTGCTGAAGCAGTTCAAATTCTGGTTATGCTTTCTTCTTTCCCCTCTAGGTCAAACTTAGATCCTTTCAATCAATATAGTGAGGAACAAATCTGGGATGCTTTGGAAAGGACTCACATGAAGGAGTGTGTAAGTATGATGGGTCCTGTGAGACAAGTTTGTTTTGGCTTTCAAACATATATTTTCCATTGATAGCTGCTTTCAGGGACATTCAGATAAAGTTATTTGTGCTTTTTTTTTTTCCTCTAACTGGTTATGCTTAATTTTCTAATAATGCAATTGTGAACTTTTTGGAGAAAGTACTGTATTTTGGATATTTACTTTAGTATCTAGTGCAGCAGGGTGTTGCTTTATCACAGGGACTCCTAAGGAGTGATGTTTTTCTGGATGTGTAGGTAGTCAGACACCTGCAACTATTTGTCTCATGCTGTGGAGATCCAGCAAACCCACGCAATGCTCTAAGTTTCTCCCCTCTGCTTTTCACACAGGTTGCCCAGCTGCACATGAAACTTGAATCAGAAGTGATGGAAAATGGGGAAAACTTTTCAGTCGGGGAGAGACAGCTACTGTGCATAGCTAGAGCTCTGCTGCGTCGCTGCAAGGTGAGTGTATGGATGGAAGAAGTAGCTGGTGATATCAGATGAACAGCACTGAGCAAAGCCTGTTTTCTGTGCTGAATTCATTCTATCAGAGGAATCACACCAACAGCACAACTAAGAGAAGAGTGTAGGGTTTAGAAGAAGTAGGAAGGTGTTGGTAGCCATCTACCAGGTGCTGCAATGTCCTGCTGTCAGAAATGCATTGCTTGTTAGTGTTCATAATTGTGTGTCAGACAGGCCTAGTGATTTAGTTGTAGTGTTTGTCCTGATACAGATGACTATGGGAATCTTCTCTTCTACCTTTTGCAGGTGTAAGCCAAGCACTTTCCTTCTGCTTGATGTTTCTCTAAAATGCAATTTCCAAGCAGAATTTGGGACCACTCTGTGCCAGTGAAGTTGGAGAGGTCTTTATTGTTCAGGAATGGAAGTCAGATAATAGCTTCAGTGAAAAGGGACCTTTAGTTGGATTGAAACTTGTCAGGACTCTCAATTCTTTTTTCTTAAGAATGTATCCCATAATATTTCAAGATTTTCTCTGCATCTGATTTAAAGAAGGATATAAAAAATATCCTTTTGGGGCAAGCCAGGCTGCTTATTAGGAGTTAGTTTTAATCTGTCTGTAGTAGGTGCCCGAAACAAATCTAGTATAGCTTCGACAACACCACTAAAACTTCATCAAGACAATCCTCTAAAACGATGTAGATCTGAGATGGAGAGGAAAGTTAACCTGGACTTCAAGGTTAGAAGGCCCTGATTAGACATGCCTTATGGCTGCAGGATGTGGCTGTAAAATGCACGTGTGATCCATAGGGGATAACTTTGCGGATGGCAACTACATCCTACATAAGGAAAATCTAAAAGGATGCATTATGAAAACTGCCTTTTTGACTGCAGAATGTGTAAGGGTTGCCAGCTATGGCAACTCTTGGATAATTCTGCCTACTCTGCATATTTTTATGTTCAGGGAGGGAAAGGGCTCCTGTGGAGTAACAAACAGGATTGTGTGTTGCTTTCAGATTTTGATACTGGATGAAGCTACAGCTGCTATGGACACAGAGACCGATTTACTCATCCAGGAAACCATCAGAGAGGCATTTGCAGACTGTACTATGCTAACAATCGCTCACCGCCTGCACACCGTGCTGGGCTCCGATCGGATCATGGTGCTAACACAAGGACAGGTGAGTGGACAAACCTTGTGGCTGCAGTTCCTGGTGCTCTCTCTGCTGGTGCCATATATGTAAGTTGAGCTAAAAGAACAGCCCGTATTGTGCTGTAGAAAATGCAGTATGTTCATTCCCGCTCTTGGCAATACTTCTCCATCAAAGTCAGTGATTATCTCATTATGACAAGCTCAAGGAGGGCAAAATTTGATTTACATTACAGAAAAGTACCTTTGAGGATCAGTCTCATTTAAACAGTTTTAAAGACCCGGTGGGTACATTAATGTAAGCATCTCTGCTATGGCCGAGTGATTTATTTATTTTATTTCTTCCAGTTATTTTTGTGAAGTATGTCTATCAAACAGGCATATGAGAGGTACATCTCCCCCTTTTCAGGCTTCCACGTGGGGCCTTTAAACAGTTAAGTGTAAGAAATTTGGCAAGCCTCTTGGGGCAGAGAGGGAAAAGACCATAGCATCTGCCTCAGTCTGTTTGCCAGAGGCACTGAGGGCTGTTTCCTCCTGGGTAGTCCCAGTGTTTTTCTGATCTAGTTTGAAGCATCCCAGGTACAGTGCGTATGCATAAACACACACTTTTACTGCCTGATATCTCATCTAAGCA
The DNA here is from genome assembly GCF_059628265.1 of Tinamus guttatus. Classification (NCBI taxonomy): domain Eukaryota; kingdom Metazoa; phylum Chordata; class Aves; order Tinamiformes; family Tinamidae; genus Tinamus; species Tinamus guttatus. Next base: position 17,777 of record NW_028288732.1, on the reverse strand, counting down.
AGACTTTGTCACAGGAAGCATTTTTTTTTTTTAAACAGTCTCAGTGTTCTGGATGTCCCTCATTCTTGGCAATTATGGCCTGAGCTTTCTTGATTGCTTCTTGCTGTTTGTATTCTACAGGCATGCAGTGATTTACCAGGCTGTAATGAGGAGACACAAATTTATGCTTGCATCCTAAATTAATAGGAAACTAGGAACATCAATCCTTTTTCATGTTGTAGTTGATGCTGGGAGCCAGTCAGGAGCCATCTTCATTTCTCCAAGGAATTAAATTATTTACTAATGAGGGAGTTTAACTTCTCTTAATTATCCCCATGTGTATTTGTAGATTGACACAGTGCTATTGAAGTAGAACATCTTTATTTTAAATTAGAAAAAAATTCTTGGTATGCTAATAAAATTACAAGACAACCAAAGCAGATTGCTTGTTCCCCCAAAACAGCATAGCTCTCCAGGACAAAAGTCTGTTACAATTTGAAGCTGGACTCTAAACATGCTTAGGATACTACCCACTATATTTTGGCTTCTCTACTGCAATGTCATAAGTTCAAAGATGGGAACCCACTTTCTGCTGGGTTTTACTAATGAACTTTACCTGTCTTGTTTGCTTTTAGGTTGTGGAATTCGACACGCCATCCGCCCTGCTGGCCAACGAGAACTCGCGCTTCTACGCTATGTTTGCTGCTGCGGAGAACAAGGTTGCTGTCAAGGGCTAAAATTCAGGGCAAAGTCACTTTTATTTTGGAGGGCTCCACTCCCTGCCTGTGGCAGGCCAGCTCTTCTTACTCTTTCTCCTCCAAGCAGATTATTGCCTTTTCATGTTTTAATTTTTAGCACAGTGTGTCAAAGCCAGAGAGTTTTTAAAACCCTGTTAGAAGAATTCTTCATGGTTTTATTACTGTATTTATTCCATAATCATATTACTAATTTTTTTTGTTATTAAATGCACTCTACAAATGGCTCAGGGAGCCATAGTTATAAATGTATCAGAGGCCTATAATGAAGCTTTATACGTGTAGCTATATCTATACATAATTCTGTATATAGCCTATATTTACAGTGGAAATGTAAGCTGTTTATTTTATATTAAAATAAGCACTGTATTAATAACAGTGCATATTCTTTTCTATCATTTTTGTACAGTTTACGGTACCAGAGGTCTGGCTTTGTTATCAAACTGTATCAGACACTATTTTGTCTCTTACAGTTGGTCTTTTCCTAGTGCCAGATTTTCTGTGTGTCTGAGTGGAAGTGAAGCTTTGCAATAGTGTCTTTTATTGTCCCATCATTGTTGTCTAGCGCAGAGGAGAAGAGCTCTGTGGTGTAACTCTATTGCATTGTAATTTATCAAAGCTAGCTGGAGCATTGCTAATGTTCACCTTGGCAGCAGCTGCCGCCGCCCATGATGCTTTCCCAAAGCAGGGTTTTGGTGATCTCTTCAGTGATTTGGGGGAGAGAACCACTTTTGGGTCATGTTAAGGCCTCATTTTCTCAGTGTCCTGATACAGTATTTCTTACTGTATCAGCAGGGTTTGTTTTAATACAAGATAACCCTTTAATACCAGAGCAAGCGCTTCCTGCTTTGCTGATCTGACATGCGGCCAGAATCTAAATGCTCATGGAATGATCTATAACAAATTAATTATAAAGTCAAATCTTACCCTGTATGCTAGCAGGAAAGGCTTTCCAGAGTTGCTCCAGCTGACTGCCTCCTTATCTTAAATCTGCTAATGCTCCTCAGAGGTTTAGGTTGGCTTTCATTGGCATGGGTGACACTAACCTGTTTTTCTGCTCACTTATACTAAGGTTAAATTGCATCAATATTTCCTGTTTCTTTATTGCACACTTGTTAAGGAAACAGTCCCCATCCCAAGTCTTCGGGAACCTTAAACAGGTTCTTACTGATCAGGATGTAACACTGGTGTAGGACATTGTTTTCTTACTGTAAAGAGACCTACCTCAGGGTACTGGGTCCTGTGTAGTCCATTGCCATGAATCACTGTTCACCATCCCTGTTCCGTGGGACCTGTGGCCCAGGGGGGCCCGGTCACTACTATAATAGCTGTGACTTATTGAATGGTCAGCGTTGCATGTCTTTGTCAACTTGGACATTTTGTAGCCTTAGCATGTTTGCAAAATGTCTCGTCGAGGCAAAAATCTGAAAGGTAAATAAAACTATTTTGGGTTTTGTAAATTTTATTGGCTTGTTTATTTTGGGCACATAAATCACTTCTCACCTTTCTGAACCTGGAGGGGACAGTTTTTGCAGGCTGGGTCTTTTCCTTGTCTATGCACTCGGAGTTTAATTTTTTCTTCAGAGTAGACATATTGTTTTTAAAATATTGTGGGTTATTTCTGTGCTCTCCAAAATTAGGGTGAGTTGCAATATATGTGTGCTTAAGTGTTTGGTAGAACATGCAGTAACAGTTCACAGTGCAGGAACTCAAGCCAAGTAGCAAGAGGACGGTCAGATGGAGTGAAGAAGGTCCTCTTTAGGCCCAGGTTTTTCCACTTTCTTTTTTTAGGGAGTTACTCTTCATGTAATGTATGTATATGTATGTATACGACACTTCTGAAAACTCACAGAAACAAGTGTAATATGGGAGATACTGAGGAGAAAGAACCTTTTGTACCTACTAGTACCCCAGGCACATGAAGACGTTAACAGAGCTGGGGCTGTGGCTTGAAGATAGCAGCTCATGAAGCATCGCTTGTTTGTAGTTATCTTCTGTTCACCTTGTGCCAAGGAAGAACTAACCAGCATAAATCTTATCTTGCTTGTGGACCTGGCACCAAATTTATTGTGTGTGTCAGGGACCAGCCACAGTTCTTGTCAATGTTGCTCAATTCAAGGAGCAGAATGACTGTGTATTGCAGATAGGAAAGGGACAAGTAATAGTCTGTCTGCAAAGAATACCCAGCTATAGGGAACTTTGCTGTTTGAATAAGAACTCGAGGACAATAAAGATGGAAGATGACTGATGAGGTGGGAGAAGGCCTGAGGGAGCAGGGGTGATAGCCAAAGAGATGGAGTCCTGCTTCTTCCCTAAAGACTGAATACCCCAAGCAGAGGGGGAGAACGTGAGGTGTCTTTGCCTTGGTCTGAAGTTAAAAAGTTCAGTCGTCATCAGACGAGACTGTCTTGGGCCCTGCAGAACTGAGGTCATAAACTTCAATAAACTTCCCTAGAAAAAAAAAAGGGATAAAATGTTATTGCTCAAGTGCTGCTGTGGTTAGAGGGTGGCTTCATTTTGCAGCTAACCTGAGCTAATGGAAATCCAGGCAAAAAGGAGCTATCCTGATCTTGTCCTCCTTCTCCTTCCAGGCTGGGAGTTCCCTCCGCTTCCCTGATGCCAGCACTGGCTCTTGCCTGGTCCTGGACTGACCCAGTTCAGAAATCTGACTGGCAGAACAGTCACCCTCCAAAAGCAGGAATGCTGCACAAAGAAGGGGACAGGAAAAGCACATCTGGAGGGCAGAAGTGGGGCTACTCTGTCCAGTAGGTGCTAGCTCTAACACTGGCATAGCCGTGACATGAAACTCTGCTCGGGATTCAGTGCGCCAAATTGCTGCTTCCCGGTTGCACTCTCCCCAAGAAAGGGAACGGTTTTCTCCTGGTTCAGCAAGCTGAAATGGCTCAAGATGGTGTCAAACGAGTGCTGGAGATGAAGCAAGCAAATGGTCCCCTGTGGGCAGCATGGATTAGCTCAACCATTTCATAAACTTCAGCCTCAGCACTGTTGCTTTGGCTGTAAGGAGATAGCTTGCCAGAGGAAAACGTTCTGTATGGTGTGATCTCTAACCTGCTTTAGCACTTCCCTCACATGGATGGTACAGAAGTATCGTTTCTCACAAGGTGGCGGTTATTTTTTTACTGACTTTTTGTCCTGAGTCTTGGGAGTAAACTGAGGCCTGGCCCAGGGCCCTGCGATTGAAGTGGAAGTAAGAAACCAATATTTACAATGAGACTGAAATATGTTTATCTTTGAAGTATTCTACAAAGGGGTGATGATTATGGGAACTATCAGGAATCGGATCCTGCTTTAGGATTTATCGCATGGTGCCCAGTAGAAGATTTTATCCTGCAAGGCACAGAATGATACTGTAGGATCAGGTCAGGGCATTTCCTTGATGAGATCCTGCCCAAAATAGCATCATTCTGAGTATGCAGCAAAAGACACAGACCAAGACCAGCGGACGTGCAGCTTGAGAGGGATATATGCGGTACTGCTCCTGCCCTGGGGAATTTAGTTGCATCGGTTTTGCTTATTCTGCTCACTTGCAGTGAGTGCAACTGATCCTGATTTGTTGCCATAAGCTTAGAAGTTCTTTATTTAAAAAGACTGTATTCCTGCTCCACTCATTTATTTCATGAGTGGAAACATTGTACTTGCTTGGGACTTCAGTCAAAATGCCAGTAGGATTCTTCTAAAATTAACTACCCTAGGTAATTTTGCTGATCTAAATGCACAGTAAATCCAAAGTTGAACCTTGAAGTTGTGCTGATTCGAACACCTGAGGGACTTCACCTTTTCCTGTGGTGAAGATCCACAGGGCGAGGTCCAAAGGGCCCAGGGTTCTGCACATTATCCCCGGATGAAGCCCACAGGGAGGGCGAGTGGTTTGCTGCCTGGCTGGGAGCAATAGCTGGGACAAGTGCAGCTATTTCAGAGAGTGAATGGATACAACTGTGATCTGAGGAACGGGTATTGGGAGGGAAGGAGAAAGGGAAAGACCTGGATTTGTAACAGGAGGATGTAGAAGAAAAGATGGTAGAATAGAAAATTCTTACTGGGTAGAAGGGGATGGAGTGAGGAGACCAAATTACTTCTTGAAGATGCTTCAAAAGAGCAGAGTGAGATGATGCAGGATGATTACAAAACCATTATCAGCTGTATCACCATGAATGAAATTTCCTTGTACCAGGTCATTTTTTAGTGCAACCGCAGCACGGGTTCTCCTACAAGCAATCACACAAAGTCCCAGCTTCAGGTTGGTTTAAGTTAATACAGTTTAGTCCTTGTTTTGCCTTTGGGTTCAGCTGGAGTCAGGAGCTGCCTTGTCCTGGTGCTACAGTTTCCACCTTGAGCTTGATGATACTGGTGGAAACTCAACTGGAAAATGCTGCAGATGCTGCTGTCGCAGGCACTACGCTCGAGAAGCTTTTTGAATGTATTGCTGCAGGTTCAATAAACCCGCAACCAACACGTTGTTGTTCCTGTGTCACCCTAAGGCTCTGCCTTGGCCACTCGCCACATGCCCGAAGCAGGGCTGAGCGCTGCACTGAATGGCTGGCTGACAGAAGCATCAGCACAGGGTGTTGTGATCTCCTGTCCGCCGTCCTGGGGCTGCGTCACACGTAGTTCCCGCAAACCCCCTTCCTTCCAGATTACTGTCACCTTGTGTTACAACCCAGCGAAACAGGCAGCCGTACGAAGCTAGTAGTGTTGCAGTTTCTGTATTTTCCGATCTGGGAAGGCAGCTGGGGATGAATCTGATTCCCTGTAAGAGGAGAGGAGGAGGGTTGGGAGAAGTGCGGTACCTCTGAGCCAAGCTGCACCCGGCGTGTGTGTGTGCATCCAGTGCGGTACCCGGTGTGTGTGTGTGTGGGTACCCCACTGGGTGTGCGCACAGTGGGTGCAGCAGTGGCTGTGCATGCAGTGGGTGCGCGCACGCACTCACACACACACACACACACACACACACACACACGGTGCAGCAGTGGGAGGGTGTCAGAAAGGGGGGATGGAGGTGCTGCCTCTAGGGAGGATTCCCAGCTGGGTGTGAGGCAGCTGAGCAGAGCATGAGGGCAGGAGGAGCAGGGAGAGGCTGGGGCTGGGGCATTGCCTGTGACGGCTGCACGGAGGGCACAGAGAGGGCTGTGTGGTGGTGCCCCAGTGGGGCTGGGAACAGAGCAGCACTTGTGGGTGATGGGGGTACACAGAGGTGTTGGTGTGGATGTGTGTGCCAGGAGGGGAATGTGCCTGTGTGGGGGCTGTAGGGCTGTGCTGAGGTGCATGTCTGAGCTGATGCCAGCCCTGCTCCAGGTGGAGGGCACCGAGCCCCACGTGTGCCTGTGGCAGAGGCGTGTGCGCAGGGCAATGCCCTGGCTGGATGTGACTGCAGAGAGTGGGAGGGGATGCACAAGATGCACAAGAACCGCAGCCACCCCTAGGTATGTGTGCACGGGGCAGGCAGGCTGCAGCACGGTGTGCGCAGGGTGCACACCAGGCCTGGGTGTGCGCACAGCCGCTGTAGCACTGGGTGTGCTGGCAGCACACCTGGCCTGGGTGTGTACGCAGTGGGTGCAGCACGGGCTGTGCATGCAGCGAGTGCAGTGCTGGGTGCACCCACACCGGGTACAGCACTGGGTGCATGCACTGGGTACCTCACTGGGTCTGCGCACAGCGGGTACGGCAGTGGCTGCACATGCAGTGGGTGCGCACACACACACCGGGTGCAGCAGTGGGTGCGCGCATACACATGGAGTGCAGCACTGGGTGCGCGCACACACTGGGCGCAGCACTGGGTGCGCACACGCACACCGGGTGCAGCGCTGGGCGCGCACACACACACCGGGTGCAGCAGTGGGTGCGCGCACACACCGGGTGCAGCACTGGGTGCGCGCATACACATGGAGTGCAGCACTGGGTGCGCGCACACGCACACCGGGTGCAGCACTGGGTGCGCGCACACGCGCCGCGCCCCGCACCGCGCACCTGCCCCTGGGCGCGCTCCCCCCCGGGGTGCGCGCGCAGCCGGCCCGCCCCGGCGCAGGCGCCACGCGCGGCGGGCGGGGCGGGCGCGCGCCCCGGTGCGCGCGCAGCGGGCGGGGCGGGGGCGGCGCTGCCCCCGAGCGCCCCGCGCTGCCGCCTGGCGGCCCCGCCAGCCCCGGCTGCTCCGGGCCCGGGCCCTGCGCTCCCCTGGGCCGGTCCCCGCCCCGGTCCCTCCGGCCGCCGGGGCCTCCCTCCTCCCCGCCCGCCCATGGATTTCACATAGCAGCGGCCGCCACCTCCTCCTCTTCCTCCTCCTCCTCCGCTCCATGGCGGCTCCGGCTCCGCGGCCGCCCGGCCTGTGCTGCTGCCGCAAGGGCTCCCCGGGCGGGCCGGAGGCGCCGCCGGCCCCGCCGCCGCCGCCCGAGCCGCCTCCGGACGTGGCGTCGGCCTCGAGCTCGCAGCTCTTCAGCCTGCGCCACCTGCACCTGGGGCTGGAGCTGCGGCCGGAGGCGCGCGCGCTCGCGGGCTGCCTGGTGCTCGAGCTGTGCGCGCTGCGCCCGCAGCCCCGCGCGCTGGTGCTCGACGTGCACCCGGCGCTGCGCGTCCTCTCGGCCGCCTACCGCCGCGCCGCGGCCGGCGAGCCGCCCTGCTCCTTCGCCTTCTCGCCCGCCGAGGCCGCCGCCGCCGCCGCGCCGGCCCCGCTGCCCCCGCCGCCCTGCCCGGCGCCGCCGCCGCCGCCCTGCGCGCCGCCCTGCGCCGCCAACCCGCCCTCCACCACCACCTTCCTCTCGGCGCCCTGCATCGCGGCCGCGGCGCCGCCGGGGGAGCCGCCCGCGCGCGCGCCGCCCGCCGCGGAGCCGCCGCCGCCGCCGCCGCTGCCCGTCTTCGCGCGGCCGCCGGGCGCCGCCTGCCCGCTCGCCTTCAGGGTGGACCCCTTCACCGACTACGGCTCCTCGCTCACCGTGTCGCTGCCCGCCGCCCTGCAGCCGCACCAGCCCTTCCAGATCGTCGTGCGCTACACCACGGCCGACGGGCCCGCCGTGAGTACCGGCGCGGCGCCGCCATGGCGGGACCCCGGCCCGGCCCGGCCCGGCCCGGCCCGGCCGCCCTAGGGCTGTCCCGAGCCCAGCGCGGAGCTCGGCGCCTGGCGGGGCTGTGGTGGGCAGGGGGCTCCGCCGAGGGGACGGGGCCACCGCGGGTGTCGGGAGCAGGGAGGCCACGCAGGCCACGACGCCTCGCGACACCCTCGTGTGTCACCCGCCCGGCCGCGTTCACCGGCTTTCTGGGTGCGCACCACAGCAAAGGCCACGCTAAATATTTCACCATCGAGTTTCTGCTTTCACACCCTCTCCTCTCCCCTGTCTTCTCCCTGGACAGCCAAGCTCATGGTGAAGCCACCCCTGTCCTCTTCCCGTGGCCGTTCCCACTCCATGGGGCTCATCCACTGCCCGCAGTGGCCCTGGTGGCCACCAGTCTTCCTCGGCAGTGATGCCAGGGCTGCCTGAGCCGTCACCCGTCTTTATCTGCCATCCTCTCTGCCTCCAGGCCAGTTGTCACTGATCAGGATGGTCCTGTTAAGGCTTCCTATGCTTGAAGCATGTTGTAGTGGCTGGCAACGAACGTGAAATTTTTAAATCTCCTGCCCCGTCTGAATTCTTCAGAACAAGTTACATAATCTGCAAATAAATCACTTTTCCTGTGTTTTTTTGCCAGATGATTACAAAATCAGGCCTTATGCACCTCGGTTTACATTCTAATGAGTAAGAGTCAGAAGCTTTTAGAAGAGCACAGGGAGGTTCCACTTATTGCTACACATGATCCATGGAAAAAAAAATGAGAGAAGGCCACAAGCACCCGTCTAGATGTGGCCCAGGGAGGTGCTTGCTTGTCTCTGAGTAGCCTGTTTCAGTTGTGAAATATCTTATAAATTCTGTTGCTTACTTTAAATCCCTGATACTTAGAAAAAAATCCTGACCCTTTTAGATACTATCTGGTGGATTTTGAGTTTTAAAGAGGTTTTGACATCAAAAAATATAAAAATAAGCACCAAGACGTCAGCTCCTTCTGTTGCTGTATGGTCTATCCGTCGTTGGGCAGTACACTAAAATGTTGTGTGGCTCCTGAATCACTTTCAGGAAGCATCATTCCTTTTGCAGCCTTGCACAGCTTTAATAAGCTCTATCTTACCTCATGGAACTGACTCCCAGCCTGCTGGTTTGGTGTCACTGTTGCTTTGGTCCAAACCAGCAAACCTGTGCATTGGTTTGACTATTGCAGCGTACTTCAGGAGGACAAGAATTGACCATATCAGGACCATGAGGAGTAACCATATAGCCTGCATGTGCTGGGCCATGAATTTATTAAAAAAAAACAAAGGAGACTGCTGAATAGCATGAGCTTGCCACATCTTTTTCTGCCTAACTTTGATACTGTGTTGAAATCCACAAAAGTAATTTGATCTTCAGAATTATCTGGACAGTTTTAATACACTGGCTGAGTTGGAGTAGTGATTCCACTAAGGGTTTCCTTTTGCTATAAATTAGTTGACTTTTAAAGTGCTGCCCCTTCTTTTTAAAAAAAGGAAGTGTGAGATGATATTCTGATACCTTTTTAATTATAACCCACTTGTTACGTGAGGATATTCTTTCTTTTTACCTCTGAATTCCTTGTTGTGCTGTTTCCTTGCACAGTGCTTTGCTGTAGTTTCTCTGCACTGAAGAGAAACGTTGGAGCTGTCTGTCAGGGACTGTGCTGCTCTCGGAAGATTCTGTTCTTTATTCTTGCACAATTTTCTGGAGAAACCTGCTTGTTTCGCCCTCCGAGCGCTTTGTTTATGGGGAGGGCTGTGCAGTCAGATGTAGCTGTGCCCCGTAGGATGACTCTGATCTGGCTGGGCTGAGCCTCCGGCAGCACCCCGTGCTGTGCTCCTCTCCTGTTGAACAAGTGCCTTTATTTCAGCCTGGCCTGGGTTTTCTCCTGGGTTTTGCCAGCTCTGTGGACAATTATCTTGCTGGTTGCATCGAGGAATGATCACGGATGTGCCTGAATCCTGACTGAGGCTTTGCTTTGAGAGATTGGAGAGCTACTGGGAAGTGTGGAGCACTGATGTGCTCGTTTAGTCTCACCTTGCTTCAGCACGCTCTCTCCTTGACCCTGCGTGCCATCCAGTGCAAAGGTTACGTATCTGAGGATTTTTTCCATTCCCCATCTTGTTTGTCTTGCTTCCCTGGATCAGATGTGAGCTACTCTTCACCTGGGCTTGCAAAGTCTTTGTTGTGCCTTTAACAGCACCTACTGCTTCAGCTGAAATAAAACTATAAGGACTAGTGTCAAAAGGTTATTGATGATTGCAAAGTCGGGGCACGTGCTGCCCTTTTCAAGTGCTCCTCAAGGCAGCGGCAGGCATTACTGACATAAACTGGGCTGTGTTTTCTAGCTTGCACATGTTATTGTAGACACAGGCAAAACATTTGTGCTTGAATAGCACCTGTTCTAGCCCTTAATGTTTCTTGGAGCACTTCAAGCTATATTTTTGGCTCCCAAGCTTTTTGGTGCTATTGTGGTGCTGCTGTTTTTTAAGCCTAGTGTTGCCCTTCAATGGGTATGAGCAACCTGTGTGTGTGTGTAAGGGCGCCTGGTTTGTATTCACACCTAGTGCGTGTCCTCGCAGACTCTTTTCTCTGTACAAATGAAGCAAGTTTACAGTGTCAGACCTTTCTCTTCTGCAAGTTCTTTCTTCTTGGGCCTTTCTCTGAATATGATCTTTTTATGGCAGGATTTGCTTTCTTTGGGCCAGTTTTGGGACCTATAAAACAGTAAATTAATGTTCAGTGAAGATATTACTGGCAGCAGGATCACTAGATTAGAGAGTAGTCTGTTTAAAATTGGAACCCTGCTGCCTTGATAAACTTGGTTTGCGTTATTGGACTGCCCATTATTTCTCATGTAGAAAAAGGAGCCAAGATCTTTAGTGTTTGATGGACATTGAGAGACAGCTGAGAGATTAAATCTGCCTTTCACAGAACGTTCCAGTGCCCTATGCTGTTAGGAAGCCACGTGCTCTGTACGTCACCTTTTCACTTCAGAAATCTTAAACACTGTGGATATGTCGTGGTGTGGGCTGAGGGCAAACTCAGAGCAGGTGTATTGGTGAGAGTAGCCCAGCTCCTCCTTCTTCTCCCCTGCCTCTTACTTCTCAGTACTATGGATATTCTTTCCTCAGACTTTTCTCCTTTCCCGGAGAGAAAAATATGCATGTGTCTCTTTCCCACTGTGTCACGCCTCTGATTTGGCAGTGGATATATTAACACCAATGCTATTTTCTTTCCATGACAACCTTAAATGCAAACCTTGGCCTGTTCTGGTATGAAAAGTGATAGCATTTCCTCATCCGTATGGTTTAGCAAGAAGGACAGCCTTTCTGCAGGGCTGGAAGCTTCCCTGTTGTTCCATTAGGGTTGTCCTGATTCTTCAGACCTCCTGGAATGACTTGCTCCTAAGTTTGTGTCTTCTGTCACATCTTCTACGTCTCAGATGCGCAGTTCACTTTGTAATCAGCTGTTTCCCACTGGAATAGAAGCTGTGGCATTGCCTCTCTTCTGAGGAGCTTGGTTCGTAATATGCAGGTAGTAACAAGGAGAGATTTTAGATTGAAAGGAGCTCAGCTAGTTGCCTCTTGCGTTTGCCAGATTCACGTAAAAGATTATAATCTAAGTCAATAAAAATCATGTTCTAGGGTGGTGTGTTATAAAATACATGCTGCTTTGCAGTATGTGGGCAGGAAGAAACCTGAACCGTCCAAAGCCACCTGTTTTTCGGCAGGGGGAAAAGAGGCAGTTGTTACCTAGCAGTTCTTGTGGGGTATTTTAACATTTGAAACAGCTGCTCTCCTCTATATGTGAAAAACTAGATGAAAATGATGAGCATGTGTTCCTAGAGGGAACACAGGCAGGGCTGGGGTGTCGAGTAGATGATATGGCCTCAGATACTGCTCTACCCGCCCTGAGCTGCTCCTGCTACTCGTCCTCCTTCCCGAGTTCCTGCTTCGACTCATTTTTCCCAGTTCTAGCCCTGCCTCTGTCTGGCAGTGTTGCCTGGTCTATTTATACTGCAGGTCTATTTATATTGTTTCAGGATAACTTTCATCATTGTTCCAAGTGCATCTGGAAAGAGAGACTGAGGCTCGCAATGTAGCAGCAGACATTAGGGAACAGGGAAAAAATACTTCATCCTCTGCAAAACATTTTCCTTCTTGGCCCATAGGACTGAGGCGGGTGCTTCATTTAACTTCAGCCAGTTGTCAGATAAGGGGTGACTGGCTGAAAATAAGTTGTCTCTAATTTATGGAGTTTCTTGTAAACAAGAATCAACTTCTTGGTTCCCTTTTGCCTTCCTGCTTATGTTTTCTTCCTGTGCTGGTCAGAGAGAACTTCCCCTTTATCTCTCCCTGCTTTAAAGACATTGTCTGTCAATCCTTCTCCCTTCCTACTCTAGTGCTGTAACTGAGTTCTAGTGACATCTTGTTTCCGTTTTCTTTGTTGGCCTTTTCTCTCTCTCAGAAAGCAAAGGAAGCAGAACCTCTTCAAGGTGGCTGTCCAGCGAGGCCAAGAAAACAAATCGTAAATTGTGCTGTGAACCCAAAAAGACGGGTCAGAAGTGCGTTTCTGAAAGTTGGTAATGGGACAGGTCTTTCACATTGTATTTTCTGCATCCTCAGCTCTCATGGTGTGAGTGAGGCAGTGTTTGGCCTGCAGGATTGCAGCAAGAAGGGCTGTCTTAAAACAAATTCCAAGTACAGAATATTGCTCTGAGACTATTTTTACTTTTGTTTTTAGATTTTGTTGGGCCTCTCGCCGCAAATAAAATGTTTTTCTAGTAGAAGTATATGCAGAAATTGTAGTTCATTTGAACGTATGTTCTGGGGAGAAGCTTTAAGTTTCAAGCAGGTGATTTTAATGACAGATCTGTCCCCAAATGTCCACAATATCATACTGTAGAGGGAATGCTCCTTGCCATGAAGCGCAGGTATCCATGGAGTGGGAGGTTGGCTGCGATGCCGGGGTTTGGCCAGTGACGTGCTGAAATACAGCACATGGATTTGAAGAGTGACAGTCCCTGCTCTCGCATGCAAGTGAGGTAACATCTGTCAGGAGATGGGATGCTTTGAAAGGGGCCAGTTTCTGGTCTGCAGCATTGAAACAGAAAGAGTAGTTTTAAAACAAATTCCAAGTTGAGAACGATGCTGTGAGTTTTAGATAAGCGTTTTAAATTATGTTGGTGCCTCTCACTCCCAAATAGCCATTTCCCAGCAGAAATGTGAGCTTCTATACAAAGAATGGAAAGCTGACGAAAGTAGCTTTCCTTTCCAAAGCTTTCACTGATCCCCAAAGTTTCTGCTGGAGCAGGTGACTTGGGAGAGGCTCACGGTGGCATCTGAGAAGGATCTAAAGGCAGGGGAAGAATAACCTGACTGGAATAACCTTGTAGGACAGAGGGGGAGAGAGAAGCCTCTGGTATTTGGAACACGCAGGGGTTAACTGTGAATAGTAGGAGACAAAACAGTACCATGCCATTAAACCAGGAGGAGGCCGAGTACCCAGGCTTCTCTTTCCAAGTATTTCATAGCTTTCTCTTGTGAATCAGAACTGAACTAGTGTCTGTGCTAACTGCTGTTCCTTAAATTTAGATTTATTGGCTACTTTGATCTAAGAATTTAGCAGACTCAACAGCTTTATTCCTTCTGCTTGACTTCCAAGGATTTCTAGCGGTTCCAGCTTTATGGGAAGCTTCATAATAGTTGATATTTTCTATAGAAGTTCATCTCCAGAGTTGCAGGATTATAGAAAATCCTTATTTACAATTGTTCCTGCCCTTCAAAGCTGGGGGCAGGGAGTAAGTAAAAGCACAAATACCACATTTGAAATAGAAAAATACACAAAAAAAGCTGCACTTCGTATTATTCTTAATCTCTTCTAATGATTTGCTGAAGTTCCAAATGATTATTTATTTGCTGTTTGATACCAAAAATAGAGACAAGCTCAGTGTCTGGGTTTGTTTGCCTTTTTTTTATTTTTTTGTGTGTGTGACCACCCACCATCTCCTTATTCCTCCTTTAGAAAGAGGCTTCCAGTGTCCCTGACCAGATGTTTCTTGCATATGCTGCCTCTTTTGCATAGTGGCAAAATATTCGGTGCTTCAGCCAGAAGGGCACTCTCAGGGTCACAGATAATGTTGTGTACGCTGTTCGGCCTCTTTTTTTTTTCAGCTTGTACTACCTTACCCCCGTATTCCTGTTCATGTTGAATAATGACATGGAGCTATTCAGGGTACTCAGTCTCAGAAGGGAGCTTTTATTAAGAGCTCTTAGGGAGCTCTTGTTAATCAAGCAAATCAATATAATGGAAATAGGGACCTGGAAGATGCTGTGTTGTGCAGCATCACCCAGTGTTCAGACAGTGCAAAACCACCCTGAGCATCACGGTGGAGAAGCAGGAGCAGGAAGGTGGCTTCTCAGAAGTGAAAAAGTGCCCTGTGCTACGTATGTATGTGAGGAACTAATGGTTAGCGAAGCAGATGGAGAATCCGTCCTCCCTAACAGCCCCCTTGATTTCAGTGCATCCCTTTACATTTTGTGCCTTTCCCTCACCTCTGTGCCGCACTGTCTTCCAACAGATTTGGTGGCTGGATCCAGAGCTGACGTACGGCAATGCCAAGCCGTTCGTCTTCACGCAGGGCCACTCGGTGTGTAACCGCTCCTTCTTCCCCTGCTTTGACACACCAGCAGTGAAATGCACCTACTCAGCTACTGTTAAGGTAGGTGAAGTGATATAAGTGGTTAATCAGGCGCTTTACTGCCCTTACTTTATGGAAGCATGTTGTGTATGTATATATTATATAAAATATAACTATATACCATAACTAATACAATATAAATTACAGGATTTTTAGATTTCATAGTCTGGTTCTCCAGACAAAAGCACAGTAGTGTCATAAAAGTGACGGTATTGCCTATTACACTTGGGTCTTGCATTCTCGGAACCCCACACTGAAAGAATAACCCTGAAATAGATAATATGAAAGAGAGAGAATTGGGTTGGTCACTTTCAGTAGTGGTTACTGATGACAATATTCAAATTTTAAATAATTGTTTAAATTATATATTTAAACAGTTCTTGAGAGAACAAAAAACATGTTTATGAAAGCAACATCAAATAATGTTGTATTTTGGGTAGATAAAATAATGTTATGAGTTCCCACACAATTGAGCAGTAGTATATTTGGCTGGTCCATTTTCATGGGGGATAGTTTGTGGTACAAAAACCACAGAAGCCTTATGTTTTATATATTATCGAAATGATTTTTGTTAATCCATTCCTAAAAGGATTTACATTAAAAAAGAGAGGTCGATGGTATCGCACCTCAGCTGTGATCGTCTGGTGAGTTGGTGTGTATGATTTTTTGTTTCTTCAGGCTCCAGCAGGCATCCAGGTGTTGATGAGTGCTACTCAAAGTACCTACTTAGAAGAGGAAGGTGTATACCAGTTTTACATGGAATATCCAGTTCCTGCCTACCTAGTGGCCCTGGTGGCAGGAGATCTTATACATGCAGACATAGGCCCAAGGTAAGATTTACAGCCAGTTGATTCTGCTTTTCAGGTCTCTGTGGGTTGCTGTGGGGCCATTTGGGATACTTTGAGTCATTGGTAAAGGAACAGACAGGACCAGGAGCTGTGAACCTTTGGAGAGCTTAAACTTTGTTTAGATGTAAAGAAAAAATTACAATATTGCACTGTAAGATGAAAGAGATTCCTCTTTCATAGATATATCTTATTGTCCACCTTAGTCATTACAGCTATGTGCTTTATTGCCTTCAGGTGAATCAAATGATCTTTGAATCATTGATCATCTTTTGCCATGCATCCACAGAGCGTTAGCCTAAAGAAGGATGATTGAGGTGAAGCCCCTTAGCAATATTGTCATACACAGAAGTTTGGCAAGAAGACAGGTTATTCTGTTTGAGAGAGAATTTGATTTATGGAAGTATCACGTGATGTTTCTTGTTTCCTGACAGGAGCAGAGTGTGGGCAGAGCCCTGCCTGCTGCCGACAGCCATCAGCAAGCTTTCCGGCATGGTAGAGCGTTGGTTGAGCGCTGCAGAGAGCCTTTATGGGCCTTATATATGGGGAAGGTGAGTTTAAGTCTCCCAGGGATGTGTACTGGGGACTAAGTAAAGCAATCTAAGAAATGACGGTGCTTTCTCCCTATGTTGGTAATAGCGGGAAAGCCAGCATCTCATGGGTGACAATGTAGTAGTCAGAAACAAACTCTGGAGTCTTGGCCCTCCCCTTGGCAGAAGGGATCATGGAAGTGGGGTGGTGTTCTCCTGGGGCAGTTCAACCACTCTACAGCCTCCCGGCTTCTCTTTTTGCTGGGAGCCTTCAGGGATGGGACAAGAATCTGTGTATGTATGTGAGCAATACATGTAGAGTAAACTTAGTAGTTCTGGCTATTGGACACACAAATTTTGATCAGTTTGCCTCTATGAAGGGAGCCTGATGCTTCTGGTGACTGTTGGACCTGCTGCACATGAAAAGAATGTCTAATCTTATGTCGAAAGCTGTGCAGTTCCTTGGCTATCAAAATAAAATCTGTGATCCACTGACCAGAAGAATTAGGCCCATTGGCCTAGAAGGTTTAATTCTGGACTCACAAAGACTGTCAGAAGAGCTTTCCCTCACGATAAGAAATGTTTCTGTGCATGTCTTTTGAAATAGCTGTAATTTACCTATCTCCTCTCTTCCTCTTTTTCTCTCTGTCTCTCTCCCTCCCTCTCTTTCTCTCTCTCTTTCTCTCTCTCTCTCTCATATTTTAGATATGACATTGTTTTTCTTCCTCCATCCTTCCCTATCGTTGCCATGGAAAACCCATGCCTGACCTTCATAATCTCTTCCATTCTGGAGAGCGATGAATTTCTAATAATTGATGTCATTCATGAAGTTGCGCACAGCTGGTTTGGAAATGCGGTCACCAATGCTACTTGGGAAGAGATGTGGCTGAGTGAGGGGCTAGCCACGTATGCCCAGCGCCGGATCACCACCGAGACCTATGGTATAGCTGCAGAAGTGTTTTCCTTATGATGTGTCTAATCATAACTGAGAGTTGATTGGATCAAATACTTGCCTTGGGAGCTGGAAGAGTCTGTATGAAGCTGCTTTGCTTTGTTGTTCTGGAATATGCATGGCACTAGACTTTGCACTGATCATTTTGGATACATAGGATATGAAGTTTGGCTTTGGGTGGATTCAGTACTTGATATGTAATAGAGGGTTTATTTGAAATGTGTATGATATTATAAGAAGCTTTGCAGCAGTTTTGGAATTACAGACACCTGGCAGGGGTTCATCTGTCAGACCAAGGTGAGTAGGGGATGCTTCAGAGATAGACGTAAGAAATCTTATTATAGTTACATTGTGAAATAACTATCCTCTGAACAAGTATCTTTCTAATAATGGTTAGCTAGTGGTTAGCTGCTGTTGGAAAGAATGATGGTATCAAATAAAATGTACATGCCTGCCTAGCTAACTCTTTTGTAGAACCCAAACTTTTACACCTTATATCAGTGAATTTACAGGTCAGTGGGTGGTAGTGTCTTTAGAATATATAAATCATTCTTATTGCCTTTCAGTTTAATGGGACTTTTCTTGAAGTGATTAATAGGAATGTACATTTTGCTACTCGATACTGACTTTTTTCCTAGAAGTCTGTGCCATATGTATTGCTACATGTTTTCTTAAATGATCTTATTTTATTTCATCTTCCTGAAAATCTTGGCAGCAGGAATGTTTAGAAGGATGTCTTTGTTTATTCATGTATATTGTTTTTGGAGATGAGATATAATGATACTGAACTTGTAGGGAACAAATTGCTATGAGTATTTACATAGAATTAGAAAGTATTACATAGCATTAGAAAGTATAGTCTTTGAAAGATGTTGTATGTTGAGTAATTCCCAATGTTTAGGACTCTCTTCTATTAAGTCATGTTATGTTACACATGACAATG